>NC_089780.1:1539199-1874199 GCF_040412425.1 Macrobrachium rosenbergii | reverse complement strand
ATATATATACACATCCTCAAGGAACAAGGGAAACGAAGACCTCCATTCTTAGAAATTTATTGCCGACGTTTCATGACACATGTCACATTTTCAAGGCTAAAAAAGAAAATAATTTGCACTACAGATAGAATCACGGTATTAAAAGAATTTTTAAAAAAATTAAAATATTTAAAATTCACAAAAAATGGCAATACAGCTTTAAAATTAGGTACATAAACAAACAAAAAAAGGATCACAAAAGATATAGGTCAAGGGAACTAAGACGCAGACTGTAAAAAGTGAAGAATCCTCTAACCATTGGTTCATTTTTTACAGTCAGTGGGTCTCTCTCATATCAGTTCGGAGCCTTGGCACCTTTTACCCTGCTACATTATTTTTTTTATATATGCATGTTATTTTCTTCAGCAAAAATATAAAAATAAAATAAATAATAACAATAATAATTGAGGACGCCAAATGACACCCTTTCTTGAGGACACCAAATGTTCAGGACGCCAAATGGCACCTTTTACCCTACTAACAAATGTTCAGGACGCCAAATGGCATCTTTTACCCTGCTTACTACATAATTCTTTTTATATATGCATGTTATTTTCTTCAGCAAAAATATAAAAATAAAGTAAATAATAATAATAATAATTGAGGACGCCAAATGACACCCTTTCTTGAGGACGCCAAATGTTCAGGACGCCAGGACTCCAAATGGCACCTTTTACCCTACTGATGCCCGTTTATGAGAAGAACATGGAAGGATCAAAATATGACTCTTAGCAGAGATGCTAATTAGGTTAACCAAGTTGAAGTTGTCATTCCAGTATTTCCTGATCTGGTGGGAACCAAGGGTCCTTGGAACTGTCTTGCTGTCTACATGGGATGATAGAGATTGTCATTCCCGTACTTCTTGATCTAGTGGGAGAGGAATTAAAGATCCGTCTAAGAAGCATACATATTTTTCAATAACAAGAACCAAAAATGAAACAAAAACGCATACAGAGAGAAGTAACGGAACACAGAAAAGTAAATCTCAAGAAGAAATTAATGCTTTAGAAATAAAAACTAAAATGGTAAAGAATAAAGAAACAGGTACAAATGAGATATATAATATTTTATCCAATTCATTTGAAATATTAATGCCAATAGGAACACAGGAGGATGTTACTACGGAAGTAACAGAGGAGGGTCGTGGTGGACTGGAAATTAAAGATAAAAAAAAAAGGCCTTTGGAGAGAACACCACCCAAAACGAAGAAACCAACTATTATTAGAGAAACATCTGTTAAACCAAACATAAAGGAAATGAAGAAAGATCAGAAACAAAAACAAGCTAAGAAAATACTTTTATCTCCTAAAATAATAGTTAAACCTATGGATGCAGGTGTCCAAAACAACGAAGAAGTGAAAGAGAACCATACCGTAGATGACAATGATTACGTCAAGGGAGAAGAGGAGAAGATTTGACTCCATCTCCAGTGACTGGTACAAGAACAAATGAAAAATGAAACATACATGATAACACATATGGATGCACTGATTGGTTTCATTGAATTATGCGGTAACAACAAAAACATAAAAGATGATTTAACAAACATTATAAGAAATATTTTGAAATATAGAAAAAAAGAAACTACTGATTTAAGCCCCATAAAAAAGGTTGCATGTGCAATGAGTACTTAGTATATTATAAAGAAAAACAAATGAATGTCGTAAGTAAATTAATAGAAAAAATCCAAGTTGATAATACAAAAAATTAAAGCAAAACTCGACCGCTGTAACGTAATACTTTCAATAGTTATATTATACAATGGAACGTAAATAGTCTACAGACCAGATTACACTTAGGAGAAATACAAAGATTACTAAAAGAATATGAATCAACGATATTAATATTATGTTTACAACATGTCAACAAAACAATATCAACAGTAGATAAACATACATTAGCATCTACATCTAGAGAGGAAGAAGGAAATTTAGGTACCTCTATATATGTACTAACAAAGTATGTTATGACAACGTACCTGTAAACTTTACTGACCTGCAAATATTGAGTATTAGAATACGAATAAAACATGATAATTATGTAATTTGTAATTTATACAAACAACCTAATAAAAATTATGACACTGATAAACTTAGAGAATTATTTAACAATGCCAAAGAACCTACATTAATAGTAGGTGATTTTAATGCCCACAACCCAGTATGGGACTATAATAGTAGAGCGGATAAGAAGATAATTGTGCACTTGGTGATACAAGCATGAAATTTGGAACACATATTGCTAGTAGGTCACTTTTCACGAAAAAAACGTTAGCCACTTGAAAATCCAAAATGGTGGCCATTTTTCAAGATGGCCGCCATTTTTAGCAGTCGATATTAGTAAAATCTTACATTCGGTATTTTTTGTTACTTCTTGAGTTGTTGTTTTAATTTAAATGTATAGAATGAATTCGTGAGTATTATATAATAGTATAAAGTGCATTATAAAACTATTTTATTGCTATATATTCCATAAATATGTATGATGAATGATACAGTACACTAAAAGATACGTACAAATAACTGAAAAATATTATTCCACTAATTAGTTTTCTTGTTTATTTAGCTATGTGTATTAATTAATTCTATGTATACCTTTATGTGATATTACAACAAATTTGCAAAATACAACAGTAATATATATTATATATATTTGTCCATTTACATGCACATATAATTATACTTATATATATATATATATATATATATATATATATATATATATATATATATATATATATATATATATATATACATACATACATACATACACACACAATTCTAGTTCTGGCAGGAACATGCATAGAGAGCAGTAGAGCTCCATATATATTTGTCCATTTACATGCATATATAATTATACTTATATATACACACAATTCTAGTCCTGGCAGGAACATGCACAGAGAGCAGTACAGCTCACTCCGGTGTGGTAACATTTGCATCTAACATGACAGTCACCCTTACAACCACATTTTGTCAGTTCTTGACAACTTTTAGCAATTGGTTGAAGTGTTGTCCATGTTGTTTTCCATTCTTCACCCTCTTTTGTCCAGCACCACATAGCTGGACTTAGCACATCAGTCTGACGAACTAATGCCTGATTCCATAATGTATCCTGCTTGGAAAGCTGCACCTTTTGCATGTTCAAGCAAAGCAGACTGACTTGGAGGAATTGAATCATATGCTCTCAGCTTCCTTGCAAACAAGTCTAACCTGGCATCAGTGACACTAGCACATGAACTTGATCCATCGTACATGACAACAACATACCTTTCTAAGACCTTCAGATCATTAGCATCAACTTCCTGTGGACAGTCACTGAATTTCTTGAAGACTGAGGTTACTTCACGGCAAACATGTTTGCTATGCTGACTTTTTTTAGCTTTTCCATGAAAAGCTGATACAACATTACATCCAGTAAATGCATGAAAAATGGAAGCCTCTTAGCTTTGTCTTTACCAACAAAATTTACAATGTCATGAACTGGGATGTATCGAAAATGTTTTCCATGTCCATAAGCTACAAGTGCAGTGAGATTTGATAGAACAGATATTGCTATAATTAGTACATCAGTCTCTGTAGCTCTGATTATGACAGTTCTGTTTCCTTCATAAACAGCATTCTTAGCATGGAGAAAGATCCATGTATCTGCTTCCTTTTGACTGCAAGGAGTTATGTTGACTAATGATCGCATCACCTCGTTGCACAAAGCTTCTGTTTCTTTTGTCACAGTTACTGTGCTGGCTATCAGAAGTAGCTCTTACAAAGTGGATAGTGTTAACATAACCTGGTCAGCCATCATGCAGCGAAACAGAGGTGTCCCAAATTTTACATTAGCATCACATCCCTCATGCCACTGCTTTATGAACAAGTACATTCAGTTGCTGCAATAAAACATGTGATGGGCAAAATAATTGATATTGTTGCTTTCCTGAATCCAGGACAAACTCCAGTTATAGCAGCTGCTCATTATCCACTTTGTAAGAGCTACTTCTGATAGCCAGCTGTATTCTTGCTGCAGATATCTGTTGATGGAGGCTGTGTCACGTAGGGACATGTTGGGTGCTGCTGGTGGAAGTGGCTCTCTGGATATAAAAGCTGGTTTTACATTAATGTACGACTCTGGAAGATGAGGAATTTTTTGGCTTTAGTTTCACTCTGTTGTAGGTTTCATAGTTCTCCCTGAGTTTCTGAGGTAGGGTACTGAAAAACAGATATACTGGTGCCATGGAAAGAAGAAGTGGCTGTAGTTGCTGTTGGGTTATGAGCAATATTGTCTATAGCAGAAGTTGTAAATAACCCTTTCCGCAATATTGGTGGACACACAACCCCATCTCCTACATATTGGTTTACTACTGCATCTCCAAGTTGCGATGAGATTTCTAAAACTCGGTCGTATACTATTTTCATGTAGTATATCAATTAGTTGTCTCTTTCTAGTTTTTGCAAACAGTTTCAATGCTACATACAATGGAAATGGAGTTTCACGATTTTTTGAGTGTCTATGTTTTTGCTTCGTCATCTATCCTAGTATAACAATTATACTGAAACAGTTGTGCAATTGCAAAATCTGATCTCAGTACTTGCTGCTGAAGTTGGGACCTAATACCAGCACCATGTTCCACCATAGACACAAACTGAAGAAGACTGGAGGAACAGACCCTCAATATGTTCAGCACTAAATTCATTTTCAAATTTGATCTTGTGGTCAATTATCTCTTTCCTGATAATTTTGGCTGCTTTAGCAAGGCTAATGGCATCACTATAAACACATGCATCAGACAGAGCTGAACTCGCATCTTTCTTAAAGGCAATAAGCACATCTCTCCCTTAATGATGAGCCTCCAAATTGGGTATGTGAGTGAGAAGTTGATCTTTGAATCTAGTTGAATGTACATTTGGTGAATCAATTCCCAGTTGTACAAGCCTCTACTTGTAAAGGGAGGTAAGCTCAGTAAGTATAAACACAACAGATCCGTCTGCACTATTGCTTGTTTCTGTAATATAGGTAACCAGTTCAGAAAAAGCAGTTGGATAGGCATGTTTTTGTTTCTACTCTCAATAGTAGCCCTCATATTTTTTAGCATTTATGTAGCTCTTTCCCTATTGTACAATGTTACGAGGCATAGTGGGTGATACTTTAGTTCTTGTGCTACAACATCAGGGCCACCAAGGGTTGCCAGCAGCTTGCCATCACCAAGTGTCATTGCACACTCTTTTAATCTATTATTAAGTTCTCCTGTCATTGCTTTCCTAAACTCCTCGGTTCCCAAACCTTTACTACACAAAAAACGTACAAGATCATTTGTTTTTTGTTTAGTCCTTTTCACCTTACTTTGCACTTCCTCATTACTTGTGTCTGTGCTTGATTTCCGTTTTTGAGCCCTTTTGAGCTTTGTGTTATTAAACATCAGTCTGCATGTTTGGTGATACACTGCTTTGTTTTTCCTCAGAGTTTCTTCAATCCCATCGCCATCATTAAGTCTAGCTGGATTCAGAGGAATGGGAAGTTCATTTATGGCATGAAAAAGAGGAACATTTTCGGCAATATTGCAGTAACTATCATGTTCTGTTTTATAACTTGGAGGCGACTTCAATTCCTCTTTTTTATCCTGTTGACAGAGACAGCATTTGTTCCAATCAGTTTCTTCGTTTGGATTTGTTGCAGAAGGAGATGGGCAATCTTGTTCTGATTCAGCCATCATATCTGCAATTAAAAAGACAAATCCGGTCCAAATCTAGTCATTTAATCATATAAAAAACTCTACAAATAAAGATACATCAAAATTTTCAATAACATCTAAAAAAATTGGGTAAATAGTGGATTTTTTGTGTTTCACATGTGAAAAATGGCGGCCATCTTGAAAAATGGTGGCCATCTTGGATTTCTGAGTGGCTAACGATATTTTCATACTGTGGTGGGTATTAAGGTTATTTGTGCCAAGTTTCATGCTTGTATCATCAAATGCATGATTCCATGCAAATATCAGTTAGCCGCCCTACTATAACTGTACAGACTCAAATAGAGCAGGATGTAAAATAGAAGAATTCATAGATTCAAACGACATGTGCTGTTTAAATGATAACGAAATCAGCACGTCTTCGTCCATTATATAATTCTTTACTAAATGTGTGGGGCCTTCAGGCTAAAACAGTGACAAGCTGATGAAAACAAATCCTGATTATCTAATTTATGCATTATCAAATATACAGGAATTATGGAATTTTTATCGGAGTTCACCGACGGAACTAGCAGTGGATGTTTCAATGGACTCCTTGTGCAGACCAGCCAGAGGGTTTGGATCCCATCTGATGAAACACCTCATGCGTCCTTCACTTTCACTTTGACGCTTATTCCTTTCTTTAGCTTCTTTTATCATCCTTTTATTCATGCCGACTTTTCATCATAACTCCGCAGATACTTCTGTTCGTGTTTTTAGTTTTAAAAGAAAACTACCGCGATGATTTTTTGTCTGTCCGTCCGCCCCCAGATCTTAAAAACTACTAAGGCTAGAGGGCTGCGAATTGGTTTGTTGATCATCCACCCTCCAATCGTCAAACATACCAAATTGCAGCCCTCTAGCCCTAGTAGTTTTTATTTTATTTAAGGTTAAATTTTAGCAATGATCGTGCGTCTGGCTCTGATATAGGTGCCAGCAACACATGCCACCACCACCGGGCCGTGGCTGGAAGTTTCATGGACCGTGGCTGAGAGTTTCACATAGCTTTTTACGTTGTACAGAAAACTCGATTACGTCGAAGAAACTTCGGCGCATTGTTTACTTGTTTACATGATGGTCCCCAAAACAAACAATTTCCGCTTGCTTGTTTACCTTCGACGGGGGATTTTTGCAGCCGTTTCAGTTGCCTCAAGAATCCATTTTTGGGGGAGATTCTCAATTTGCATCAAATGACGCATATTGCAAATCCTACTCTTATTCGTAGCATTGCATAAATCATAAATGTCAAGAGGCACATGTAGATTATTGTAAACAGATGTGGGGAGGGCACTCCCTCAAAATATCATAGACTGTCCCTTCATTTAGCTTTGGTTAGGTCTGAAAGTGTTATTGCTTCTTTTCTGCATCATTTTTTTTTATTAGTACCGACTGCTTGCATCCTTAGATTATTCTTTCCACTAAAGAAAAGCGGAGTTTCGTGAATATAGGGTACTTGGCAGTAATGATGGAAGACCCTTTCTGATGTCCGCCTACTTGAAAAGTTTGTCAGTGAACTGCTTGCAAGCATCTTGCTTGGTCGATCACTCGATGAAACTAAAGTTTTTCATCAATATCATGTATCATTACAGACATCCGTTCATTATTATTAATCCAGACTAGGATTCAGAGAAAAACCCTCAGGCAGTCAGTCAAAGAAGAGTTGTTTGGTCGCCTTGATTTTCTCTCATGTGGAAAGTTTTTTCCATATGTGACATTTGCCATTGCCGATTGCTTATTTACTTGATGTCACTTTTTATCCATTCATTTATTCATGTTTTACATCATAGTTGTTAAATACATGTAGTAAAACTTGCTTCAAGTAGAAGCTAGTTTCATGCGACAGCTGATGATGACATCTGACAAAAATGTGAGGTCCAAATATCTTTTGTTGAATCCCTTGACAACCAGGCATTGGAATGCCTCCTCATCATTGGAGAGAAGCAAATTGTATGTGCAACGCCAAAATATATTATGATCAATCATCTTTTCTTGATGTGGCGATTGATAATCGGCGAAAAATCAGTTCCTCTGAAAAGAATATAGATGTTAACATATATTGAGTCACAAATATCTATTAGTATCGGATTCAGTATACCTTGGGAATAACTTACACCCAAGTGGAATTGTAACTCCTCAATGCCTCTGCGCCTGCAAGGGTTCGAACCATGGTTTGCTTCAGAAACAGCGATAGACAGTGGCTTTACCCTCCCAGCTATCAAGAGAGATAAAAGTTGATAACAGCACCTGGATTCGACAGGCATACATGTACAGCTTCGTTGCTTCATAACTAGACCATGGTTCGAATCCTCAGTTATAATTCCCCTTAGGCGTTACTCCTAAGGTCTAGAGAATCCGACATTAATCGAGATTTGTGGAATATTTTTGTGTATGTAAAAAGGTCAAGATTATGAAGTGACAAGAATAGAAATTACCGTTTTTCGTAGAGAAATGGGAAGATACATTTGCGTATGGTAATTTGCTTTGCCTGTGTGTGTGTGTGTGTGTGTGTGTGTGTGTATGAGAGAGAGGGAGAGAGAGAATCAATCTGTGGATGGTCGACATTATCCGAGATGAGCTGCAATTATTATCAACAATCTGAGAAAAGGTTTCGAGCGAAGAAGATCCTTGAAGCGGATCTCCTCTTCTCCTCGTGGGGCGATAAAGCCATTTTGACTCTTTTACGGCGGGTGAGTCTTCGCTTCGTCTCTCTTTTTATTTTCTATTTACTTTCTCTTCCGGCTCCTAGACCTCACCTTTACCCGTCCAGATTACTACAGTATCATAAGAGGGGCAAATTTTTCATCACCGGTACTCCTAAAAAAAGAGAGAAAGAAAAAAGCAGAGAGCTGTTGTAAGACTTTGGAGAAATGCTTTGAACTTTGGTTAAATGAAACCTTTCCTGGGATCGCAAATTAGTTTGAGAAGAAGAAGAGGATGAAGGAGGGGCCAAAGATGGGAGAGATTGGGAGAGGGGGTCGGGGTGGCAAGTGTCAGGAGGAATCTTAAAGTAGCAGCTCGAGGAAGGAGAAGAAAAAAGCGAATGAAGAAAGAATGCACAATGAGACTGAGATATAACATCACTCAGTTTTGAATGAGGCGAGAGAAGAAGGGAGGGCGTCGGGGTCTAGATTAGCTCCAGATAATGAGATGTAGGAACGAAAAATCCGAGACAAAGTGAATGAGCGCAGGGAGAGACAGAAAAGAGGCGTTTTTATGTCGATGCCTCTTTGGTTAACATTTAAATACTTAATGAGTAATGAAGCTGCGGAATAGTTCAGCACATCTAGAGGCAGAGTTTTGTCCAAGAGAGACGGAGAGTGGAGAGTCACTGGGTCAATCTTCTGGGTTCTGTCATCATGTACGATGCGCTCACCTTACAGTTTTTTCGTATTCTTATTCAGTGGTGGAAAGTATATCCTCTCGCTCTCTCTCTCTCTCTCTCTCTCTCTCTCTCTCTCTCTCTCTCTCTCTCTCTCTCTCTCTCATCCCCATTCTCTCGAATCACCGTACAATTGTACTAGTCGTCATTCTCGTCTCCTGCTCTTCTCCCCTTAATCATTCTCTTTGTGCGAGCCCTAAAATCCTCTTCTCTCCGGTTTTTTCACTCTTCCGGGGCTTAGCTTCGTGATTGCTTACATGACGTCCAGAACTTATCCTCCCTTTACACACAGCCGCTGAAATATCACCAAAGTTAAATGAACTTTTCCTGAGGGCCTTCTCCACTATCCCCAGTGAATATATCTATTCCGGGGAACCTGATAAGACCGTGACGAGGCAGCGGGATGATCTGAAGAAGTGCCGTTGTGAACTCGGCTGTCATCTGATTAGCCTCCGAAACGGCGTAGCGCAAGGTATTGCTTCCCGGTTCTTTTCGCTCGTGGGTCGAGCCTTCCAAGTTTGTCAGTACGTCTCTGTTTGTCTTTTAAGTTGGCCCCTTTCATTTTTTCCCTCATGTATTATGTCTGCCTTTTTAGTTTTACGTAAAAGAAAACTATTGAGATGGCTGTTTGTCTGTCCGTCCGCACTTTTTCTGTCCGCCCTCAGATCTTCAAAACTACTGAGGCTAGAGGGCTGCAAGTTGGTATGTTGATCATCCACCCTCCAATCATCAAACATACCAAATTGCAGCCGTCTAGCCTCAGTAGTTTTTTTCATTATTTAAGTTTAAAGTTAGCCACAATCGTGCGTCTGGCAGGCCACCACCGGACCGTGGCTGAAAGCTTCATGGACCACGGCTCATACAGCATTATATACTGTACGAAAAACTTGATTTTGCCGAAGAAACTTCGGCACCATTTTTTACTTGTTTATTTTTTGTAATTTGCTGCACACATGGTCATCATTGTTTGTCACGGCTTCTGTTTCTTTACTGCCACCGACTGTCTTTTTCACTGAGTTTCCTTTACTTTCCTTGCCTTCTTTTC
Source organism: Macrobrachium rosenbergii (assembly GCF_040412425.1). Taxonomy (NCBI): domain Eukaryota; kingdom Metazoa; phylum Arthropoda; class Malacostraca; order Decapoda; family Palaemonidae; genus Macrobrachium; species Macrobrachium rosenbergii. Next base: position 1,864,017 of record NC_089780.1, on the reverse strand, counting down.
CTTCTATAGTCTCTAGCTGTCTATGTCCCAAGTCGGTTGTCTCCTCCGTTATGACTTCGTCTGACTCTGTCTTTCGCGACATTATTGCGTTGTTTATCTCTTCTCATCTGGGTTGGTTTTCGTCATAATAATTGGCAACAGTCGTTCTGCCTCTCAGTTTCGGTCTCTTTTCTTTTCAGTTGCCTGCCACTTACTTTCAGTCTCAGGTCGCCCAAATCTCTGATCTTCCTCCATCTTCTAAGAGGAAGTGACTGAGTTACCTGGTCAGCCGGTTAAAACTTCCTGCTAAAAATCGTTAACTATTTCATTTTGAAATCCTCATATTATTTTGATTTCCTCAGTAGGTACGAACTGGACTCTGTGTAATCGTCGGCTTGTTGTTACAAACATGAAGAATTAGACATAATTCACATGGTAGTTCTTGGAAAAACATCCTGAGTTTTTCAGAACATGAAACGTTGAAGTTCTTTGCTCATAATGTAATGAAGAAAACTGCTCGGGTTGAACTGTACCACGTGACTTGGACCAGAGTCTCAAGATTCTTGGGAAACGCAGCTTACAAAGTTTGACACTTAATCCCCCAATCCTTTACAGAGAATACAACTCGAAAGATTGGAGGATATTGCTAGCAGAAAGAGGAAGAATTCATGAAGTGGAATATTCCACCATTCGACCATGATTTATCAGTCAAACCTCCTTTTGCTCAGGCAGGTAGATTCAGATTGTGGTACTGAAGTCATTTTTTTAATGATTTCTTTAAATCTTAACTCCATAGAAAAATTTAGATATGTTAACGGATGAAAATGAGCATGACCACCCTCCACATAAACTTTCAACGGTTAACTTTTATTGGTGCCTTTTATTTTTGAGTGTATGTGATCTCTCTGTTGAGGAGTAACATTGTCTTACTATCCGGTATGAGAACTTCATGCGCCATTGCTTAGATTTTCTGAATGGTTTCACTGGTTCTTATATTAATATTCATCGTTAATTTGGTTATATTTTTTCTTCACCCTGTTTTCTTTTTCGGTTAGTTTATAATAATAATAATAATAATAATAATAATAATAATAATAATAATCCTTAGTGGTCGTATGTTTCTATGACAGATCGTGTCTAACTTTACGCTCGAGGTAAATATTAAGTAAACTACTTCCTCAGTGTATCCCACTGTTTCCGGCCTCACGGAAACTAATGTGTTTAGAGAGAAAGAAAAAGATAAGTGGCTTCTCAAGTTCTCTTATATTTGCCTATGAATAGTTAACTAGAAACTTATTCCAGTATGAAATTATAGGCGTTGCCCTCTTCGTGTTTATATTTGTTTTTCGAATTTGTCTTCTGACTAAATATTTTACTCTGTAAGTTAAAACGCAAGAAACAGCACCAGCAGTGTAATGCTTTTGACAGAACAATGTTAGCCATCACAAGAAGATCTTGGAACAATGTCAAGTCTAGGACTCTGCTCTGACTGCTATTTTTTTTCTTCTTCTTCTAGCTACGAGAAACTGAACTGAGTCGGTACAGACTGGACGCATGGCAAAAAAATATCGACAGATCACTTTTTTTCTGAAGTTACGGAAACCTTGTGATTAATTTCTATGGAAAAGGAACCAAGATGGACCAAGCTTGTCGACTGTCTCTCGTTTCCTGCGAGAAAAATACTGAACTTTTACTTTTATTCTTGTAACGACTATTTTTCTCTTTGACAGAGGCAAGTAAAAGGTTTCGCGGCCTACAGAAAAGCGGAAGTACAGATGAAATTCCAGACTTTTGAGAATAAACCACTGAGGAAGTGACATCAAACAAATCCTCGAATTCAAAACCATCCGCAATCTATAAGAAAATAAAGATGCTCAGATTTTTTATTTATTTATTTAAAGTTACTTTTTTCATGCGTTACTTCGGGGTAATTTTTAAAATTTCCGGAGACTGAACTAAAGCTTCATTTATTTGTAGGACCAACATCACGGTGCCAAATGAGTCTACGAATTGTGTAATTACGTTTATAATGAGCTATTACCACCCGTTTATAGACAGTCCATCATGTCATTAAAATCAATCTAATTTGTGGACAGATGGGAAACTCGCACAGATGGTCTTTTTTCGCATGTGCGTATAAATGAATTTCATTGCTGAAGTATATTTATATAAATAATATATATATATATATATATATATATATATATATATATATATATATATATATATATATATATATATGCTTAAAAAATCACAGTAGATGCGCGTGACTTCAGAAGCTGAGTACCAAACGCTTTCACGTATATTAACGCATCGTCTGAGCACAAATGAGACACAGATGAAAGGAAGGTTACAAAGTAAACAAGAAGAACAAGAATACCAGATGGTCAATTGTCAAAGGGTAATAGACAGAAAGATAACCCAGGGTGCCCAGACGATGCGTTAATAAACGTGAAAGCGCTTGATACTGAACTTCTTTCTGCCTGTCATTTTCCTGTGGGATTCGCTCATATATGACGGTCATATATATATGCATGTATGTATATATATATATATATATATATATATATATATATATATATATATATACACACACACATATATATATATATATATATATATATATATATAGAGAGAGAGAGAGAGAGAGAGAGAGAGAGAGAGAGAGAGAGAGAGAGAGAGAGAGAGAGATAAACAAATCCCTTTTCTGTGATATGGGGTAACCCCAAAGAAAACCTAAAAAGTGTTCACAGCCACGTACTTTCTTTAACTGTTGAAGCAAGGGAAAATGTTCTTGCAAAAAACTTTTACTTACATTAACTGCTTCATATTCCTACAAAGAGGGCCCCCTGTCAGCAAGTCTATCGGCCCCCCCCCCCACCACACTGTGCAAGTCATCTCCATTTTACATTTTATTACTATACCTCTTCAACTATCTATCCATTACTGTCCGAGCCCTCCTATCCTCTCCCCAGACTCTTCTTTTCTCAAACTTCCTTTTGCAAATACTTCCCATTTTGTTTCATTAGTGTCTACAGTTTCTTTTAACAATTCCCAGTCAACATTGTACCCTCTGCGGGCATCATGACCTCCCACCCTCATTCATCTTTGAACTTACTCTTCCTCTAATTCTCATATTTTGCCATTTTTAAGGATCCAACAATAAATATGCACCCTATGCCTTTAGAAATGGTCTCTACAGGAGGAGAGACTAACATATATGTTACAACAATGACAGGCCAATTGTGGTTTTCATTCCCAAACTTACTTCCTGACATTCCTTTTAAATACTGTTCTGTTATTTGTGATGTCCTTTTACATCTAACTAGCTACATGGAAATGACAATGAGTTCAGGCTTGTTCGAACTGATTTTAGTGTTGCTTTTAGTTTGGTTAATTATAAGGTTCACCTACAGAACCTTGCAACTGGGAAGTTGGATGCTAAGCACTGTGTCATTCACTCATTTTTTTAAAGCTAACAGCAACAGTGGGTTGATGTTGATTGTGTGACAGGTTAACATAAACACATCTTGAGTCTTGTTTCTCACCGTAGTATTATGGGTCCTTGTGGGTTTTTAATCACTACTGGATTGACCACTATTTGCTTGGGGAAAAATGGATAGTGCAGTATGCAGAGGATTCTACTCTTGTTGAAGGTATTTGATTTCCCACACACGAAATAAAGTTATTGCCGGCCATAACGGATATCAGGAACAGGTGAATCAGTCGAGTATGAAGTTGAACTCTAGGGTTACTAAAGAATTTATTGACATGCTGAGCCCATACCATTCTCCTTTTCCATAATATGATTTGCACTGGAAACGCTATTCTTGGCGGTATGGAATAATTGTCAGTATATAGCGATACTCCAAACATGGTTTTTCATTTAATACGACCCGAAAACGGAATTTTTCCGCAGGTTTCCCATATCTGCAGAGATAACGGTGCTAACACCAAGTGCTTCAGAGTATTGTTCTTCCAGAACTGGAATACTCACTCTCCTCCTGTGTGGGGTGTCAGCGATCTATCTATGCCTTTAGGACAAGAGTGCTCGAAGTGGTGGTTCCTTTTTTCCCAACGGCTGTGATTATGGTTTAACTTTCTCCGGAAGATATTAACTAGATTCGGTCATCTTCCATAAGATCTAATTCTCTAGATAACTTTCTCCGGAAAATATTAGCTAGATTCGGTCATCTTCCATAAGATCTAATTCTCTAGATAACTTTCGTACCTTCTTCAGTAGAATTGACTATTATTCATATGAATTTTCGTACGATTAAGAGAGGTTGAAAAATAACGTTGAAGCACCCTGCACCATTTCAACTATTTGTGTCATTGTTCGTGTACAGATTTGGCTATTTTTCTCTTATTTGACCTTTAATTATTTGCAGTTTCCCCATCTGTTTTTCTCTTCTATAAATGGACTTTGTTGTTTTAGGCTTATCCCATTTGAAAGTTTTTCTTTTAAAGTGATTTTAACACTAATAATACTATCACATCTATTTTTTAGCGACTCGTTCATCAGTGAAGGCACATAAGCCACCGTCACTTATCATGTTTTCGGCTTTAATCATTGTTGATAACGGAGTTTCGCTGATACTCATCTTAATAATATCCATACCACAGAACCACGTTTCAAGACTCTCTTGGTTGACCCGAAAGATTGCATCCTGAATGAAATTCCTCGCAGGGGGTTAGTGCGTTCAGTGTACCTCACACGGTGCATTGTAGGCCTTCCTTAAGGTTCTTTGTATCGTCCCTACGGCCACTTGCTGCAACCCCTCTCATTCCTTGTACTGTATTTCTGTTCATATTCTCTTTCTTCCATCTTCCTTTCCACCCTCTCCCAACAATTGTTTTCTAGTGCAACTGCTTTGAGGTTTTCCTCCTGTTACACCCTTCAAACCTTTAATTTCTGCCTATTTCCCTTTCAGCGCTGAACGGCCTCATAGGTCCAGAGCTTGGCCTTTGGCCTAAATTTTATATCCCATTCCATGAGTCCTGAATGAAATTAGAAAATGGATGAAGCAGAGATTTAAGACGACGACACGGGGAAGAGAAAGAGAACAAAGGAGAAAGCAAAGTAGCAGAAAGACTGTACTTTCTTTGGGTAGTGATTGTGTAATGTGTACCCGGAAGGGACATATTAAGTAGACTCGTGGATGTAACAAAAAATGGTTGAAGGTCTTCAAGGAACTTAAGCCTGAGACCGAATTTTATGGAAAGAGGAGACGCGAGGTGTCGATCTTTGGAAGATGAGACCAATGTTGCGTGGAGAGAAAGGAGAAGTAGTAATTATCTCGAAACTAAATGTTTATTTTTAGGGTCTCTTGGTAATTAACATTCACTCTTTTTCTATCTGTCATGTCACATTTCAGTTTAAGGTACAGTAACTGAAATATTTGCTGCATTCTTTTCGTGGTGTGGAAGCGTGTTATCAAGGAGTTCTGCTTTCTCCGAGTCATTCTTTTGAAAGCAGATGCTATTTTTTGATTCCTGCCTTAGCCATACAAGATTATTTGCCGTCTCTTTTGGTGCCAACAGCTGCATATACATGTAATTTTTCAAATAGAATCTCGCAACGCTTTGGTGTTATAAGTCATCACTCTCGGGTGGAGAGTGAAAGTGTTTCAGTGTCTGAAACTTTTCCCAGCTGTGGATAAAGAGGAACTGTGTTAGGTGATTAACATGGAAAATATTTGATCAAGCTAAATATCGAGAGTTTGGTAGGTCCGGTTTTTTTTTTAAATAATTGTTGAATGTATATCATCTTACAAACTATTCCTGATGGTAAAGTAGTTCCCAAGTATCAGACTATTGCATGTGAAAGTTATTCATGGATAAAAGAACAATCCAGAATATAATTTAAAGCCTTTGCAAGCTTGAAGAGGTTTATCATTGACATACTGTAACGTGTATTAATTCCATTACGCTAAAATTTATTTCAGCTGGTATATTTCATAATATTTTATAAAACTATTAATAAAAACGACATCAAGACCTGATTATGCAAGGGTATTTAATAGTGAGCTTTCAGTCGTAACATCTCGTGGAATAGCTTCTAGCTCCAACAATCTGAAGGCTTGAAGTTAGTGAAGAGAAACTGACTTCGAGAAAAGCAAAATACTATATATTGGACGTGAGCAGAAGGGGGGAAAATCGAAGCTCTAAAAGAGTTAGATTAAAATTGACAATAAAAATGAATTTTCCTTGTTACCAGAATTTTTTATTTCGGTGCCTCTGAAAGGTATATAGTACGAGCTTACGATTGGGGTCCCCGAGAAGAGTCATAAAAACTCGGAACAAGAATGCGAAAAAGATGCGTTCTGTTGAGCAAAAAAATCCTGACACAGACTTTGTAGATATACAAAAACAACTAAAAAATGCGCCGAGGCTTCTCCTGTGCAATCAAGTTTTCTGTACAGCGTATAATCAAGGCCACCGAAAATAGATCTATCTTTCGGTGGTCTCGGTATAACGCTGTATGAGCCGCGGCCCGTGAATCTTGAACCATGGCCTGGTGGTGGCCTGTCATATATCGTTGCCAGAGGGACGATGATGGCTAACTTTAACCTTAAATAAAATAAAAACTACTGAGGCTAGAGAACTGCAATTTGGTATGTCTGATGACTGGAGGGTGGATGATCAACATACCAATTTGCAGCCCTCTAACCTCAGTAGTTTTTAATATCTGAAGGCGGACGGACAGACAAATGGTTTCCTTTTAAACTAAAGGCATGACATTTTTTTTACTATTGAGTACACTTTTTAGAGAGAAAAAAAACATGAGAATTTTGAATTACGTTTTCTGTCACTTCAACACTTTTAAGAGAACTTGATGCATAAACCTTCGCTGGTCAGTAATATCACTCTTAAAAGAAAATGTACGTTCTCAGAATTAAAGAAAGGGCGTAAATTCATCAATATTTCCAGTGTTGACCCCGGCTTCACAGGTACGCAGTGGTCAGCGTTTTCCATTTTCCTCTCTGCCCTTCACTCTCTCTAGCTTTGACCAGTGTTTGATCAAAGCCGGTTGATTGAAGAATCTCTCTCTCTCTCTCTCTCTCTCTCTCTCTCTCTCTCTCTCTCTCTCTCTCTCTCTCTCTCTCTCTCTCTCTCTCTCAGGACAGAAATATTTGGACACTTGTATTTGTATTCGTGTTATTATGTTAGTCTGTTATCCACTTTTCTAGGAATTAAAATTTGAACTTCTTTTATTCCGTCTATCCATATGGTGCTAATGTAGCCTGAGAATTACGTTCTGTCACTACCCGCTTAAGCAATGACTCAGCGGGTAGCACATTTGTACTGAGACGAATTGCTAACTTACAAAGACATACATACATATATACATATATATACTCGTGTGTATATATATATATATATATATATATATATATATATATATATATTTATATATATATATTCTCTGATAATCCCCGCGTTCATTCCTACTGAGTAAATCAGTGTCTGAATAGATAATAATGGTCAAGACGGACCAACCATCATCATCACTGTCACCCAGTCGATGCTTTCAACCAAATCAAAATTCATTTCACCGTGTCCTAAGATGCGCTACTAAAACAAGCAACTACAAGGACTCGCAGACAAGGGCCAATACATAACTCCCCAATTTCGTTAGTGGAACTGTATTATAAAAGTGAAGGACTCAGTCCCCGGTGGTTTGCGATTCCCTGCGTGTACTCAGATGAAAGTTCCCGCATGAATAGACGGAAAAAGAGAGGGAGACGGCGAACTTTGATCGCTGGACTTTGCCTGCATGTTCAATTCATTCAGTAAATTCCCAAATGAAAGAATTAAAGTCCAAAAGGATTTTTCGCATGTCGGTGGAATTTCACCCTTTTTTTTTTTTTTTTACAAATGCAAGGTCCAACAATTTCTTCCTATTTTTCGTTTTGATTTTGAAGGTTTCAGACTCACGAATTGGGAACTTTCTCTTCCCGGAGAAGTTTTGCGGTGAAATTGCTGAATGAATGTTTTTCAATAAATGTTTTTCAACAAAGAACAGTCGATGCTATAGAAAAAAATAGTGTTATTGTGTTGTTGGATTGTATTTTGTATTACATAACTAATATTTTTGGGGCTTCGGAATCTTTGGATAAGATTTGATGGAAGCAGCGTTCTCTTATTACTGTACTTTTGTATGAGCACTAAAAAAAATAAGTTCTTTCTGCTCTTCTGGACTTTCTTTATTTCTCATATATGTATTACTTATGCTTGTGCGAGCACACACATACATAGGCTACACACTCGTACACACACTCATATATATACTAAATCCACGTCAGAAGGTGAGTGATAACAGGGACTTGGAACAAGTACTTTCGTAGTTTATTCTACATTTTCAAGTTTACACTGAATACAAAAGAAGTTGACAGAGATTTATATGCAAAAACAGAAGGGGGGATAGGGTTACAGTTTGCTAATCTGGGCAGCATGTTTTTGAAACAAAAAAGACAGGACAAAGGATCAAGGGATAATCCAGGGTGGAGATTAACATTCCTGGTGGACGTAGCGTCAATAAACACAGTCTCCAACAGATTCCTTTTCCGATGGTCGTTGACCTTGTAGATAACCGTTGACTTATCCCAGTTCATCGCATGGCCTGTCTTAAGCCAATGATCTGCATTGCCATTATTTGATTAGCCTCTTTGTCCCTGTCTTTTTTGTTTAAAGAACATGCTGCCCAGATTAACAAATTGTAAGCCCGCCCCCCTTCTGTTTTTGTATATAAATCTCTGTCAACTTCTTTTGTATTCAATGTGAAGTTGAAAATGTAGAATAAACTAGGAAAGTACTTGTTCAAAGTCCCGGTTTTCAATCACCTTCTGACGTAGACTTTGTGATATTCTCCAACATGCATGCCTTCGGGCCACATTGGACATTATATATATATATATAATATATATATATATATATATATATATATATATATATATATATATATATATATATATATATATATATATATATATATAATGTGTGTGAGAGAGAGATTTATTGAATGGGATTAGCCTCCCATACCCTCAATAAAAAAATTCATTAGATAAATATATTTTGTTTTTTCATTTAGTTATATAATTTATTCATGGTGGGACAGGACAGACCCTTCGTCTGACCGAGAAAATAAAGAAAGAAACAGAAAGTCGAAGCAGTGCAGAAGCGGAAAGTCAATTATTCAGCTTTTGTTACCAGTTATTGACATTCGTTTGTTAGGCTCACAGCTTTTGTTTTTTCCTATTCTTATAATTGATGAAAGGGCGTAATGAATTTTGCTGTTTTCATACTAAGTACTGTGATTGTTTTATACATTGATGGATTATGTTTTTAAAATATGTATCTATTAAAATTAATTTAATGAAACTGTTCTTAATCTTAGACTGACATTTTTTTTTTGCTGGAAGGCCAAGTGTCTAAGTAATTTGTAATTCCATTTTTGTTTACCTTAAATGTAATTTTTTTTACAAAGACAGCATTTGCAGAGGCAGTCAAGAAGCCATTGAGTGCTGATATAAGAAAAATGTCAAAACGTGATGAATTTTGTCAGAAAATGTACAAGTTCCTGTAAGAGTGATTTATTGGAGTATTACAAGAAATGTTGTCTCGTAGGCTGTGATTTCTCTCTCTCTCTCTCTCTCTCTCTCTCTCTCTCTCTCTCTCTCTCTCTCTCTCTCTTTACCCAGAAATTACTTGCATTACACAAACTGGTCATTGCATCTATCCAGTAAATAGCTGAGTAGATAATGTTACGTATATGTCATCTCCAAGAAAACCGGAAGCTCAATTCTAGCCATATGGATGCAATGATTATATTTACTCATGACAACTATATATATATATATATATATATATATATATATATATATATATATATATATATATATATATATATATATATATATATATATATATATATATATGGGCCATTTTCTACATTTGTCTTATATTTATTCCGACGTTTCGTAATATTACCTTTATTACATCTTCTGGGAATCTGTCAATAAACATCATAAAATTATAAAACAGTCTTTAAAAAAATTCAAAAAGCTTCTTGATTTTTTTTAAAGATTGTTTTATAATTTTATGATGTTTATTGACGCATTCCCAATAGATGTAATAAAGGTAATATTAGGAAGCGTCGGAATGTAGAAAATGGCCTGTTTCCCAAGCCACCTGTGATTTGATATATAGATATAAATATATATATATATATATATATATATATATATAGAGAGAGAGAGAGAGAGAGAGAGAGAGAGAGAGAGAGAGAGAGAGAGAGAGAGAGAGAGAGAGCCATATGGATGCAAAGAATCCAGAGTATAATTGAAAAAGTGGACATCTTAAGCACTATATAGCAGAGGGCGCAATTTACATGATTTCTTAGAAAGCAATAAAAAGAAAAACATTGAAGCATCAACATTCAACTGTGGAAAATTGACCGTGATACCCCGGATTAAGTCCCGGCTGTTAGATGTCGCTGGCAAGTTTACCAAATACTACAGTCCAATTGTTTCTAACTTTTTGAACACTCGTTAATTTTGTGAGAGGTACCTTGTTAAGATCCATTGTCTCAGCCAAGTGTCGTTGTAGCAAAGTGAAAGTAAGGCATCCACCCGGACTTAGTTCAGTCGACAAGTACCTTTTGTGAAGGTATTCGCTTTCCCTAACGTATCAGACAAAGAACAATGTTTTGCAAACTTTAGATTTTTATACTGGATTAATTGATGATTTTCCGTATTTCCTAGATTTTAGGATTCCCAAATATTAATTTTGTAACCGCTTGTCTCATAAGATACATGAGAGGCATTTAGGATATCAAAGATGACATGTCGGCTTTGCAATGCAAGCCTAGATTCAAGTGAGTCTAACTAAGGAAGCAGATTCAAGGATTTTAACCTTGCAGTCTAGACAAATGAATCATCACTGAATGAATGAAAATATCAATTACAGTGTATCTCAAAGGCATGTTGCAAAATGATTATTATTGTATTGTCTGAACAAAAAAGCCAGTTAAATTAAATGGATGCACGACTCAAGTGGCAAGTTGCTGGTTCTTTTACTTAGCAAGAAAGGGGGTTGCCACTTTTCTACAGTATCATACGAGTATAAGTATCAAGAATCAGAAGATAGAAATCCAAGCGACATTTATTGGAAAAGAGTATTTAAGTTAGGAAGCCTCAGAACATCTTTGGAGAACTGCAGTCTCAGAAAGAGGAAAATATGATTCAAAGTCCACGATAAACAGAACATCTAACAGTTGCTCTTATTTGTCAGTCCGGCTGATATTTATCAGTCGTAAACGTCCTGGAAATCGCTAAAATCAATAAAGAATAACCAAGCTTGTGAGAGCTATTGACAAGGGGCCATGTTCTACCTGGGTAACTAACGAAGAAGTAGGTTTTGCATTGCAAGGATAAGCCTGGAATGTTGCCGCAATTTTTCTTAAAAAAGAACAAGTGAATCATATTTCGAAGAGACGAGCTGTGCTAAGTAAACTAAAGGTAATTGCAGTGAAAAGAGGAAAAATATGTGTACCAGAAATTACAAATAACCAAAATACTAACTGAAATGTACCGGTATTTTATAAAACGTCGAAAATAGAAAAAAATATAGGTCTCTTACCGAGTTTTAAAAAATTATTCTCTGATGCATTTAACAGATAAGAAAATCGTATTCATCTACCGGGGACCGGTATTGGAAGGGTGCAGAGGATGATGGGAGATGTGGGGGAGGGGTTAGGGACAGCCGTCTGCTCCAGCGATGAATTATGACAACTCTTAAAGGGAAGATTTTATCGCTGATTGACGTGTAGGGGCGAAATTGCATGTGTCAGTTTCCGTTAATTATGAGTCGCATTTTTATCTCTTTTTGAAGGGAAATACTTCGGGGTTTCTTCCCCTCGCCTTCTACGCTCCATATTATGTATATTTCATCGTGCATACGTCTGCGTGTTAGTTCATCCATAGCTTAAAACTATGGATTCGTAGATAAAGGTGCGTCCAAACGGAAAATATTCACACTCGCGTAGATAAGCAGACAGGCGAACATGCATATGTATGTATATATACTATATACTATATATATATATATATATATATATATATATATATATATATATATATATGTGTGTGTGTATGTATATGTATATATATATATATATATATATATATATATATATATATATATATATATATATATATATATATATATATATATATATATATATATATATAACCACGGAGCAGAGGCGAACTCAGCGCGCATCACATTCGCATCCTGATCAAGGGCAGGAACACATTAGCAGACGACACGGTAACCATTTATTCCAACGTTGCATGATTCGTAATCACATCATGCATCAGGGAAATCTACGACAATAAAATACAATATACTGATATAAATTAATTAAAAGATCTATATACAAGAGTTTACTTTTAAAAACGTAGAAAGCAGGCTAAGAAAACTGATAATAACAGAACGCAAAAAGATAGAGTTGTTAAGAACAGACAACACACTCAAACACAGACGCACTTAGAGACAAAATAGTAAAAACCAGACAACTTACTTAAATACAGACGCACTAAAAAAAAGCACTGAGGGGTAACCTACCACTCCAGAGGCCAAGGACACTAAGTGTAAAACACAAAAAAAAAAAAAAATCAGAAAAAGGCACAGAGTTAAGGCAAATACAAAGGTACAGCCATTGTTTGACAGTTCAACGAGGGAACTCGTGGTTTAATATTTAGTGTTTCGAGAATAAGTAGTTCTTGGGGATTGTTTGTATAACCAACAATCTTCAAATCTTCATAGCTGATTTCTGTTTTGATTTAATGGTATTAGAGGATTCTGGATTAATTAATCGGCACCTGGTTCTATAACTTATCCCCCTGTGGGAATCTGCCCTCACCCTGAGAAGCCGCCTGGTGGATCCAGTATATTTTCCTAAACTACATTTAGAACAATTGTACTCTTGGACATCACCAGAGGACATCAAAGGCTGTAGCCGATCCTTAAATCTGAAAAGAGGGTCGTAATTTAGGAAAATATATTGGATTCACCAGGCGGTAGGAATATGTGAATGAAATCGGCAAAAGTTAATCGCTTTTGTGGAAATGTGTGATTATTTTATTTTTTTTATTTTTTCACGGTTTACTCATATATATATATATATATATATATATATATATATATATATATATATATATATATATATATATAATAAACTAATACTAAATGTGTTTACATTAGCATGTTGCCAATCAGTATAAGAAACTGAATCTCTTCAACCAGATCATATCTAAAACAAATACGCTAAACCAGTGAGTCAAATTTCTCAACCACTGAGGACTGGCCCGTAAGTTTCGTTGTCGCATAACAAATAAAAAGCAACAAGAAATAAGCTCGAGAATTCGGGCATTCAAACAAAGCATAAGGATGGAAAGTCAGGCAAACATGCAACTCTGCGTGAAACTTCTAGTACTAGGTACAGACTGCGTGAAACTTCTAGTACTAGGTACAGACTGCGTGGAACTTCTAGTACTAGGTACAAACTGCGTGGAACTTCTAGTACTAGGTACAGACTGCGTGGAACTTCTAGTACTAGGTACAAACTGCGTGGAACTTCTAGTACTAGGTACAGACTGCGTGGAACTTCTAGTACTAGGTACAAACTGCGTGGAACTTCTAGTACTAGGTACAGACTGCGTGGAACTTCTAGTACTAGGTACAAACTGCGTGGAACTTCTAGTACTAGATACAGACTGCGTGGAACTTCTAGTGCTAGGTACAGACTGCGTGGAACTTCTAGTACTAGGTACAGACTGCGTGGAACTTCAAGTGCTAGGCACAGACTGCGTGAAACTTCTAGTACTAAGTACAGACTGCATCGAACTTCTAGTACTAGGTACAGACTGCGTGGAACTTCTAGTATTAGGTACAGACTGCGTGGAACTTCAAGTGCTAGGTACAGACTGCGTGGAACTTCACGTGCTAGGTAAAGACTGCGTGAAACTTCTAGTACTACGTACAGACGTGCTGTAAGCTAGACCCAAGTGCCGACAGTAAAGCCCAGTGGAGTGTTAGCATGAGAAAAAATAAAGAAATCTTCTCACTCGTTTTAATGGCTTAATAAGATAAATGATAGAACATTTGCCAGAGCTCAGGGCGTTACTACTATAGGGACAGCGTCACAGAAACAGAGTTCTTCATAAGAAGCTGTTTAACAGCTTTATTAGGAATAGTTACTGTTCTTCGTTTGGCAATGATAGTCAAAGACGGTAATAATGTATTCCATCATTATTATTTTTAATAATTCCATAACAGACGTAGTGGAAGCAGAAATATTAGTGGCAGGAATATGAAAGTCGTTGTCCATCCATTTGCTTTAGCTAAAAGGATTAAATATTCTGTACATTTTCCCGCGCAGATCGGGAAAGTAACTTGCGCTTCCACTGTGATTTTTGCAGCCACAATTCTCGTTGCTCTGCAGGAAACGAGAGCTGAAAAGCTTCCAGATACTGTCAGCGACACTGATAAGTCCTCTGCAGTGTTCGACGAGAAAAAGACACTCCAGAATTAGATACCTGGTGTATGACAGTGCGTAGTCTATATATTTGAGTTAACTGGTATATGTGTGCGTTCTTTAGCTTCATAAGGAGAGAGGGACATCCGCACACGCACTGTATCTTCTTTTGGCTTTGTCATAAGTATTCAGGAATGGGGGGGGGAGAGAGAGAGAAACCGTACTCTTGTTTGCAATGGCCATTGTTATGCATTAACTGTAAATTTTCAAACTTTAATATCTAACATTCAAGACTTTTTCCTTAAATTTGAGTTCGTTTTACGCAAAGTTGTGCAGAAAGTGTCAGGGGTCATTTGTTGGGTTTTCCAACACCATTTGATAATGAAAGGTAATAGTAAGCTTAGTGTATTTCCTGCAAAAGTCCCATTAATCAGTTACGAAGTCTCAATACTTGTTACAGTATGTCAGAATTAAATTGGCCATTACAGCTTTTGTAGCTCTGTTAGTGCTACTAATATATTTTTTTCACAAAACGACCTGGGTCGGTGCTTCAAGGAGTTGATGGTTTTAAATATACTTTAGGATACTTTAGGAACTTTGATTTAGGACTGTGTAAAGTCATAGCCTATATTAATCTCAAAAATTATTCGTGTTTATTTGGTTAGCTGGTACATTTAGCATAGACTCTCATATAATTTTGATGAATGTCATGTTTGCAGTGTACCCAATGTCTGTTTATTTTAAATAGCATATTAAGAACTGAACTAAATTATGTATCTACAAAGCTTACATAGCGTATAAGTAGGTATGTAAACCTGGAGGACAAGAAGAGATATTACTTTTACTATTTTGATAAGATATTTAATACAAGTCCTACAACTCTCTGTGGAAACCAAATGATGTGAGCAGTTAGTCTGACTAAGACTGATTCATTCATCCACCTTAATATGATATAATCATAATAGGCTATTATTATTATTATTATTATTATTATTATTATTATTATTATTATTATTATGTACTGTAGCTTATTAAACTAAATACGATGAAATATAATATTTTCCTTTTCCATGCATCAGTTTACACCTTTTCGTGTCTACATACCATGGTCGCCTCGTGCGTTTCTCAATCATATATTGGCCAATAGAATTCCATATGAAAGTACGTCATATTCTCCTTCTGGCGTGTGCGTAAAAATAACGACGAATATTACCTCTCTCTCTCTCTCTCTCTCTCTCTCTCTCTCTCTCTCTCTCTCTCTCTCTCTCTCTCTCTCTCTCTCTCTCTCACACACACAGAATGTGACAGGCTATTATTACCTAATTAAGGTTAACAAGCGCTCGGTGCAGTTCGATTTAACACTGAGTGAAGATTTCCTCTCCTTCGTGACCGACTGAACGCACCCAAATCTACCTGTCAGCTGCCACCAGATGGCCATGACGATGACGTCACGAGTAAACAAATGTTCTCTCTGAACTGCTGCTGTGAGAAGAGGAAGAGTGCAATGACACTTGTTCACCTCTGCCTGTTTTGCGAGTTCTCGTAGTAAGTGGATGGGTATAAGTGTTGGTCGAGGCGTCGATCTTTGATTGGGTTCGCTCGGTTTTGATTTTTTATTGCTGGTAGGAAGTTCATGCCCAGGTGAAAGCTCAGAGGGCGAGCGAGTCCCGTTCATGGCAGATAGTGGCCTGGTAGCCATGCCCAGGTAGCTCCAGATTAATCTCTGGCTATTTTCCGTCAGGTCCTTCCACTTTTCAATTACGTAAACAGACGAGATGAGGATCAATTGAGGTAAAGCTAAAGACTACCACCTCACCCCGCCGGTTTGGTAACTACTAGTTTACGTACAAAATGGGCGCCGTTTTTTATACCAGCCCCTCGGGGATGAACATACAACATAAACAAATGATGGGAAATGTCATAAACATAGAGACAAACATATTTGAAACAATAAATGAAAGGTGGTGAATATTCCTTTCGGCGACGGACGGGAACTAGGCTGCAGTAGTAGTCTTCAGGTTTTAAATTGGTATGCCAGGTCTTCAAGACTTAAATTTCATAATCAATCAATAACATGTAACTTGTTTTAAAATCTGACACGATTTCTACTATAACCAGACTTGGCTAGCCAAGGGCAGCTCTAATGGTTGATTGTAGGTAAAGGTAGGCTAGTGCTGTATACTCTTGCAAGTTTATAGCAGTCCAAAATGCTAAGACCCAGCCTTGGATCATTTTTTTGTATTAAGGAGAAATGGAAGCAACATAGGAATGCCCCCTAAACCAACCAGGGCATCAGATCCTGATCTTGAGCCTAACCTGACTCTGTGCACCTTAAAAGTGAAAAACAGAAATTCTTACCAACCTAACCCCTCACACAGGGTCCAGACTAGGTAGGGCCACATGCTTTCTCCCTTGCAGCATTGCGCAGTGCCTAGCCTATTCCTTGTAGTGAGTTTTGGAGTTACACAACTTAAAGGCACACAATTCCTCTTTTTCCATTCCTAATCCCAGTAACTGACTTTTTTAGCCAAGGTTTGTTCTTTGAAGGGGAGGTAGTTACCATTGGAAGGGATCACTGCACTCCAGATTTATGGAGAGTAATTTTGCATCCTCTGGAGTATAAAATATATCAGTTAAGATTTCAGTCAACGCTTCTTACATGCAAGGTACACAAGGTGGCCATTTATTTTTTATGTCCAACTACCCAGCTTGTATTCACTTGCCCCTTATATACCCTATAAAAAAAATCACCGCAAGGTCCATTGTTCGACCTTATCTGATTTTGAATTCACTGTTGGTTATGAGTGCAAGTAGTATGGTATTAGTCAATCTACAGTAAGGTATTCTGTTAACTTGATAATATAATTCTCACATGTTGAAAAAACCTGAGCTAAATATCCTAAACAGATTGCTGAGGAAGCAGATTCGAGTAAATTCAGTCAAAGTGTTCTCAGGACAGAGACTGGAATCTTTCTACTTCAACAATGAAGCTTATGATTATTTTACCAGTATACAGTATTTGGAAGGTATTAATCATGATATTTATATTTTTGTTTTCTCCTAAAACATGTTAACAACAAAGGGAGGCCTTTCCTGTCAAAGTGTTTTGCATTAAGTGTTTATGTATGTAATAAATGTTTTTGTCAGGTGCTGGTGATGGGTATGGATGATTGCTGGAGAAAAAGATTACGGTCCTGCCAGCGAGTGCCTGTGCTCAAGTGATGGTGTTGTTACCCTCCCATACTGCCTATGGACTTCTCACCAGACCTCAAGTAAGTCATATTTAACTTAAGTTAACTGGTGTAGGTGATCTAATGATCATAGGGTTGGAAATTTGCATGAATTTCAGCTTTGTAGCTATTTACCATTACAGTAAACCCCCTGTATTCGCGGGGGATGTGTACCGCACCCCCCCCCCACGAATAGCTAAAATCCGCAAATACTTAAAACCCCCTTTAAAAAACACTTAGAACTGCCTATTTTGATAGTTTAAACACAAAAAAACCCTCTAAAAATGCTTATACCTGAGTATTTTAATAGTTTTATCACAAAAAGTGCATTTAGTCAGGAAAATATGAAAGTACAGTAATTAGTGAATATTTCTCTGTGAAAAATACCGTGAATGGGCGAATTTTCCGCGAATAATGGGTAGATACGTTCCACAGAGAAATCTGCGAATAGTGAGACCGCGAATACGGGGGCGTTTACTATATTTGATCCAGTAATTACCTCATTACTTTATTGTTGGTGGTAGTAATTTTATGCCATTTTGATACTTTTTTTTTTTTTTTGCGTCCAAACATTAAATTAATTTTCACCAAGACATAAAATACTGATTTGAAGTGCTATCTTCATTGTTATGAATTAATTATTTCTACAAAAGAGCCATTAAATTTAGATTTTAGACTTGTATCTGCTTCATGGCTCAAAGCATGTTAAAATTTTAAATGAGTGCCACCACAGCATATCAAAGGCACACACCATGCATCTTGGCAGAGACATTTTAGACGTGTATCACTCAGAAACTTTGAATTATATGGGAAGACATCATTATGTGTATCTTTCCCACTGATTTATGGAATACTTTTGCCATCCTTATTCCAAGACTCCCTCACTTTTTATTTTGCCAGGCTAACTTCATCCCCTAAGTGCATATTATTGTGTTTTACATTTTGAGAAACATTTTACCGGCATTTTAGTTTTCTGCAAAAGAAAGCTATTCACATGGCATTGTCTGTCGATCTTCACCTTTTTCTATCTGCACTTTTTCTGTCCTCCCTCAGATCTTAAAAACTACTAAGGCTAGAGGGCTGCATTGATCATCACTCTCCAATCATCAAACATACCAAATTGCAGCCCTCTAGCCTCAGTAGTTTTTATCTATTTATAAAGTTAAAGGTAGTGTTAATCATACTTCTGGCACTGCTATACAGTAGGTCCCAACAACACAGGCCACCACCGGACTGTGGCTGAGTTTCATGGGTCATGGCTAAGAGTTTCATGGCCTGTAGCTGAGGCCACTACCGGACCGTGGCTGAGTTTCATAGGCTACGGCTAAGAGTTTTATGGGCCGTGGCTGAAAGTTTCATACATCACCATACACTGTACAGAAAACTCGATTGCGCCAAAGAAACTTCAGCACATTTTTTACTTGTTTATTCCAATGAACGCTATGTATTCCTGTGGTTTTGTTGCAGATCAGAAAACAGCAACCGACTTATTCTTCTCATGTTAACCCCTGAAAGGGGGTCGGGTTATGTCATCAGTGCACTTAACATGGGGCATTATGAAAGGGTGTTTGTAGCATCCTTTCAGCCTCTAGCTGCATCCACTTTTTAGCCTTTTGTTTTACCTTGATTCCAGCTTCTTTCCTTCAGTCTTGCTGTCCAACACCTGTAACTGTTACTTCTAAGTGCAGCTGGGGGTTTTCTCCCAGTGCCACCATTATATCTTTGTACTTCATTTCCCTTATTTTCTGAATGTTCATCTTGCTGGCCAGCCACTCCACCTCCCTCTTAAATGCTGAGTGGCTGAAAGTACCCCAGGTTAACTACAGATGTGAGGGTCAAGCAAGACACAGCTTACTACCTTAATGTCTTATATGTGCATGTGCTTATTGATACATAAGTACGTGTAGCATACACCAGTGTCAAAGATCAAGGAAGTTGCTTGGCCTAGGCATATTTTTCGTGATTCTTGATTTTTTTTTTTAAATTCAATGAACCCATATAAAAAATGGAAATATCTAAGGTTCGTCTTCTAGGACACACTCTCAGGCGCCCCACATCAATGTCTAAATGCCTGTCTCCTCTTGGAGCGACCTTCACCTCCTGAGTGCCCGGTGCCACCAGAGCACCCGTCACTGCCAAGCGCCAGCGCCAGCTAAATCTTCCAGTTTCAGGTTCTTTGCTTCGGCCTCTCTACGGCACCTCAAGTGTTCACTGGAGTCCTCACTCCTGTAACAAAATGACTTTATATAATAGGCATAAACGTCAGTCTGTATCTGGACGACTTGCCTCTTTGATCCCCCTTCGAGGGAAAAGTGCACGAATGACTTGAACATCTCCTCACTCAGGAACTGGGAATTATCATGTACCTTCAGAAGCCCCAGTTGGCCCTGTTGCCAGAGTTCCTCTATTTGGGGATGAGTCTCAGTTCTCGGACTTTTCAGGCTTTTCCGTCTGCCAGGAGAATCGCCAGCCGCCTTCAGACGGTCCACAGGTTTCTAGCCCTTTCATCTTTCTCTTCCCATCGGTGGACGAGCCTACTGAGGACTCTGTCGTCCATCAAGACGTTCATCAAGTTGGGCAAACTTCTTAGGAAGTTTTGCATTCTTCCTCAAGGCCAACTGGGAAAGGGAAACACAGCCAGACACCTACGCTTTTCCCATAAATCCAGTGATCAAGTCAGACTGGCAGTGGTGGCAGTCCAAACATAGACTTTCGAAAGGAAAGCCCTTCATCCTCTGAGCCCGAACTAGACTTCTCTTCAGACTCCTTAGTTCTAGGTAGGGGAGTCCTCTTGGGGAACCGGGAAGTTTCCGGGACGTGGTCGCCAGAAGAACAGAACCTTCACATCAACATCAGAGAGCTGAAAGCAATTCACTAAGGGCTTCAGTGCTTCGCGAACCTAGTTCACAACAAGACTGTGGTAACCCATTCAGACAATACCACAGCCCAGATGTACATATGAAAGTGAGGCGGCACTCACTCATTTTCTCTCTGCCAGACAGCAAGAGACCTTCTGCTGTGGACAGATCAAATCGAGTGAGTCTAGCCACTCAATTTATTCAGGGCAAACTAAATATTCTGGCGGACGAACTCAGCTGTCAAAAAGTAGGTCCTTCCCACCTTGGATCCCCTGGTCTATTGGAATCTGCGATACTATGGGGCAGGCTGACCTTAGACCTGTTTTCCACCTCCAGGAACCATCACCTTCCTCTGTCTTGTTCTCTGGCCCCAGATCTAGCCCCGTTCTGGCCCATGAAAGAATGGTTCCTGGACCTGCTATGGTTGCATGTTGACTTTCCGAGACTCCTTCCCCTGAAAAAACCATGTCTGCTCAGACAACCTCACCTTAAGAGATACCAAAGAGTTTTCTGCTCTTGCCCTGACAGGCTTCAGACTGTCCGGAAGCTTGTCAGAGCATAAGGGTTTTCAAGACGCACTGCAGAGGCCATTGCCAGATGCAGGCTTTGTTTTCCTAGCTGCATCTTCTAGGTTAAGTGGGCAATTTTCTGAAGCTGATGTCTCAGACTCAAACATCTCTTCTTCTGAGACATCTGGGACCCAAATTGCGGATTTCCATCTTTTTCCGAGGAGATCTAGGAATCTCTCATCCTTCACCATTAAGGGGTGTCAAGCTGTGTTTAGCTCAGTGTTTGAACATGTGCCCTGAATCTTTCATCAATCCCAGATCTTAATGACCTCATCAAGTCCTTTGATACATCTAGCAAAGAAAGGAAGATCCGGTCTCCTGGAACCTGGGTGTAGTGTGGAAGTGGCTGACAGGTCCCTCTTTTGAACTCCTTCGTTCCTCTTCTCGGAGGAACCTTACTCGGAAGATTCTCTTCCTCGCACCCTTGGCTACTGCTAACATAGCAAGATCTAAGTCATCGATAAAGATAGGTTTTTTCACAAGGAGTTGCTGTTTTCTACTTTACCCTTGGATTTTAAGCCAAGAACGAGGATCCTTCCAAGCCCTGACTCCGTTCTTTCTCCATTAAGACCTTAACTGATACCTTGGCTCAGAGAAAGAAGAGAGAGTTCTTTGTCCTGCTAGGGCTTTAAAGTATAACTTAAGCAGGACCAAGAAGATCAGAGGACCATCCAGTAACCTCTGGTGCTCTGTCAAGAACCCGTCTCGCCCTCTGACTAGGAACGCATTGTCCATCTTCGTCAAAGACTTGATTTGTGAGACGCACTCTCTGGTTCAGGAGGACATGTTGCCTACTTATGAAGTGAAAGCTCATGACGTCAGAGCAGTCTCTACCTTTTTTATTAGCTTTCAGGCACAATATGTCCCTCACTTCCATTCTGCAGTCGGCCTACTGGAAGTTCGAACCAATCTTCGCGTCTCACTACAGTATTTAAAGGAAATTGTGACAGTGTTTGAAAATTGCAGTACCTCGGGGCCATTTCCAGTGACTCGCATGGTATTCGGGAAAGAAGCATAAGAATCTCTCTTTTTCTCCTATCTCTTCGCCTTGAAGTAAGGTGCTGAATTTTATGGAGCCAGGGGGTACAGTGTACCTGGAGTACCCACCAGTCTCAGTGGATGGGTTGAGGTGCTTTTCAGTGTAGGTGACAGTGTTGTCTGGTTGTTTTTTGTATTGGCACTGCACCCAGGGCAAGAGCATTTATATATGCTTTGCTGGCCATCAGCCCTATCCTTCGCTGCAAAGCTTCCACTTAAGTAGAGGCGCCCCATGGCATTACCGCCATGCCACTACAGGTTAAGATAAGCACTAGCCAAAGGCAGTATTCACCTGCAGTAGCTCTCTTACCACGTAAGGAAAGGACAAGCATTGTTTCAATGCTAGTAATCTGATTTTCGGTTGTATGGCTGGATTTCGGTGAAGTATTATCGCTTATTTGACTAGCCTTCAAGCTTTAATAGCTTTCTGTCTGTGGCCTTATGTCGATGAGAGGGGAGGAGGGTGGGCTCTGATTCTGTAATTACTTGGAAGTACCTGTACAGTATATATGAAACTTAATTTTATTATGAAAATACCATTTTCATAAAGTAACTTACCAAGTAAGTAATTATATAGCTGAATTCAACACTGAATGGGGGTGGGATACATGGATATATTCTATTCCAAAACATCAAGGCATCGTAATGACTTTGAAATAGGAAAATTTGCTGGCATTGAAACAATGCTTGTCCTTTCCTTACGTGGTAAGAGAGCTACTGCAGGTGAATACTGCCTTTGGCTAGTGTTTTTCTTAACCTGTTGTGGCATGGCGGTAATGCCATGGGGCACCTCTACTTAAGTGGAAGCTTTGCAGCGAAGGATAGGACTGATGGCTAGAAAAGCAATGTTACTCAAGTGCGCGGCAGAAACAGAATGAGGTTTTCTGCTAAGTCGTTTCCAGAGCAGGTGGGCTTGTCACCTACACTAAACTAACAAAGTGCTACTGCAATTTATTAAATAAAGGCTGCTGTGGGAGTTAGAAACTATAGCTATGTAATTATTACTTGGTGAGTATATATGAAACTTAATTTTATTATGAAAATATCATTTTCTAAAATAACTTTGCCAAGAGTGCCATTCTTTTCATCTCTCCCATTGGCACTTTTCCCTGCTGTTGCATTTGCTTACTGAGGCAGCTAGTGACCCATGTGACAGTTGGTAGGGGCACTCTAAGTGCTAAGTGAGGGTTCCTTATTGTAAAGTTGACTCAAGACTTTTTTTTTTTTTTTTTTTTTTTATCAGTGACTTGACTTGGCTAGCACAGAACCATTATGTCAGTGTATCCTGTGTGAAATAAGGGTTTATATATCAAAACCATCAAAAATATTAAAAATGTATTTTTATTTCTGTTTTACACAAAGTTCAGTTATCAACTTCTCATATTGTGTTTCAGCAGTCACCACCTGGCAAGAAGTGGGAGCCATTCTCGAAGCCTGTCCGTTTCTGATCTTTCCCTTGCTTCATTTGTTCCTGAGACTGTCAATGAAGCCATTATCAATGGCACATATGATAGAAATCTCAATAAAGAAACTGCAATCAACAGAAACCATGCTGGGTGAGTTTCTTATGTGGGATCTTTTGCTATGTGACTTTTGGCATTATGATGCTTTTTGACATGAGTGTTAAGTGTTTTATTTCATAATTACTGTAGTTTACATAAACATTTTATTCTAAATTTATCTGTATCCATGATAGAATTTGACGTATTGCAATTTGGACCAATGATTTACATGAGGATTGTGCATTATCAGTATTAAGCTAAAAAGATGCTCATAGCACCAACTATTTCAAATTGAGCATGAACAAGTTCTTCTTTTTAAAAAATTATAACTAACGTGGAAAGAAAATATGTCATTGAGACTGATAAACTAAGATGGGATTGGACTTGGGCATCTTTCAGTTGTAAGCATTACTTTAAAGTTGACAAATATATTGGAAACATATGCGTAAACAGCAGTACATCGACCAGATTCTGAGTTTAGTTATAAACTATTATAAAAACAGTAAGATAAGAAAGTACAACACCCCTTTGAGTAATGTAAACTCATGAAAATACAATACCATAAAATAATTGCCTACTATGATACCTCATTCCTCAAGCACTACTCTATAAGGCCAGGTATGCATTGAACCATAGGAGAAAGTTTCATGGTGTAAACATTTCATCAGAATACTAATAGCTTATTGTGCACTAGTCTGCAGCAGGTTCTAGCTGTAGTCTTTTTTGCTCAAAATAGGAAATTCTCTGATGTGTGGTCATTGATATGGTACCATGAAGACATTTTTTATTGAAAGAAATCTTAATAGCATTATTGGAGCCTTCATTTTTAGATAGAACATTGCCAAAATAATTATTTGTAAGGTAAAATTTCAGGTGAAGATTCTAAATACCATATATCAGTAATTTCTTGCTGCTTATCTTGATGTTCATAGTTTCAAAGTTTTTTGCCAGACGTATTTTCATTCCAAGTTGTCCTAAATTTGCAGTTATTGAATAGACACCACAAAGTTAGCTATTACATAAACTATAGCTGTACAGAACACACATCAACTATGTACCCCCCCCTAAACTTCACTATTCACTTTTGTGGTATGTTATATTTTTGGCAAACAAAATCCTTGAAATAAAGTGAGGAAAGAAGGAAGTTGATTGCATTGCTGCAGCTTAGTTGTCCACTTTTGGCTGCAGGTCTTTAGCATTTGGGATAAGTGATGTACAAAATGTTCATTATTCTTATGGCCATATGTTTATGTATAGTACATTCATAATTTATACTGTAGTACCTTCATGATTCTTACTATAGAATATTTGTAATTCACAGTGCCATGGGTTGTTGGAATGAATTACCGCGTAAGTCTTATAGCCTTCCTCATCGCTACAAGCCTCATATTATGGGTGGATGGCGTGGATTAGGAGGAATGGGAAGAGATTGCACAATGAGCCCTTCCGTCTCTCCTCCTTCTCCTTCCGAGTTCAAGCAACAGTTTACTCTCATGCGTCAGTGGTTCAACAGCTTCACAGATGAGCAGAAAAATCTTGTTTTATCAGAACTTTTGGTAAGGAATGTGTCATTTTTCTTGTAGGTGAAAGGATAAAAAATAAGGCAGCAAAGTACCAGTCTGTAGGATGTAAAATATGGTTGACTGACTTGTCCATTAAATAGGTGAAAATCATATGACAGGGAACAAATGCAGTAAGGCAAGAATTTCTTACCCAGGTATATAATAGACATCCTTTTTAAGAGAATATTACATCAGTACATCCCACCCTTCCTATTTATAATTTTAATATTTGTCATCCCTGAAGGAGGGTAGTGCTGTCAGTGGTCGTCATGTAGTGTAACTGTGGGCATTACCAGTGTGTTTGCAGCGTCCCTTAAGCCCATAGTAGCACCAACTTTTTAAAGCCTTTTGCTCTACCTCCATTCCAACTTCCTTTTTAATCTTGCCGTCCAACCTCTCTAACTATTGCTTCTTAGTATTTTAAATCTTGGTGAAGATCTTTGTACTTCATCCCCTTTATTTTCTTGATCACTATCTTGCTGTCCAAATCCTCCTACTTCCTCTTTTCATTGTCTTATGCCCTGCATGGCCTAAAGTGCCTCAGTGCTTGGCTTACACTAAATTCCATATAATAATGTCATCTTTGTCATCTTTCAGGAACATATAGGACCTAGTCAGCTGCACTTGCTCTCTATAGCCATTGGGGGAAGACTGCATCTTGGATGTCCACCTAATTGTGAAGATCCTGTTGGGTGGTTACCTCCTGGTCTGGCCCTTATCATTTTTTCTTATCTAGACCCTGTCTCTTTGGCTCAGGCATCTCAAGTTTGCAAGTAAGCAGTTTTTTCTTTTGTTTTTGACACAGTTGTGATAGAATTTGTGTTGTATACAACTTTGGAAGCCTTTACAGTATTTAAAAATATAACTTATAAAGCTTCAAACTTACTATTCCTCAATAATTTTTTTTTTTACCATTTATAGTAAAAATCTTGTCTGTATCTAGGCCTTTCTGATTGACAGAATTTGTTATTTTTATAGAAGCTACTTACCAAGTAATTACATAGCTATTAGTTCCTATTAACCAGCAGCTAGATTTTTGAAATTCACAGTAGCACTACTTTTGTTTTGGCTAGGCGAGTGACCCTGCCCACTTTCGGGGTAAGAGAGGAACCAGCTCAGCAAACGAGCTCAGTATGTTTCTGCCGGCTGATGGCTGTGGATACAGTGATTGGCAGCATCAGTTTTTTGGAATTTTCTCTTCTCATTTGATCTTTGGAATCATTGGTGAATTATTCTCTTTATGGTAGCCTTTTCAGCACAATTAGATTGTCAGATTTTCTCGAAAGACCAGTATTACCGATATTGACTTTTGCTTTTTGGATATTGACGATTTTGAAATTTTTGATTCATGACTTGTCAACAATGTCCGATTCGGGTTCTCAAAGTTTTAGGTATTGCAGTGAAGGCTGCAATATGCGACTGACTAAAGCCTGCTATGACCCTCATACTCTTTGTACATCTTGCAGGGGTCAAATATGTTCTCCTGAATTGACTTATGGGGAATGTTTCATGGGATGGTAAAATGTGGAAGACTTTTAGTAGTCATTTTACCAAATAAGACAGGGATGAAAGAGGAAAGCAGCGGCTACAGCTAGTAGTAAGAAGACTGTAGCTAGTCAGGTGTCGGCTAAATCTGTTATTGATGATAATTCTGATTCCTTGTCTATTGTTCCACCCGATCCCTCTTCTCAGTCCGTACCAACCACTCCACACCCTGGCTCCCTTACTCCCGATCCCAACCACATTAGCAGCTTGAATCTAGAATTAACCTTAAGTTTGGGTTATTAGTTAATACAATGGAGAAAATTGGTGCCTCTATTAAAGTCTTGCTGGACAAAGTGAACGTGAAGAGTGATGGTGAAGTGTTAGTGGAGGAGGTGGCTGTCTGTCCCGCCAATTCTCCTAGGCCAAGATCCCCGGCAAACTCCCCTAAACCTGGGAGGACTGGCAGCCCAAAAGAGGTCGGTGGGGTCTGCCCACAGGCAGTCGCCCCCTCCATCAGACCTGTTGCCGTGTCCCAGGTTACAACGGAGTGCTGCTGGAAAGGTGTCTGTATGGAAGTGGATCGTCTTTCTAGTGTTTCCAGCGGTGATTCTAGTCTTAGGCGCCAATGGCATTTTCAAGGTGAATCTCGCCCTCTGAAGAGGTGCGCCCCTGGTGTATCTCAGCCTCCGTCAGTTCCAGTTAAGAACATTAAAGAAACTTCTCCAGAGCGACTGCCATCCTGTAGCTTTTGGGACAGTCCGGAACGTTTCTCCCAGGATCATCTGGAGTTAGTGGGACAGTTTCCTTCTCCTAAGCATGCTACTGTTTGTAAGTGCTCTTCTGCTTCTAGGACCATGTCTTCTAAGTGCCCATCCGTAGTTTCGGAGGATTTGCCTGGGCAAATAGTGATGTTGGAGCTCTCACCAGCGCCCATGCGCCCAGCTCCTATTCCTGTGCTCCTGAACAGTCAGCTTCACCTGGATCTTCTTTGGCTTCTGGGAAGAAATCTTTGGCGCCAATGTGCCCAGTGGCGCCAGAACTTCCTTTACCTGTTGAACGTGCTACTCCTTGTTGTGTGGTTCTTTCCGAGTGCCTGTTATTTTCTGTGCCACCATTGTCTCCTGAGCGCCCACTGGCGCTTGTCTGCCATTTGCTGTAAGTCTCTTGGCAACCAAGTCCATTTCCACTTCTGAGTGCCCGATTTCTTCCGAACCTCCTGCAGCGCCCAATTTCTTTCGAACCTTCTGCAGCGCCCAGTTTCTTCCGAACCTTCTGCAGCGCCCAACTTCTTCCAAACCTTCTGCAGCACTGGTGTCTTCTGTGCTGCCTACTCTGCTCCTGCAGTTGCAGCTTCACTCCCAGTCACGTCTCTCTCTTTGTCTTTTGCAGCGCAACGGGCTCCCTCAGTAATGAATCCTTCATTTCAGTTGACCCAGCGCCAGTTGGATAATATCCTGGGCCCAATTAAGAAAGCGTCTTCGGCCCCTCAGCTTATTGCGGAACTGTCACCCATTTCTTCCTCTGAGGAGGAAGATATGGATCCTGTTACCCCTCCTTCAGCATATGCCTCCTTACTCAGGTTTCTAGTGGCGACTTTTCCAGACTACTTTGCCCTGCAGCTCCAGCTTCTCCAGCTTTGACGTACTAAAATGTACAACCAGACGATTTCTTCGAGGCTGCCTAAAATGTTGCTATCCTCTTCAGCTAAGAAAGCTCTCTGTGAAGTGGAAAGCTGGCTCTTGAGCAAGAGAGAGCAGGGAAGAGCCGCTTTTAGTTGTCCGCCATCTAGATCGTCGCAGAGAGGATACCTATCTCATACAATGAGGAGGATCATCCCTAGGAGCCTCTGCCTCCTCCCAGGAAGACTTCTCTGGGTTGATTGACTCCTACAGAAGGTAGGCGTTTAATTCAGCTAAGATTTTGTTCTCGACCTCGGAATTGGACCACCTTATCAAGTATTTGTTTAAGGTCTTGGAAGTTCTCAGTTTTTTAGACAGGGCAGTAGGAGTTGAGGACTTCTCTTCGGACTTTTTAGGGGTCATCTCATGCCTGGATAAAGGTATTAGAGATGGCTCGCTTGAATTATCCTCGCTGCAGTATGTTGAGGTGGATGCCATCCAGAGGCAGCACTTTCCTGTAGCAGCTCTTTCAGCAGGTAAGGAACCAGCAAGCATTTTTACCAATGCTAGCAATATTTCTATTTCTTTTACATTACAACCTTTAATGTATTAAGAGAGATAGTCCATGCATCCCGCCTCCTCCAATGTGGGATTCAGCAATGTAATTACTTGGTAAGTAACGTATATAAAAATGAGATTTTTATAATAAAATAAAGTTTTATATATACTTACCAAGTAACTCCCCTCGCATGATTAGGAAGGCATAAACATACTGAGCTTGTTTGCTCAACTGGTTTCTTACCCCAAAAGTGGGCGGGGTCACTCGCCTAGCCAAAACAAAAGTAGGTCTACCGAGAATTTCAAAGTTCTAGTTGCCACTTAATAGAAACTAATAGCTATGTAATTACTTGGTAAGTACATATAAAACTTTATTTTATTATAAAAATATAAATTTTTTTTATATCTGAAAGGGTAAAATTTTGGCTGAATCTTATTATTTTTAATGATTAATGCCAGGAAAAAACTAGTACAGACACTACTCTACATATGAACGAGTTATGTTCCGAACGGCCGTTCGTATCTTGAATTATTCATAAGTTGGTCTTCACGCCTACTTAAGTAGAGTGTAATGTATATATAGTAGTCAGTACAGTATTGTACATTTTTTTATCCTAAAACACAATGCAGTACTGTACACTGTACATACTGTACTGTATTGTATGGATTACTGTACAGTACTTTTTTAGTACTAATGATACATAAACCTAAATGAATTGTGATGATAACTTGCGGGTGGCGAAGGGGAACGTTCCTAACACATTTTTTAATTTCAGTCGCATTTGCTCGGATCTCTGAATGTACTTGACTTAAATGTTCATAAGTAGGGTAGTGTCACACTATATATGTAGAGTACTCTTGCGAGTATCTAGCTATATCAGATTATGTGGACCGTCTTCAATACAGTCAGAGAAATGGAATTGCATCTTCAAATGTTTCTTCATGGTTGGACTGAGTTTACGTCTTAGAAATAGTAAAGTTCTTCTAGTAGGATTTAGACACTCCATAATGGG
This sequence comes from Macrobrachium rosenbergii, assembly GCF_040412425.1. Lineage (NCBI taxonomy): Eukaryota > Metazoa > Arthropoda > Malacostraca > Decapoda > Palaemonidae > Macrobrachium > Macrobrachium rosenbergii. The sequence continues at coordinate 1,834,062 of NC_089780.1, read as the reverse complement.
ATTCTGTGTGACTACATTCTGGAATATTGTACAACAAGGTAACAGTGGGTCTACACAGGAGGATATCCCATTTTAATCTGTCTTAAAACTTCCACACTACATCATAACAAGACTTATCAGTTACACACATACGAACACACATGACCTCGTTCCCAAGGATCTCTTGCTGCCTACGTGACTGCTCTCAGCCTAGAACAAAGAGGTCGTGGTTTATGCTGACATACTGTTTTCCAAACAACACATGGACACTTGCTGACACGTTTTGCTGACATGTGTGACTTGAAGGACTAGATCTGCGATTCAAAAACAACACCTCACGTGCTCACACAGATATATATACTTTTTGTTAAGTCCATTCACATTACATATTAATGGAACTACCGGTTCCATTTTACACTATGTCATACCATGACATATATATATATTCTGTAAATAAATGATCTTCACTAAGATTTGAAATACATTATTAATATTGACCAGAACCTTTACCATGGTAATTTCATGCATGTAGAGCAGTTAGTTGGGAGTAAGATTTGACATTTTTAATTGTCATGTAAGTGTGAAAGGTGGAAAAGGAAAGGGTCTCACATAAGGTATAGACTGTTTAAGACTGCTACTACTGTATATAGAAATTGTTAAAACAGCTTAGCAAGTAAAAATAGAATGTTATGTTGAACTTGCTCATTTCCTTATGTTTGCTTCATGTTTATGTCCTCAGAGCATGGCATAACCTGGCTTCTCGAGATTGTCTGTGGCGGAATCTTTCTCTGCATCAGGAATGGCATCTCTCCCTCTCTTCACACAATAAGCAGTTAAGCCGTTGTACTCGTAGTGATGGCTCTGTTGATTGGAAGCAGGTATGTTTTCAGATTTTTGTTGATTGTGTAAAAGGTTGTGCATAATGCAATGGACATATTTTTTCTTTCTTCAAAAATGAATAAACAATTAAAGAATGGTTCCCAGTTGTCGTAAAGTTTGTGTTCGATTTTTTTTTTTACAATTATTCCCCACGTTGTGGGACGATCAGTATACTATTATACTAGGATAGGTATCATGCCACATCAGCAGTTGTTTATCCACAGATAGTGGAGATATTCATATGTTGCATTTCCTTATGAATTTGTTTATTCACTTAACAGAGTACCCTATTTAACTTATGCTAAAACTTACAGAAAAATTGTGCAAATTATTATATACTACATAGATGTTGAATGTCAGCTAGCTGTCTTATTCCAAGATAAGTTTTATAAGGATGAGACTTATAAGCCCTCTTTTGGATTACTTAGGGTATAAGTAAAGTATATTTTCTCCGACCACTGCATTATTACTGATCTAATACTGTAATCAGATTTGCTTGCAGTAATGTAGATGCATTTGTACAGGCGGGGTTCTGTTCTGTGGGTGTGATGATAACCGAAAATTGGCAATTTTTGGGGCTTTTTCAGCAATTTTCGGGGCTTATCAGGGCTGAAAAGCGCTGATTTTCAGTTATTGGGGCCTCTGTTAGGTATGTATTGGCACCAATACCCAATTATCAGCGCCAATAAGCAGAAATCGGCGATTTTCTGTGCCGAAAATTGCCGATTTTCGTCGCTAGACAAGCCCCGTAAAACCAGATCACCGTTAACTGATCCTGCCATAACCGGGGACTGCCTGTATTTAATTATTGGATCCAAATCCTTCAGACTTGTTGTGTCAATAAAATTAACCCTTAAACGCCGACTGGACGTATCATACGTCGACTAAAATTGTCTGTTGGGTGCCGAGTGGACGTACCGTACGTCAACTACAAAAAATTTCAACCTTCAGTCAACTTTGACTCGACTGAAATAGTCGAAAAACGCAATTGTAAGCTAAAACTCTTACATTCTAGTAATATTCAATCATTTACCTTCATTTTGCGAGAAATTGGAAGTCTCTAGCACAATATTTCAATTTATGGTGAATTTTTGAAAAAAAACTTTTTCCTTACGCCCGCGCGGTAACTCGGCCGAAAATTTCAGAAATTCTTTCGTCATTTTGTCGTAAGTTTTGCACTGTTTTATATTGGCCATTACATAAAGTTTTATATATGAAAATGTGCGCAATTTCATGTAAAATACAGCAGCATACAACCCATGGTTGTAGCTTTTAGCAGTTTGGAAATATTTTCATATAAACCACGATAACTGCCAAAATTTCAGTTGCAATTGTAAGCTAAAACTCTTACATTCTAGTAATATTCAATCATTTACCTTCATTTTGCAACAAATTGGAAGTCTATAGCACAATATTTCGATTTATGGTGAATTTTTGAAAAAAACTTTTTCCTTACGTCCGCGCCAGAAATTCTTTCGTCACGTTGTCGTAATGTTTGCACCGTTTTATATTAGTCGTTACATAAAGTTTTATATATGGAAATGTGCGCAATTTCATGTAGAATACAACAGAAAATAACTCATGGTTGTAGCTTTTATCAGTTTTGAAATATTTTCATATAAATCACGATAACTGCCAAAATTTCAACCTTCGGTCAACTTTAACTCGACCGAAATGGTAAAAAAACGCAATTATAAGCTAAAACTCTTACATTCTAATAATATTCAATCATGTACCTTCATTTTGCAACAAACTGGAAGTCTCTAGCACAATATTTCGATTTTTGGTGAATTTCTGAAAAAAAAAAAATTTTTCCTTAAGTCTGCGCGCGGTAACTCGGCCGAACATCTCAGAAATTCTTTCGTCACGTTGTCGTAATGTTTGCATCGTTTTACATTAGTCGTTACATAAACTTTTATATATGAAAATGTGCGCAATTTCATGTAGAATACAACAGAAAATAGCTCATGGTTGTAGCTTTTATCAGTTTTGAAATATTTTCACATAAATCACGATAACTGCCAAAATTTCAACCTTTGGTCAACTTTAACTCGACCGAAATGGTCGAAAAACGCAATTGTAAGCTAAAACTCATACATTCTAGTAATATTCAATCATTTACCTTCATTTTGCAATAAATTGGAAGTCTCTAGCACAATATTTCGATTTATGGTGAATTTTGAAAAAACATTTTCCTTACATCCGCTGTAAATCTGTAACTCGGCCGAACATCTCAGAAATTCTTTCGTCACGTTGTCGTAATGTTTGCACCGTTTTATATTAGTCGTTACATAAAGTTTTTTATATGAAAATGTGCGCAATTTCATGTACAATACAACAGAAAATAATTCATGGTTGTAGCTTTTGTCAGTTTTGAAATATTTTCATATAAATCACGATAAATAGAAAAATTCTACTTTTCGGTCAACTTTAACTCGACCGAAATGGTCAAAAACTGCAATTGTAAGCTAAAACACTTACAGTCTAGTAATATTCAATCAATTAGCTTCATTTTTCAACAAACGGGAAGTCTCTAGCACAATATTTCGATTTATGGTGAATTTTTGAAAAAACATTTTTTACGTCCACGCATTATGAATTCATGCATCATTTTGTGATAATATTTTCTCTGTGTTGCTTTGATCGTTTTACAATTTGTTATATACCAAAATCATCGCAATTTAGTGTACAATACTATTACGATCTCGCTTTTCGAGATCGACAGGTTCTTTAAAATAAACAAGCAATTGGGCTGCAATGACCTGACTCGCAGGTACTGATACCTGCTGCTGCTATTCCAGCTGGCTCGCTGCTGCCCTAGACCATCGGTCGTTCTGCCCTCCAGAACCTGGATCGTTGCTGCTACGAACCTGACTTGTTGCTGTTACGAACCTGGCTGGTTGCTGTTACGAACCTGACTTGTTGCTGTTACGAACCTGACTGACGAAGTCTGACGCCATCCATCAGACGTCAACTCGCCAGTAATTAAAAACAAACAAAAACAAAGGAGGCAACAATCCACTAAGGGAACAATCGACAAACGATTGTTCCTAACAAATACAAAGAAAAAAAATAATCTGTTAGCTTTAACCGTTTTGCTCACAGCGCGATTTGTATAAAATTATATATGAAATTTTTTTTTTGCACTGTCATATATTTCAATATTTATATATGATAATGATATTTTTTTAATTTCTGATGGTTGCATACTAAATTTTAGGCAATGACAAAAAAGGAGCCAAAAATGAACTCTTAATCTTGAAAACTAAGCGTGCTGTGATTTTTTGAAAAAAACTTTTTTTCCGCTTCAGCGCTAACTCCCGAACGCCGCCGGCATATGGGAGACGTTTTTGTAAATAGAGGCTCGGCGTTTAAGGGTTAACATATTAATGAACATGTTAATTTTAAGCTTGGAATGAGTACTGTGTCAGTTCAGAGTTAGCAGATTGCACTTTAGAATACTTTCTGAAGTTATTTAATGTCTTTGATTTGTCTTACAGGTGTTTGTGGAGCGTTACAGACTACACCGTAACTGGCTTGGAGCTCACTGTCATGTCCGAACTTTTGAAGGTCACACCGAAGGTGTCTCTTGTGTTCAGTTTGATGATCATCGAATAGTTTCAGGTTCTCATGATAATACTATTAAGGTAAGGATTTTCAAGGCACAATGGGTAGTAATCTGAAATTAAAAAGTTTGTATTTCATATAAAGTTTTATTTTTATATATGTAATTTACCAAGTAATTACATTGTTATTAGTTCCTTCTTTTTTGCGGCAGCTTAAGTTTTAAAATTTCTTGGTAGCGCTCATATTGTTTTGGTGTAGGTAACAGACCCCACCCACTTTCGGGGAAGAATAGGTACAACCGGCTCAGGTATTCAGTTCGTTTCTGCCGCCTGTCTACTGAACATTGGTCGCTGGGTAGCTTTTGTTTTGATTTGTTGTCACTGGTGGTTTGCAGACATCGCCGAATTTGGTGAAGTACATTGTAGTTTTTGGTAGCATTAATCAGCTTTTTTCCTTAATTGCGACTGGATGTGTCAGACTTGAGTGCTCATAGCATTAGGGCTGCAAGATGAGACTGACATCTGCTAGGTATGACACTCATACTATCTACACCTCTTGTAGAGGGCAAATTTGTGAACTATGTACTTTGTTCCAAATGTATTACAGTCACAAGAGGTTCAGTGTTACAAAATATACATGGATTATTCATGCTTGAAATGTTTAACAAGATCAAAAGTGTAAAAACTTACAGTTGAAAACTGTTGTGACAGATGGACAGACCTCACAAGAGTTAGAGCAAGAACAAGAAAGGTAGTTGTTGCAGCTTGGGTGAATTGGAAAGAAGTAGCAAGACTTCCAGGAGATAAAAAATATCCCATCATTAGGACAGAGTACAATGAACAGATTGTATTATTGTACTAGTAGTAAGGAATTATAGAAAAATGGGTATCAAGAAATAAAGAAGACGTGAGGCAGAAGAGCACAGGACAAAAGAAAGCCAAGACAGTTCATGTCTAACCCCAGGAAGGGAAAAATTCAGGCCTCAAGATTTCATCAAGATGTGTTATTGAGTTTGTGGGAGGCAAATTGAAAAATGTTTGAGCTCTTGATATTGTTTTGTAAGTTTCCTGTTAACAGTTGGTGTTCATATTTTGTATGCACTTTTCTGACTTTTATCAATAAAAAAAGAAAATTATAATCTGAAAATTTATGAATACACAAGATGAAAATGAGACAAAAATTTCCCGTAGAGGGACAAAGCTTACATTGGGCGTTGTTTTTCGCACTGTGGATGGTATTAAAGGCTGTAAGCAATGATCCTAGGATCCCAGCTGCATTACTTAATACTACTTTTTACTTTCATCCTTTCCCTTTTGTCTCTTCCTTTCCATCTATGCAGCATAACTTACCTCTCCTCCATGTACAGCATCTCATTCAAGAAAAAATCCTTCTGGTCACCCCTAGGAAATATGTTGGGTGAAAATTACCATTCTTGGAGGCATGTCAATTGTGTAAGCAGCATAAAGGGGTTAAAATAACAAGTTTTAGAGTTCAGATAAGTCCTGTATCGTTCATTAGGTATGCTGTGGTGGTCTTATCTACAGATGTTCTCTGACTTTATTGTTATTTGTTATAGATTTCCTTTATATTTTCCATTAATTGGTTAAACTTTAATGACATATTAAACTTCATATGGTTGAATATGAGACTGGCAGTGCAGATGCAGTATTTGGAGATTTAATACTTATACATGCTGTTTTTTATATGATTATATATTTGTATTAGGAATCTTATTGTTACATACAAGTAACTTATCAAGTAATTATGTAGCTATAGTTTCTAACTCGCGCAGCAGCCTTTTTTAAAAATTTGCAGTAGCGCTTCAGTTGTTTTGTTTAGGTGAATAGCCCCGCCCACTATCGGGGAATGCAGGGAACGACTTGGCAGGCAACCTCAGTTTGTTTCTGCTGGCTCTCGAGTAAACATCAGGTTGTTAGCAGCAGCTTTTTTCATGGTTTTTGGTTCTCTCTACTGGATTTTGGTGAAGTATTACTGTTGTATTTTGCATAGCTTTCAAGCTTGTTCAGCTTATTAGTATCCTTTAGGATCAGGATAGTGTTATTACTAGTATGTCAGATTCTAGTTCCTCTAGTTTTCGCTACTGCAGCGAAGGATGTAAAACCAGATGGACTAAATCTTGTTATGATTCACATACAATTTGCAGTAATTGTAGGGGGCAGGAGTGTAGTAGAGAGAGAACTTGTGCTGACTGTAATTACTGGGCCAAGAATTGGAAGGTACTTAGATCTTGCCTAGACAAGCTAGAAAGGGATAGGAAAAGGAAAGAGGCCTCTGGAGCCGAGAGACGAGCTAGCCTAGAATCCACTCCTAAATCTAGTTTAGAAAGTCCTGCCATTCCTTCTTCCCCTATTCCTGCTTTTTCTCCTGTTACTAGCCCTCCTACTATTAATCCACCTACTCCCAAGAGAATTGCCTGCTGCCTTCAGATGGTCCACATTTTCTAGCCCTCTCGCCTTGCTCAGCCCATTAGTGGAAGAGCCTGCTGGGAACTGTCATCCATTGAGATGTTTTTCATGCTGGGCAGGCATCATATGAGAGTCCTTCAATTCTTCCTCAAGGCCAACTAGAACAGGAAGACACAGCCAGACACGTACATGTTTACTATCACCCAGGAGATCAAGTCGGACCTGCATTGGTGGCTGTCCAAAGAAAGACTCGGAAAGTCTTTTCATCCTTTGAGCCTCGTCCTAGACTTTTACTCTGACGCATTGGATCTAGGCCAGGGAGCCCTTCTAGGGAACCAGCAAGTTTCAGGGAAGTTGTCTCGGAAGAACAGAACCTTCACATAAATGTCCGAGCTGAAAGCGGTTCATTTGGGACTTCAGTCTTTCTCGAGCATGGTCTATAGCAAGACGGTGGTAGTCCATGTGGACAATACCACGGCTTTAGCATACATTCGAAAGTAAGGCGGCACTCGTTCTTTCTCTCTCTGCCAGGCAGCAAGAGACCTTCTTCTGTGGGCGGATCAAAATCAAGTGACACTGGTCACTCAATTTATTCAGGACAAACTAAATGTTTTGGCAGATGAGTTGAGCTGTCGGAAGGCGGTCCTTCCCACCAAGTGGATCTTGGGTCCCTTAGTCTGTCTGGATCTTTGGAGACTATGGGGCAAACCAACATTAGACCTGTTTGCCACCTCAAGGAACCACCGCCTTCCTCTCTTTTTCTACAGCCCCGGACCCTCTAGCATGGGCAAAGTTAAGTTAAGTATATCTTAGTTTAACCAGACCACTGAGATGGTTATCAGCTCTTCTAGGGCTGGCCCGAAGGATTAGACTTATTTTTACGTGGCTAAGAACCAACTGGTTACCTAGCAACGGGACCTACAGCTTATTATAGAATCTGAACCACATTATGACGAGAAATGAATTTCTATCACCAGAAATAAATTCCTCTAATTCTTCATTGGCGGTTAGGAGAGTCGAACGCTGGGCCAACAGCGTGCCAGTCGAAAGCTCTACCACCCCTCCAAATAAGAACTAGCCGGGGCAACAGACGCTATGCTGCAAGATTGGTCCAGTCTGGAGTTCTATACCTTTCCGGTCTTCAACATGGTCAGGGAGGTGTTGAACAAATTTTGTTCCCATCACAATGTAACTGTGACCCTCATAGCCCTGTTCTGATCTCTGAAAGAGTAGTTCCAGACCTTCTGCAGATGTTGGTGGACTTTCCAAGACTCCTTCCCCAAAAACTGTTTTTACTCAAAACAACCCCACTTCAGGAGATACTACCAAGGGTTGTCTGCTCTTGCTCTGACAGGCTTCAGACTGTCCCCAAGCTTGTCAGAGCAAAAGGACTTTCAAGAGAAGCTGCAGAGGCTATTGCAAGATACAGGTATCAGTCTTCTTGCTTTGTCTACCAGGTGAAGTTGCCTTGTCTACCAGTGAAGTGGGCAGTTTTCCGATGATGGTGTCTCAGATACGAAGTCTCTTCTTCTGAGACATCTTTAACACAAATTGTGGACTTCCCTCTTTGTCTGAGGAGCTCTAGGAACTTGCCATCCTCCACCATTAACGGGTATTGAGCTATGCTGAGCTCGGTTTTCCGGCATAGAAGCCTGGACCTTTCGTACAATTCAGATCTTTTAAGTCCTTAGATATGTCCAAGCAGAAGGACGATGATCTGGTCTCTTGGAACCTGGATATAATGTTAAAGTGGCTGACAGGTCCCTCCTTTGAGCCCCTTCTTTCCACTTCCATGAAGAACCTTACTCGTAAGACTCTTCGTCATGGCTTTGGCTACTGCTAAGCGTGTTAGTGAGATCAAAGCCATCGATAAAGGGTAGGATTTTCCCAAGGAGACGCTGTTTGGTTCTTCTCCCTAGGCTTTTTAGCCAAGAATGAGGACCCATCCAAGCCCTGGCCCTGTTCTTTTACCATTACGAACTTAATGGACATCCTTGACTCTGAGGAAGAAGAGAGAGTTATTTGCCCTGTTAAAGCCCTGAGGTATTACCTGAACAGGACTGAGAAGATCAGAGGACCATCCGGTAACCTCTGGTGTTCAGATAAGAACCCATCTCGTCATCACTCTTAAGAATGCATTATTGTTCTTCCTGAAGGACTTAATTTCTGAGGCACACACTCAGATTCAGGAGGACATTTTGTCTACCTTCAAAGTGAAAGCTCATGATGTCAGAGCAGTCTCTACCCTCCCTTGCTTTCAGGCATAATATGTCCCTTAGTTCCATCCTTCAGTTGACCTACTGGAAGTGCAAATCTATCTTCATGTCGCTCTATTTGAAAGAAGTTGAAAGTGTTTGAAAATTGCAGTACCTTGGGCCCATTATTGGTGTCTGGAATGGTATTGGGGGAGGATTCATAGGAAGCACTCTTTTTCTGCTACTATCTTTTTGCCTTGGCGTAGGGTTTTAAGTTTTGGGGAGCCTGGGGATACACTGTGCCTGGAGTACCCACCAGTCTTAGTGGATGGGTGGTTGTCTTTTCAGTGTAGGTGACAGTGTTGTTTGGTTGTTTTTTATGTTGGGCAAGGGTACTTGTATATGCTTTGCTAGCGAGCAGGCCTATCTTGCGCTGCAAGGTTCCCACTAAGTAGAGGCCACCCATGGCTCAACCACCATCACTTTACTGCAAGTTAAGATGAGCACCAACCAGAGGCAGTATTCTCATGCAGTAGCTCTCTTACCAGGTAAGGATATGACAAGCATTGTATCAGTGATGGCAAACTTTCTGTTTCAAAGTCATTACCACTCCTTAATGTTTTGAAGTAGAATATATCCATGTATCCCACCTCCTTTCAGTGTGGGATTCAGCTATGTAATTACTTGGTAAGTTACTTATAAGAAAATTATATTTTCATTATAAAATTAAGTTTCATATATACTTACCAAGTAATTACAGAATCAGAGCCCGCCCTTCTCCACTCTCATGGACCTAAGGGCACAAACAAATTGAGGTTGTCTGCCAAGTCGTTCCCAGTGTTCCTCGATAGTGGGTGGGGCTAGTCACCTACACAAAACAATTGAAGCGCTACTGTAAATTTTTAAAAAAAGGCTGCCATGCAAGTTAGAAACTATAGTTATGTAATTACTTTGTAAATATATATGAAACTTAATTTTATTATGAAAATATCATTTTTGTTAATAATAAAGGTATGAAACTCACTCAATTGTTTTACAGGTTTGGAATATGCGTACAAATTCCCGCTGGTCAGTGCAAACTTTGGTGGGTCATTCTGACATGGTCCGATGCATTCACTTGGCCGGCAATCGTCTTGTTAGTGGCTCTGCTGATGCTACCATCAAGGTAAGTCAGTCTCTTATGTCACAGTCAGCTCCAGTAAATACAGCCATCTGACTAGGACAAGGCCATTAGTTCTAGAACATTCTGAACTTGGGGGCCATATTTAGTTGATATGAATCTTGAATCAAACAAGTATTACCAGTCTTGCTTGGTCTGTGTATTGCTACGTAAACAGAAATAAAAATGTGATGTAGGGAAGGATGTACAGCATAAAATTTAGAGAGTGAGAGGGTATGCTACTTGCTAAAATGACAGTCTGTCTATGCAACCTCTAATAGAACAAAAATATAGAAACTAGTCTTTAGTGTTCCATAAAAACCAATACAGGCAGATGCAAACCATAAAAGTAGAACAAATGTAGTAAGTAGTAATAGGATTTAATCAAATCAGTACTACCACACATGGGTCTCTCTCTCTCTCTCTCTCTCTCTCTCTCTCTCTGCCAGTAAGGCTGGCTGAATTTGTCGTAGTGGTAACTCACTCTATCTTTTTGATTTGGCTGGGAAGGTTAAAAGTATGTATGTACAGTATATATTTTTAGGGGAACTAATGTTCAAGATGACTTTGAAATGATATTTTTATAATATAATATCAAAGATTAATACAGTAATGGGATAACAATTTAAGGTATATTTGATGTAGGATGATACTTTAAGTATACATTTAATATTTGAACTTTCAAGATAGGCAGTTATAAGCATTTTTAGAGGGGGGTAGCAAGTATTCGCAGATTTTAACTATTCGCCCGGGGTGGGTGGTCTGGAACGCATCCCCCATGAATACGGGGGTTTACTGTAATGCATTGCTTCTTCACTTGAACTTTTGAGGTTCCAATTGCACACCATCCTCAGGGAGGCTGTTCCACAGTCCAACAGTGTGAGAAATAAAAGACCTTTGGAACTGAGAAGTTCGACAGCATGGCACAGTTACAGTAGGTCTTGGTTTATGTCCAAGATCCATTCCTACAGCAAGGATGTAACCCAATTTTGTCCGTAAGTCTGAATTTAAGCAGACGTAATGACATGAATCAATATACAGTAATACTTCGATCTTACACGATTCGAGTTGCCCGAATTCACACACACACGAACTTTTCACTGGAACCTAACTAATGGGCATACGCAATTTTTTCATGGACACACGAAATTCTCGAGAAACCCTGCAGAAGTGGGTGTTTAATTTTTGAAGTAATTTACAAGTTGTCATGTTTTTATGTGTAAAATCTGTATGAGAAATGCATTTCATTCTTTTATGTGTAAAATCTGTATGAAAAATGCATTTCATGCTTTTATGTGTAAAATCTGTATGAAAAATGCATTTCATGTTTTAATGTGCAAAATCTCTATGACAAATGTATTTCATGCTTTCATGTTTAAAATCGCTATGAAAAATGCATTTCATGTTTTCATGTGTAAAATCTGTATCAAAAATGTATTATTTTTATTTTTTTTCATGCATAAATATGATCCAAAGGTAATTTCAGCACATTCACTTAGTGTACTTTTACAAGATGTGATACCCATTTGCAAAGTTACTGCACTTCTCAAAGATGATACCCCTGCAGAAAATGCTTGTTTAATGTTTGAAGTACATTTATAAGTTTTCATGCTTTTAACTGTAAAATCGATATGGGAAATTTATATTTATATTTCTGTACATAAATATCTTACAAGTATTATGTCCATTTGCAAAGTCTTTGTCACAAGGACTTTACATGACCTTGAGATGAGGTTGTTCAGTCGCGCTCATTTGATAAAATGAATTCTTTAATGTAATATCAGAGATGTAACTAAGAGTTTTATAAGTGTCATTCTTTGAAAATTACTCTGTTCACCTCTGAGAAAAGTGCTGGTGCATTCTGTATGTGCATGTAATTACAGCACGTTCAGTTGGTGCACTTTTACAAGATGTGATACCCTTCGTTACTGCATTTTTCAAAGATGATACCCCTGTAGAAAGTGTGTTTAATTTTTAAGTTTTCGCGTTTTTAGGTGTAAAATCAGAGTGGACAATTTGTATTTATATATTTGCGCATAAATACGATACAAAAGCAGTACAGTTACTTTATTACAGTATCTCTCTCTCTCTCTCTCTCTCTCTCTCTCTCTCTCTCTCTCTCTCTCTCTCTCTCTCTCTCTCTCGTCATTACCTGTACAGTATATAATTTTAAATTGATTGAATTTTACGTGTACTGTACTACCTTCTACAAACATTATGTACATGTTTTCGATATTTTATGGAATTGTACTTTTGTTGACTGACACGACGTTTTGCCTAGTGACGCAAAGAAAACAGCTTTTACTCTAAGTGACAAAGAAAACGGCGTCCCATGAATTAGGGGTAACATTAGTATACATACGCACCTACTGTAAATGCGCTATTATGAAACTGTGCAGTACTCAATTTTAAATAAAATTACACTAACTTTTGTTCATTTAAAAGTTAGCTTAATACTTTGTAAGCATATTTAGTACTTAAACTTTGGAAATAAACATTTATTACCATTTTTAAAGACCATGCCAAACTTACGCGAAAATTCACCTTGCACGAGGGGCTCCGGAACCTAACCTCGCGTAATTTCGAGGTATGACTGTAAATAAAAAAATAAAAGAGAAAACAGTTCCTTAGCACACACATACAGTACAAGGTAAATATTATCTGTAAGTAAATAAAAAGAAACAATTCCTTACCTTTACTCCTGTGGTTGGCTTGCATACTGGGCATTGCAAAGGGGGACTTGACTAGGCTACTGGGTGGAGGAAGGTGCGCCTTAAAGTCATGCAAATTTGCACAGGCCTTAAACTGCATGAACCAACCTTTGCTAGCCCCAAACTCTTCACTTTCACTCCCTTCCCCCTTTTCTCTTTTCAAGGTTTCAAACAAATTTTTAGCCTCCTCCTAAATCAACATTAGGCTAACTGGGGTACGCTGTTGATGCTGGTCTTCCAGCCAAAGCACTAATAATCATTCTTTCTCAATAATGAGACCACTACACTGCTTCGTAATCTCATTTGATTTCATAGGAGCAGATCCTTTCACGTGTTCAAGTATGCGCTTTTTATGTTTGATGGTTGTTGATACAGTTGTACGACTGAAACCCAGTGCGCACCTGACGTTAGATGGTGTTTCACCCTTTTTGGATCGTTTTGGACTGTTTTATTGTGTCAGCTTTCACTTCCACAGAGATGGCTTTTCTTTTCTTCGCATCACTGCCACCAGAAGAGTCTGCCTTATGCTTGGGAGACATAATGCAGTAAAAAAGTTCCCAGAAAAATGCATGCAACACAAATGAGACAGTGAATGAAACACAATTCAAGATGGCATATAGCTGGCGAGTGACCGACGCAGCCTTCCCTGTATTCCGCCGTGAAACGACGTTATGCATCCATTCTGTGCACAAACTAGTTCCACGCAAAGTTTGAATTTAGGTCTGAATGACAGGACAAGAATTTTTTAACAAATTTATTGGAGATTGTTAGATGTAACCACGAAATGACGTAGGTCGAGTACGGCGTAAACCGAGACCCCTACTGTACTGCGTGTTGGTGCTGCTGTTCAGCAAATCTGGTCACTCAGCAGAAAAGAGGATCAGCTTATGAAAAAGTGACAAACAAGAGACCATCTGTTGATGGTCATATCTGTTGGTGTTAGGAAACAAACCTGCCACCACAAACCACTCTATCTATATGAAAGATTTAAATCTCTGGCAGAAACAGACATCCACAGTGGAGAACAGCCTTCTGGTAAAAGAAGGATAAATAACCTAAGACGGGTTGCGTTGATTTTGTCATTATAAATAAATAGGGTCTTACGCATACTGTAATGCCTAACTTTTATGCAGCATTTGTTGACACCTTACTTAGGTGTTTCTCAAAAGTAAGGCCTGAGTCAAAATTTACACATGAGTATAGTCAAGCTTCAGACTCATTCAGCAGAGTCCACTTGAAGGGGAGGATGGGATGTAAAATCAGTATGAGATCTACTAATCAATATTGTGTTTGTTTTACTAGTGTTTAGCCTTGTACTCCACTAACCACCATTTACTATTCCACAATAGGTCACAATTGAGACTAAGGGCAGCTTCATTTCTCATAGGTGAAGCTATACCATATGACAGCTTAGAAATGGAAACGCATGATCTTCTTAGACTTACAGTATAATTATCTGTTTACTTTTTCTCATTTATGAATAAAGAACTTCATAAATGATAATGCTTGGTGATTGTTGCATGTATTATGTAATTCCTGTCATAAAATAAGGAAAGACTGTGAAAAAATAACTATACTTTTCTAGTTTTTACTTTACATGCTTATAGTATAATTACTACTGTATTATTGATAACACAAAATTACAATGCTGTAGCAAAAATCTTACAGATAGCAAATGCATTTTAGAATCAGTCTTTCAGAGAGGGAAAAAGTAGAAATACTCTATTAAATTTGATTGGCTGGAAACACCCTTGAGCTGAGAGTGAAAAAATATCATGCGTTCAAATTGCACAAACTTTTATACATTACGAGTATAAAACCATTCCAGAATTAATTTGTCACTGAATTAAAGCTGGAGATATGAGTCAGATTCAATCTAACTACAGTACCTGGAGTTAGTGCTGGAAGCAATGATTTTAATTAATGAAATTGCATCTTTACTTTGGTATCCTCCAATTGATTTATTATTAAGTAGATTTAACCAGACCACTAAGCTAATTTATTTAGCTCTCATTTGGCTGGCCTGAATGATTTGTCTTTATTATTGATAAAGTTTAGATTTTATATACTAAAGTACAGCATTTTATCAGTTTTATGATTGGTTAACTGAAAATTTGTCAAAATTTGTGTGATATGTTTCCAAAACTTGACATTCATTGTCATTTACTGTATATTTTGGATATCCACATATAAATGTTTAAGTGCTGGTGTTACTTTACATTCTGTACGCAAGGGATTGGATCATGTGGGCTATTCATCAAATACCTGTGGGTTAAACATCTTAGAATTAGTTAAAATTGCTTGTGCCTGTCATTTCTTCTGGTATGATTTAGATAAGAATGCAAATAAAATAAAAATTAACATTTGTGGATATACAGGAGATATATCAAGGTACATTGATAAAAAAAATGCAAAGATAAGGAAAACACTTACGGGCCTCTGCATTGTTGTGGTCACCATAATATCTTGAGTAATTTGTAATTTTACCAAATACTGGCCAGATATCCTTGAACAAGTGGATTTACATACAAAAAATGTGCATGTAAAGAGGGCCAGCTGTGTATGAGTTGTTTAATTGTTTGAAGCAGTGCAGGTCAGTTCCTTAAGCAACATTTGAACAGGTGTCTCACTGCATTTTTCTTAAGTCTGTACATTGTAGGATTTCTAGAGATTTTATAGCTGTGTGCATCATTGTTAAATTGCCTTGTGGTTACAGGTGTGGGATGTAGAAGAGACCAGTCAGTGGTCATCAATCAATTGCAAAGTGACAATGATTGGTCATTCTTCAACCGTCCGATGTCTCCAGGTAAGATTTTCATCTTTTATACCTACTAGTCTAAAAGCCAATGGCCATTTATTTGCTGGAGATGACTAGATTTCTAATAGGTATTTTTTGAAAGGTCTTACCTTTGGGCATTCATAGCTGCAACTCTTAAAGATTGGCAGTGATAGGTTGAGATTTTATTAAGCCTTTTTCTCAGAAATGTTACTCTTTGAACTGGTCGATAATGTGGAGGTACGTCACATTCTAATGTTAATATCTCAATCAATTTTGATCACACATCAAACATTTATATAATAATTTCTTGCTAAATAATATCAGCCAGGGCAAAACTTCAACCATCTTCATGAAAGAGTGGCGTAGGAAATATTTGAATAAGGCCATACCCTACAAAAGTGTACCAAAGTTGAAGATTATCACAGAATATGTTCTCTGAAATAAATAATTCAATATAGTATACAGTATATTGAAATTAGCTTAAAAAAAATTTTTTTAAATCAACAAGTAAAATAAGTCTTGTTCATTATATATCCCAAAACAAAGCAAAATTTGGTGCAATATCATATGCAAATGTTTGAAACAAGAACTTTTACTTAAGTTCCAAAATAACGTCATATTCATAGTTGCCCCCCACTGCCTGTGCATCAATGAAAGATAACTTAAATGGCTTTAAAAACTTCCTGTATACAAAACCCTCTGAAGCATGTGTTTTTGTTTGGGTAAACCTAGCATTTCGTGGTTTAAATGGGCTAGAAATGACTTTATCCATAAATGGTACTTTTTTAGTGGTGACCTTGACCGTTTGAACCATGGTGACCTATGTTTGAGACCAACTATTATTATAAAGTCATCAGTGACTGTGGTCATTTGCCAACATATTGATATATAAATTTTTGTTGTGCGATCAAAATTGATTGAGATATTAACATTAGAAATGCGATGTACCTCCATGCTTTTGACAGCACAAAGAGTCACATTTTTGAGAAAAAGGATTTAATAAAATATCAATCCACCACTGCCAATCTTTAAGAGTTGCAGCTTTGAATGCCCCAAGGTAAGACCTTTCAAAAAACAGCTATTAGAAATCTGGTCATATCCAGCAAATAAATGGCCCCTGGCTCTTGGACTATACCATCTCCTTTATTTTTATTTGATTATTACCTGAACAAACATTATAAAAAAAGATTATAGTTTTTTCAAAATTTATTTTTGTTGGACATCACATTATGATGTATTCTTAATTTGCATAAGATAGAAAAATAATCACTATCATTACAGCCTTTAATGCCAAAATGACTAGCCTTGAAAAAGACCTGTATATGTTATAGGTCCAGGGTTAAGTTTGTTCCTCAAAAAACTCTTTCCCAGCTGTCCATGCTCCTCCTGAGCTTGTGAGTCTTTGGTCTCATTGTCTTATTCCTAGTAGAAACCTTGTCCCCCATGTCCTGTCAAGGATGAGCCCTCTTCCTCAGAAGATAAGTGTGGTATCTGTTAAGTGCTTCATGGTTCTACTGCCAATCCCTGCATAGTGATATTCCCATGCCTGCTGTGACTGGAGTGCTACCAGTGCCATTCCATCCTCTTCTGTTGCTGCTTCCACTAGAGCATCTTTCACAGAATCAGTGAAAGGTAGAGCAAAGTTTAAGCAGTTCCATATAAACTAGCTACAGAACGCTCACAGCAACTGGAAGAGGAAACTCTGCTTCCCCCACCCCATCTACAACTGCCCATACAGTCAAACCCATCTTCAGCTCTGAGTAGACTGCACACTGTAGCCAGACAGGGTTAGGTAGCCCTGTCACTGTACAGGCAGGAGGTGACAAAGTCAAGACCCATTCAGTCAGGTTTCCCCAGGAGCATTTTATTATTATTCAGAAGATGAAACTTATTCATATGGAACAAGCCCACAGGGGCCATTGACTCTGAATTCAAACTTCCAAAGAATATGGTGTTCATTAGGAAGAAGTAAGAGGAGGTATAGCGAAATACGTAAAGAAGAGATCCCATTTATTAAAAAAAAATTAATAAATAGATAAAAATGTATTAAAATGCAAGGAGAATAGTATTAGGTCAGTAATGCACTGCATCTTCGCTTGAACTTGTAAAGTTCCAATCACACAGCATCCTCTGGGAGGCTGTTCCACTGTCCAACAGTGTGAGGAATAAAGGACTTGTGGAACTGAGAAATTCAACAGCAAGGCACATTTACTGCATATTGGTGCTGTTGTGCAATGAATCTGGTTGCTCTCGGCAGATAAGGGGTATCAGGGATCAGTTGTGAACGTGAAAGATCTCTGTTTTAAATACAACTTAAAACCACCAAGTTGAGTTCCATCAGTGGTGTTCAGAATTATAACTAACCTTCCTACAAGCCTTTGGTCAAGGCTTTGCAAAGTGACATAATGTCAAAGATGATCTTTTAAGCCTCTAAAACTAATAAATTCTTTATGGTGAAGTTATGCATATCAAGACCTGGAAGTCAATAGGTTTGTTTTTTCAGCTGACCTTGCAGCTAAGAGTAAAGTCCCAGTAGTCAGGATCAAGCCACTGAAAGTAAGTATATCTTAGTTTTACCAGACCACTGAGCTGATTAACAGCTCTCCTAGGGCTGGCCCGAAGGATTAGACTTATTTTACGTGGCTAAGAACCAATTGGTTACTTAGCAACGGGACCTACAGCTTATTGTGGAATCCGAACCACATTATAGCGAGAAGTGAATTTCTATCACCAGAAATAAATTCCTCTTACTCTTTATCAGCCGGCCGCGGGAATTGAACTCCCGCCCGTCGAATGACAGTCTGAAGCTCAACCGAGTCGGCCAACAAAGGGCTTAGGATCAAGCCACTGTACCCTTTGCTTGTACTTTTGGAAAATCAAAGTGTTCAGGAAGAATTCCCTCAGACTTATTCTCTAAGCTGGAGGTGTCAAGAGACATGCAATTGGGAATACTGTCACATATTGATGTTATATGGAATGGAATATAAAAATTTATGCCAAAGGCTAAGTGCTGGGACCTATGAGGACCTTCAGTGCTAAAAGGGTAAATAAGAGGAAAACCTTGCAGTTGCATTGTGAAACAATTGTTAGGAGAGTGTGGAGAGTACGATGGAAGAAAGAGAATAAGAATGGAGTTACAGTAAAAGGAATGAAAAGGGTTGCAGTTAGCGTCCAAAGGGATGCTGCAAAGAACGTCAAGTAATGCTTGCAGTGCACCACCTGAGGTACACGGACGGCACTACCCCCCCTTACAGGGATATTGACATAGAGGTTTTCTGAGCAATTATAGGAATATAATAGCAGTGCACCACTTGAGGTAAACGGACGGCACATAACTTGTGAAAGATGTAACATCCCAATAACAATCAAACATATCTTGATTGACTGTCCCAGATGGCATCATGAAAGAAAGACTTATGTACAAAATAAATCAATAAAGGATATTCTAGCAGAAGGTAATAACTTTTCAATTAATAATATCATTCTCTTAAACAAAATTAAATTGATAAGTAAAATATAATCTTCCCCCTTTTTTCCCTCACTTTTTTTTTCTTTCCCTCTTGATTTTTTTCTCTCCTAATTCCCCCCCCTTTTTTTATTATTTATTTATTTAACTACTTAATTTTTTATGTACTCTTTCCCCCCTTCTTTTCCCAGCCCGAGAAGAACCCTAAAAGAGTTCAGAGGTCTGGTTAAACAAATCATTTATAACTAACTAATTACCCCCTATACAGGGATATTGTCATAGAGATTTTCTTAGAGATTATAGGAATATAGTAGGTGACTAAGCACCACAAGCTTACTATAGGTACCTGCCCAGAAGATTAGAGGTGTTACAGTTTCTTTACTCCTTAAAAGGAGTCTTGATGTCAGTCAGTCTTGATTGCTAGTATGTGGAGATGCTAAACAATGTTTGCAAGCTGTTTCTTAAAGAGCAGTTGGACTTACTCATTAGTTTGGACTTAATCATTAGGACCTGTTGTAGCAGCAAGATATGTGGTCCCTCCTTTAGGTGAGGCTCTTAGGTTTGTAGCCTATTTTCTTCCCAGTATCCTTCCTATCTCTTATCCATTACTGTTTCCTGTGCATTGTGACTCTCCTTGCTACAGTTGTCATTCCTGAAAATACCCCTTCCAGTACTGGCTTTCAGCTTGCAATATTTCCTGACAGGTAAGAAGTGGAAGTTGGACTTTTTCACTCACTAATGTATGAATTCCAAACCTTTAGTTATTATTGCATCCAGAGATTTCAGTCAAACCTAGTACAAAAATAGACTGTCATGCATGGATGCATATGAAGAGAGATCACCCTTCCATCTGTCCATAAGCGTATCTCTTACTTCATGGTTGAAAAGACTTCACCTAGTCGCACGTGATCCAAAGTAACTTGTCATTTATAGGTGTACATAAAGGGAGAATGTCAATTTGTCTATCTGTGTCTACACAGTTTGAAGAATGGAATAGCTGAGTGTCCCAGTGCTTCGCTTGACAGGCTAAATTTTAGGGAATTTCATTCAAGCATGGTACAAAGGTAGACCATCATGCCGAAGGGATTTTTTCTGTTTGTCCGTGTATCAGTCTCACTGGTAAGGATTGAAAAGATTTCAGTTAAACTGAAATTGGTGTACAATGTATGATGAAAGATTGCCTGTTTGTATGCACTTGTAACCTGGGCTGTAACTTTTGAATTACAAGAGGTGGACACTTCACATTTGGCCTGCATGCTCTGCTAACAAAGCCCTTTCAAAGAACACCAAGGTTATTAACCCTTAAACGACTATTGGACGTATCATACGTCGACTAAAATTGTCTGTTGGGTGCCGAGTGGACGTACCGTACGTCAACTACAAAAAATTTCAACCTTCGGTCAACTTTGACTCGACCGAAATGGTTGAAAAACACAATTGTAAGCTAAAACTCTTACATTCTAGTAATATTCAATCATGTACCTTCAGTTTGCAACAAATTGGAAGTCTCTAGCACAATATTTTGATTTATGGTGAATTTTTGAAAAAACTTTTTTCTTACGCACAGGCGGTAACTCAGCCGAAAATTTCATAAATTCTTTCGTCATTTTGTCGTAATTTTTGCACTGTTCTGTATTATCCGTTACATAAAGTTTTATATGTGAAAAGTGTGCAACTTCATGTACAATACAGCAAAATACAACCCATGGTTGTAGCTTTTATCAGTTTGGAAATATTTTCATATAAACCATGATAACTGCCAAAATTTCAACCTTCGGTCAACCTTGACTCGACCGAAATGGTCAAAAAACGCAATTTTAAGCTAAAACTCTTACGATCTAGTAATATTCAATCATTTACCTTCATTTTGCAACCAATTGGAAGTCTCTAGCACAATATTTCGGTTTATGGTGAATTTTTGAAAAAACTTTTCCATACGTCCGCCCAGAAATTCTTTTTCACACGTTGTCGTAATGTTTGCACTGTTTTTATATTAGTCGTTACATAAAGTTTTATATATGGAAATGTGCGCAATTTCATGTAGAATACAACAGAAAATAACTCATGGTTGTAGCTTTATATCAGTTTTGACATATTTTCATATAAATCACGATAACTGCCAAAATTTCAAGCTTCGTCAACTTTAACTTGACCGAAATGGTCAAAAAACGCAATTATAAGCTAAAACTGTTACATTCTAGTAATATTCAATCATGTACCTTCATTTTGCAACAAACTGGAAGTCTCTAGCACAATATTTCGATTTATGGTGAATTTCTGAAAAAAAAAAAATTTTTTTCCTTACATCTGCGTGTGGTAATTCGGCCGAACATCTCAGAAATTCTTTCGTCATGTTGTCGTAATGTTTGCATCGTTTTACATTAGTCGTTACATAAACTTTTACATATGAAAATGTGCGCAATTTCATGTAGAATACAACAGAAAATAGCTCATGGTTGTAGCTTTTATCAGTTTTGAAATATTTTCACATAAATCACGATAACTGCCAAAATTTCAACCTTCGGTCAACTTTAACTCGACCAAAATGGTAAAAAAACGCAATTTGTAAGCTAAAACTCTTACATTCTAGTAACTTCATTTTGCAATAAATTGGAAGTCTCTAGCACAATATTTCGATTTATGGTGAATTTTTTAAAAAAACATTTTCCTTACGTCTGTGCGGTAACTCGGCTGAACATCTCAGAAATTCTTTCGTCTCGTTGTCGTAATATTTGCACCGCTTTATATTAGTCGTTACATAAAGTTTTATATATGAAAATGTGCGCAATTTCATGTAGAATACAACAGAAAATAACTCTTGGTTGTAGCTTTTATCAGTTTTGAAATATTTCCATATAAATCACGATAAATAGAAAAAATTCGACTTTTGGTCAACTTTAACTCGACCGAAATGGTCGAAAACTGCAATTGTAAGCTAAAACACTTACAGTCTAGTAATATTCAATCAATTAGCTTCATTTTTCAACAAACAGGAAGTCTCTAGCACAATACTTCGATTTATGGTGAATTTTTAAAAAAAAAATTTTTTTACGTCCAGGCATTACGAATTCATGCATCATTTTGTGATAATATTTTCTCTGTGTTGCTTTGATCGTTTTAAAATTTGTTATATACCTAAATCATTGCAATTTAGTGTACAATACAACTAAAAAAAATTAACTCATTAGCTTTAACCGTTTTGCTTACAGCGCGATTTGTATACAATTATATACGTTTTTTTTTCGCTGTCATATATTCCAATATTTATATATGATAATGATATTTTTTCATTTCTGATGGTTGCATACTAAACTTCAGGCATTGACAAAAAAGGAGCCAAAATGAACTCTTAATCTTAAAAACTAAGCGTGCTGTGATTTTTTGAAAAAAACTTTTTTTCCGCTTCGGCGCTAACTCACCGAACGCTGCCGACATACGGGAGACATTTTTGTAAATAGGGCTTCGGCGTTAAAGGGTTAAGTGTGACTATGACTACCTCACCAAGAGTAGATACCCTCAAGGCCTTTTGTGTTTCACAAGCTTATTATGTCAGGAGAAAATTGTTGGATTCGTGACCCACCAATGACCCAGTTGATAGCATTTCATTCAAATTACTGCTTCTGAGTGGATTTGATAGAAATAATCAACATGCATTCAGTTATGTACCTTTACAAAAACTTACAGAGAAATTGGTTTGGGGTCAGCAAATAACTAAGTATGCAGTAAAGTAAATTAGTAAGCATTCATGAAAATGTTCATAATTCACTTGTCCGTAACATATCGAGGTTATATTGTGCAAGCATATATATTGAATCTCTCTCTCTCTCTCTCTCTCTCTCTCTCTCTCTCTCTCTCTCTCTAGTTGTTATATATATATATTAGAAAAAATCTTGTCTTGTATTTTACTTATAATTTCTTTGGGTGAATGATAATGTGGACAGTTATACTGGTCAATGTTTATGTTATTTTGAAGAAATTTACCATTACAAGAGATAATAAAGTAGTACCTCTTATCTGTTTTCCCCTTATTCGACACTGAACACTACTTTGTGTACAGTTCTTTGCAGTATATTCTGCGTTGTTTATAAGCAGACTAAGTATGTTGTTTGTTGTTTATAAGCATATTTAGTGTATATATGGTTATTTGGTATTGACAAGGTAGTGGAGAGCAAGGGTACAAAGCTGTCGTTTTACATCCACAGAGTGTTTTTTCATCATATCCAGAAATTTCTATTATCCATCAGGGCCTCTGATGTATTAATGCTGATATGGGAGAGATTATTGTACGAATTTATGTATACAGTAAACCCCCCGCATTCACGTTCTCATGATTCGTGGACTCACGTATTTACAGATTTCTCTGTGAAATGTATCTACCCATTATTCGCGGAAAATTCGCCCATTTGCCGTATTTTTCACTGAGAAATATTCACTAATTACAGTATTTTCATATTTTCATGAAAAAATGCACTTTTTGTGATAAAACTTAAAATCCTCAGGTATAAGCATTTTTAGAGTTTTTTTGTGTTTAAACTATCAAAATAAGCCATGCTAAGTGTTTTTAGAGGGGTTTTAAGTATTCGCGGATTTTAGCTATTTTGGGGGGGTGGGTTGCGGTATGCATCCCCCGCAAATACGGGGATTTACTGTAATTAGTAGCTTTTGTTTATCGTGTAGGAATGCTTGTGGTTTTAGTGTCAACTGATGTTTATTGAGCTTGTATGTATTGTTGCAGTTATTTGCTTTTAAATTGAAATTGTGTAAAGTACTGCTGGTTTTTCTTAACATCGTATCAACTTTAACTCACTGCAAAGAATTCACACTTATGCAAATGCACACACTTCTACCTAAATATTGCAGTAAAATATTTATTGCAGTTTTAATGTGGTTTCAGTGTTTATGTCAAAATACTGTACATGACTTTTGAAGGTGGTGGTACAGATAGTTCTTACCCACCCTGTCCATAAGGCTCTTGAAGATACTCTATGCCTTGTCTTGAATAGTTGGAAGGCAGTGGAGCATATTTTTTAACCTGGTCCTCCATCCATATAGCCAACATTTTTCCCATCATATGACTGGCTCTTTGTTACCAGATACTAAATGAATAGTTAGATGAATGTGCAATGCACTGAAAATGACCTTTGAAAGCTTTTACCAGATTTGACCGATATCCCTTTAACCATGTAAGAAGAGTTGCAGTGATCTGGTGTAACAGACACTAATATGCAGACAGTTGGACAGTCTACTTTCATGCACATCTATGCATTATTGCTGACTGTGGGTAAGACGACATCACTACTTGAGATGCGTACGAAGATGTGCAGGCTGCATGAATAAAAGGATTTTGACAAAGGAAAAATCTATTTCTGGGGAGAGACCTGTGTCACCCGGTGAAATAACCATTCAGCACTTATTTCTAGGTAAATCTATTGCTAAATATACCAGAGAAAAGCTAAATGTCAAGCTGGAGTTACTACCCCCAGTGCGAGCTCCATGAAATGGAGTCGTGTATGTGAAAGGGTGAGATTGTCACAATCACAGGTCTCCGCCCTGTAGACATTCCCGATGTCAAAAGTCCTACCAAGTGAGGTGCCGATATAATGCCCGCACCACTCGCGGACCGACAACACACCAGCACCACCTACATTCCATGTTAGCACCCACCACCTAGGAATGGTATTTTTATCAAGGGGGAAAAGGAAGAAGAGAGTGGGTCACCAGACACAGGTCTCTCCCCAGAAACAGATTTTTCCTTTGTCAAAATCCTTTTTCTGGGCTTCCCGACCTGTGTCACCCGGTGAAATAATAACAGAGAAACAAAATACCATCCTGCAAAATACCATCCTGAAAAACTAAAGAAGCTTGTAATGGAAAGAAATAAAACTATAATTCCACAAGAATTTTAATTATTCAAGTAGCAAAATAGATATTCCAATACATAAACTATAGTAAGGTGGGGGAACTGTCCCGCAAGACAAGAGAACAAAAAGACATAAAACGTACTTAAAAGTTACAAACAGGGGACAATTACAAAAATTGCAACATGGTCAGGAGACAGGCTGTGAAGTATGCCTGACCCGGAGGTGATGGAAAGGGAATAAGTGAGGCAGGTAGGAGGGAGGAAAGTGACCGAATATAAAGAAAAGGAGTTAAATAGAGGAAGGAACAATGCTTCCTGCCGCCACTGTGGTGAATTTTAGAGCTTCTAGAGATTTCAAATAGTGGCATTTGAAAACCAGGGGAGACTTCCACCCTGTATATTTTGTAAGATCCTCAAAATTCATGTGATGGAAATAATTAGTGGAGGTAGCCACCGCTCTAATGTCATGAACCTTCGGAACTGAGTCTGGGTTTGCTTGTTTAATAAAATATAAGATCTGTTGTCTGATGGCCTTCGTAGAAATAGTTCCTCCACCTTCCCTTATAAACAGAGGCCCCGAAGTTATTTGCAAGGTCCTGTCTAAATAAGCCTTTAAAGTAAAGACCGGGCTTAGGGATAGGTCTTGTGGGAGGGGGACGACCTTCCAGGGAGACCATCTATCTTGAGGATCTTCATTCTTAGCTAGGAATTTAAGGTGAGGGGCTGGCAACACTTCACCTGATGGAAGGAAATCGATATGATTGGGCTCTCTAGACAGGGCAGACAGCTCGGAAATTCTAGCACCTGAAGCTAAACTAATTAAAAATAAGGTCTTCCTCAATAAACTTTGGAATGAACAAGATTGATTATCAGTTTCTGAGGCTAATTTAAGGACATCATTTAAGAACCAGGAAACCGTGTGTGGACGGGTTACTGGTCTCAAACGGGCACAGGCTTTAGGAATTGAAGAAAAATAAGAGTCCGTTAAGTTAATATTGAACCCGTGTAAAAATATCTTTTTCAAAGCTGATTTGGCTGTAGTAATGGTACTTGAGGCAAGACCTTTTTCAAATAAAGACCTAAAAAATGAAATTGCTAGGTTCGTGGTCATTATGGTTGCTTCAGATTCTTTTAGGAAGAGTGCTAATTTCTTAACTGCTGAGTCATACTGTCTGAGAGTGGATTCCCGTTTGTCTGATTCTAGGAACAAAGTGTTAATAGGGTCAATATTAGCATCTTTCTGAGCTGCAAACTTCATGAAATCCACAAAGCTAGGGCATTCTGAATTCTTGAGGAAGCTGACACAGTCTGAGTTTGTACTATTTGCGTCAGTTTTGGGTTGGGAATTTGTAAACACCGAAGCTTCAGCTCTAGAAGAAGCGGAAACCAGTTGCTCTTCGGCCAATTGGGAGCCACCAGAGCTACCTGGCCCTTGAATGTCCTGAGCTTGTGAAGGACTTTCAGTAACAGGTTTACTAGAGGAAACAGATAGATCCTCCTCCACTTGTTCCAATCTATTGACATTGCATCTGTGGAGTGTGCTAGAGGGTCCAGGTTGGGAGCCACATAACAGGGAAGTTTGTGGTTGCATTCTGTTGCAAAGAGATCTACTTCGAGACCCGGAACTTGACTGCAAATCCAATTGAATGAAGTTTTGTCCAGGGACCATTCCGACTCCAGCGGAGTTGTCCTGGATAGGGAATCTGCAATGACATTCCAGACTCCTGCTAGATGAGTCGCAGACAGATGCCACCGGTGTTTGTTTGCTAAGGAAAATATTGCTATCATAACCTGGTTGATCCGGCTCGACTTGGAACCCCCTCTGTTTATACAATGTACCACCACTGCACTGTCCAAGACCAGTCTTATATGGATCAGACTGTTTGGACATAGCTTCTTCAAGGTTAGAAAGACTTCCATAGCTTCCAGGACATTGATATGGAACTGGCGGAACACAGTGGACCAAGTCCCCTGAACTTTCTTGTGTTGAGAGTATCCTCCCCACCCGCTTAGAGAAGCGTCGGTGTGAATCACTAGTGCCGGAGGGGGAAATTGAAGCGGTACTGAATTCGATAAGCTCTTGACTGTTGTCCAAGGCCGGAGTCTCGTTTTCAAAATTGGCGGAATTAGAGACACCTTGTCTCTGAACCTGATGTTGGCTCGGCTCCGCCATACCCTGTTTATATCCTTCAGTTTGGATTTCAGTAGAAGATCCGTTACCAAAGCGAACTGAAGAGAACCTAAGACTCTTTCTTGGGTACGGCGGGAAGCTTTCTTGTTCCTGAGGAACTGTCTGGTTGCCTTGGCTATTTCTCTCCGTTTGGCCGGAGGAAGAGATAGTTTGTGTGAACGTAGGTCCCACTGGATCCCTAACCATTGAAAGCGACTCTCCGGTACTAGGCGGGATTTCTCCCTGTTTATTTGAAAGCCTAGAGATTCTAGAAAGCCGATTACTATGGCTGTTGCTTTCCGGCATTCGTTGGCGTTGGATGCCCAAATGATCCAATCGTCCAGGTATGCAGCCAGCATGATCCCTTGAGACCGTAGTTGCTGAACTACTGTATCTGCCAGTTTGGTGAAGATTCTGGGGGCTATGTTGAGACCGAATGGCATGACTCTGAACGAGTATGCTTGATTTCCCAGTCTGAACCTCAGATAAGGAGAGAACCTTCTCGCAATCGGGACGTGATAATAAGCGTCTGAAAGATCTATAGAGGTGGTTACGGCTCCACGGGCCAGTAGGGTCCGAACCTGCGAGATTGTAAGCATTCGAAACTTGTCGCATTGAATGTTAGAATTTAGACGGGACAAGTCTAGAATTACTCTTTGTTGACTGGAACCTTTCTTTGGAATACTGAACAGTCTGCCTTGGAATTTCAAGTGTCTCGCTTTCTTTATTGCCCTCTTTTGTAATAGATCTTTCACAAAGTCCTTCAGAGCCTTGGACGGTGATTGATGGAACCTGACTAGGGGGGGAGGACTTCTGCACCAACTCCACCCCAGTCCTTTGGAGACTATGCTCTGGGCCCAGGGACTGAAGTTCCACTGGTCCCGAAAATGAAACAACCTCCCGCCTACCTGAGATATCTCACTGGGCGGGAGATGGTCTGCCTCCTCTGGAGCCTCTGCCTCCCCTTCCTCGGAAGGAGGAGCGAGGTGCTCCCCTGCCTCTGTAGTATCCTCTGGCCCTAGTTCCCCTTGCATTCTGGATAGACCGAAATGCCCCCTGGCTTTCATATGAAGCATTGAAAGCCGGGGAAGATACATACGAGGGGGCAGCGAGAGACTGAGGAGCTGGCTGAACCAGCACATATTGAGGCTGAGGCTGAGTGTGCGAGGTTGAAGGCTGGCCGGGTGCGGGGACCTGGACAGCCTGCAAGACAGTCTGAGCAGGGAGCCGTTTAAACTTTTTGAACTTCTTACCGGACTTAGGATGGGGTCCGGCGGGTCTGCTTGCTTACGCTTGTAAGGCAGACCCCAACGGGAGCGGAGACTCTGATTGGCCCTAGTTGCTTCAGCTAGGACCGCATCAAC
This sequence comes from Macrobrachium rosenbergii, assembly GCF_040412425.1. NCBI lineage: Eukaryota > Metazoa > Arthropoda > Malacostraca > Decapoda > Palaemonidae > Macrobrachium > Macrobrachium rosenbergii. Next base: position 1,805,507 of record NC_089780.1, on the reverse strand, counting down.
CTCTTCTTGAGGGAAGAGATTAGCTCCCCAGATGGAGCTCTTCATAAGCCTGTTAGGCTCATGACGGATGGAAGCTGCCGAAAAGATGTGCTTCCTGCAGTTCATCCGGGCCGTGATGAAGTCATAAAGGTCCTGTTGAAAACTCGCCAAGAGAGATTTCGTCAGGACCTGAAACAAAGTGTCTTCGCTGTAGACCACTGACGTTGCCTCCGCCAAAGTCAGAGAGTTTAAGGACCTGCTAAGCCTGTCCTTAGTCTCAGCTTCAGCCTTCAGGAGCGAATCCGGGATCTTAGGGAGTTGCTCGCTGAACAAATTAGAGGCGCAGTCAGGGTCGAGCCGAGTCACTGTGAAAGTGGCTGGGGCTCCTTCCCAAAATTCAGAATCTCTGGGGAAGACAAGAGAGGTGGGATCTGTCTCCCGGAGATGAGGAAGGGGTTTACCCTCCATACACGCTTGGCTAGTGAGGGAAGCCACTTTTGAAGTGCAAGGGGTAGGGAGAATTTCTCCCAAAGAGAACATTGTAAAGGCACCCTTGGCCGGAGTGAGTTTGGTGTTCTCTGCTTGCCACTCCATTAATGTTCGAAGCAGAGACGACTGAGCTTGGTCCCTCGGGAAGATGACCGTCTCCTTTGGGACCTTGTCGGAACGGATCCACACCTCCTCTGTAAGCCTGGCAAAACCGGGATAAGGAGGTTCCAGACCGGGAGGGAAGAATTCAAGTTCCTCCAGCCTGCGAGTGCCTAGGCCCTCAATTGTCAGAGTACCTTCATGCTGAGGAGCATAAAGGGTCAGTCACCAAGGGTTCCCCTTATCGAAGGGAGGAAGGCTGTAGGTGTCCGGGATGGAGAAGGGTCTGGCGGCCGCTCCGCCGCTCATGAACCCCGAGATTAAGTTCCCTTGGGACTTAACCTGCTGCGACAGGGAAAGCACGGAAGCATTGGATGATGAAAGCTGAGAGGAGAGTTGCGACAGCTTGTCGTCAACTCTCTTGTCGAGCTTCTGCATAAGAAGCTCGGCAAATGTTTCTGCATCAAAGGAAGGAGGGGTGGAACCTCCTTGCTTTGTTTTGTCCGTGAACCCTTACCAGAAGTAGAGGCCTTGCTCGTGGACGGCACAGGACTAGGAGCCCGTGACGCCTTCGAGGGAACCCCGGAGCGGACTTTCTGGGTTTTTAAGGTCTTTTTCTTGATAGATTTGACCTTAGGGACGGTAGACCTTGCACCGTCCATAAGGCAAGAGGATTTCACGAATCCCCTGAAAGAGGAAGCAGAAGGAGAAGGAGAACTAAAGAGATAGTCACCTGCCTCACTTACCCCCTTACCTGCTTGGAGATCCAGGTCCACGTTCATGGGCTCCAAGTTCAAATTAAGGGCCGCAACGTCTTCGGTGACCTCTCCGCATGCGGCTGCGTCTTCCTGGGAGGGTTGAGTCATTTCCCGGATCCCAGCGATCAAAGGGGCGGCTACCTCATCCGCAACTGACGCTGAGATCCAGGCGCCGGGGAAGAGAACGCTGCAGATGTCTTTGGAAAGAACGTAGGGTTTCCCTGCCCCGACGTTCCTCCCGAAGCTGCTGACCCAGGACTTAAGGGTCAAAAGCGAAGAGTCACGAGAGCTGCGGTCAATCTGAAAGAAGGAGAATGTCAACTAACCAAATCTCCTAGAAGACTAATATCTTCCAATTATCCATAAGAGACAAAACTCAAAAGAAAGTATGAATCAGAAAAGGAAAATCTAACTTACCGATTCATCCAGAACCCGCTCGTAAAGAGCGTAGCACACCTCACAGCCATCAGGGTGCCAGACGACCAGGTCCCCCACGTGGACGGCGCACCCGGAGTGGGACCTGCAGACCTCATGTCCGCTCCCCTGCTGGAGGACTGCCGTGCACCCCTGCTCCTGACAACGAACCATCTGCAGATGGACAAGTACATGAGTATGCTGATAAGGCCGCCGGAGTAGGGTGCCGGAGCAGCGTCTTAGGATAATAAATTAACTGGGCATGTAATAGGACCAGATAGACCCCGCCGGAATATGCCGGAATGATAAGAGGTCTACTAGACCATACATGATCAAGAAAATAATACAAAACAAAGGTACCGCCGGAGTTAATCCGGAGAAACAGGGAGGTCCCGTTAAAAACATGCGTCAACAAAATTAAAAACAACAATACATATACAGTGAACGGTTAACTTATGATTAAGTGGTAAAAAGTTTCCGCTTGTAGCCGGGGGAGTCACGTTACCCTGATATAGTGACGGCGGAGGAGGTGTGGTGAGCACCGACCGACCATACACCATACCCACCGGAGTGGTATAAGAAATGAGAGCAACGAGAAAGCCCGACTACTAGCGGAAAATGCAAAATTAGACTAGTCAACGAAAGATAGATACTTGGGAAAGGGACAAGTTCTAAATGAATAGAACGGAGGATAATGTCAGTGACATGTGAAAATGAGGCAGAAGACAGTCAGGTGGAAAACTCTAACTGGCTACATGCACAAAAATTTTTCCCTGCGAGGCGACGGTCTACGAGAACGACACCCTGGCTGGGGGAAAACAACACACTGACGCTGGGGAAGGGAGGGGACAGGCCAAGGGAGGGGGACCAGTAGAGACGGCCAGGGGGTGAGTGAGCACTCCCCGGACGTCATGAGTCCCACCCCTTCTCTCTCCCGAGAGGTCGAACATGTACGAACGACTAACCGAGAGAAGAGAGGATAGGGGACCCTCAAAGGCCAAAGTGTGCAAGGAAAGGTAAAAAGGGATGGTGGCCAGGAGTGGGGAGGCACCCCTGGACACCACACAAGTTCTCGACAGGGTGCCGACCGGGTAAGGTCAGAAATCTTGTGTAGAGAGAACAGGGGGGAACCAATCCATGCGGAGGAAGGGGTGTAGGCTATTAACGTAAGGATCAGGGCAAAAGCTCTCAAACCTTGGTAAGTTAACAAAATATGTGAAAACGAACCAAGGGGAAAAGAGCAGGGAGGCAGGGGAAGGTGGTAGGAGAGGGGGATACACATGAAGCTGGAAACTGTCCCGAAGGTGCGGTCCGGACAAGGGTAGGCTACGTAAGAGACCCTCGCTATTCCAGCTTAACCTTACTAGGACTCAGTAGCCCAAACGGAAAGGCCGAAATAGGGAGAGGGAGGAAACGCAGGCCAAACACCTCCAACAGAACAACAACCAAAGAGAAGCACCAACCATGAGGCCCTCCTACACACCTAACCTCTTCCAAGGGAACAGATCGCTAATAGCGTAACCCTAGGCTAACCTAACATAGCCGCCCAGCGGTCAGGGAGGTAGCTCAGGAGGGAAACGGTATCTAACAGACTAGCCTAAATAGTTAACGTCACTAAGGTGTAAAAGAAATAAATCAAATAATAAAAGACACATGTAGAAGGGAGAACCAAACCCAATGCGATATGAGCGCGGAGGGAAAATGGCCGACCCTCACAAAATAAACAATGAACATAATCTGTAAATATCTAAAGCATCCGTGCGCAAGGCGTAAAATAAACCTAATAAGCATAACTGTACCATCTCAGATAATAAACCCACGAGCTGGAGGAGGTGAGGGTCCAAAATAAAAATCCATATAAAACTGGTTAAAGAGCGGATAGGCCCGAGGGGGAAACTCGTAGCCTAAGCGACAAGGACCCGCACATCCCCAGGGAAGGGTAACAGAATAAATAATGAATTAAGCCACTATGAATATGCTGGATAAACATAAGGCACAAAAAACATAAATAAAAGGCAGGGGAGCGAAGCCCCGATAAAAACCCCGTACCGAGACTGAAGGTCACATGAGGCCGGGAGGAAGGCAATCGAGGCAGGCGTTATAAATCCCCCTAATTACAAAATTAGAGGGAAATAAGGAGCCTCAACCGCCTAAAATAAAATAAAGAGATGGTACTCAACTTAGGTGATGACGAATCCTGGGATGAAGCCATGATACCAGAAAATAAAGCACAAAAAAGGCGCACAAAGCAAAAAGCTACCAAAAGCGATGCGTGCTAAAAATGGAATGTAGGTGGTGCTGGTGTGTTGTCGGTCCGCGAGTGGTGCGGGCGTTATATCGGCACCTCACTCGGTAGGACTTTTGACATCGGGAATGTCTACAGGGCGGAGACCTGTGATTGTGACAATCTCACCCTTTCACATACACGACTCCATTTCATGGAGCTCGCACGGGGGGTAGTAACTCCAGCTTGACATTTAGCTTTTCTCTGGTATATTTAGCAATAGATTTACCTAGAAATAAGTGCTGAATGGTTATTTCACCGGGTGACACAGGTCGGGAAGCCCAGAAATCAGTAGTTGTTGTCATGCTGTACACAGACATTGTTTATTGTTGTTATAAGTACAACCATGGCTTATTTTTTCCTCAAACTTTTGGTTAGCAAAGGGCAAGCAAGTTTTAAGTCAAGGATTATTTGTGTATGTTTTCCTGTTGATGCATTATCTTCTGCAACATATTTCATTGAAATGTATTTAGTCATATATGTAGGTGAACATATATCAGTTAACCAGTATCTAGTGCATAATCACATACAAATCCTCATTTCTGGAGAGCCCTTATTGCAGGTCAGCAGAAAGCAAATTGTCTTTTTGGTTTGAGGGCATTTCTCCCATTGGGCTGCTGCCTGTTCATAATGAAATCAAATCAAATAATCCTGAGAGATCTGTCACAGCTTTTAATGGAATATCAAAACAGTTGTGAAAATGATAAACAGTGGTGCAAGATCTTTTTTATTAGACTGAAAGAATGCACATCAAATGCAAATCAAAACTTTAGTGAGACAAATTGAAATGTGGACTTGATAGGCTTTAATTTTTTTATTGTAATTGTAACATGTCCACCATTACTGATCCACAAATAGCTGTTACAATTGTTGGAGATAAGGAAATAGATTAAAAATAATTTTTTTCTTCAGGTTGATGGTGAACGTGTTGTAAGTGGCAGCTATGACCACCTGGTTAAGGTTTGGGCACTCTCTTCAGGCGAATGTCAGCTTACTCTTGCTGGCCATCAAGCTCCTGTTCTCACAGTTGCCTTTGACGAAGATAAGATTATTTCTGGTGCAGCTGATAAAACCATTAAGGTAAGCTGGTACTCTTAAAACTGGAGGTAGCTTCATTATTGTATTTAATGGGGGCTTGGCATATTGAGTTGTAACAAAATAACGTGAATTACGTATTATCATTATTATTTCTCATTTTTGGTTTCAAGTTACCCAGTGCCAGCTCAGAATTTGTTCTGTCATCATCCCATAAGATATGTATACTAAGTTTGGTATCATATCATGGTTCAGAACTTAATTAATTACATTAGGTTCTAATGTAAATAATTTGTTGTAGATGTGGAACAGTTTGTGTTTAACAAAGTGTTTACTTATAGCTCTCATTGTACTTGTTACCAAATATCTCAGACAAAAATTCTTTGAAGGAAAAGAATCACAAACATATGAATATTGTGTGGTGTTGGCAAACCCAGTCTTGAGAGTCAGTCAGGTTCATACTGTATCCAATTGTATCATGTGACTTTTGAGACCTAATTTTCAGCTCAGTTTTGGAAATTATTTTACTTCCTTTGTAAATCCATTATGGATGGTAGTAAATTTTCGAAAGGCATATAATTACAGATTACTTGTATCACTGTTAACAGGGCTCTCTCTCACAACAAAGCTACACGTAAGGGGGATAAAACTATATAAATTTCTCAAGCACCAGGCAGATCCTTCACTTCATAGTAAACCATGGGGTTATGAAAGTACAGTTGTGACCCCACATATATTGTGATTTGGGCTCCGTTAAGCAAACATATATACCTGATTTTTTAAACAAAAGTAAGTTTTTCAAACAAACTGTTTACTTTTGCAAGATTTTCTTCCTCCTTGCTGTGTGCTCTTTCAACAAAATGATTTATGAAGCAGATCAAGGTATGGGACTTATGGTTCTGTTCACATGTATAGTACATGCAGTCATAATACTCTTGAGAATTTTTTGTCTGGGATTTTTTGTGATTTTTATGAAGTAATGATTTTGCTTTAAAAACTTAACTGTTCTTGTTATAAACTTGACTATTGAAATTATTGTCTCTGCATGTTTAAACATTTTCTTACCAGGTTTGGCAGCTAAGTTCTGGTCAGTGCCAAAAAACATTAACTGGTCATGAAGACGCTGTAACAACCCTAACATTTGATGAGACTGCCATTATCTCTGGGTCTCTTGACTGTACGATACGTTTGTGGTGCCTCTCTTCAGGCCAGTGTGTAGGAGTCCTTGACTGGATGTCCAGTGAGGGCCATACAGGTATGAATAGTCAAAATTGATCAGTTAAATTTAGTCCATTGTAATCATGTATACAATCTGCCATAGAGAGCATTTTTTAGTATTTTGAAATTTCATTTACAGTTGTATGTAAGTAGTTGATCTTTTTTATTTTTTTAAAGTTAAAAATTACCAGCATTTTTAGAATGCAAACACACTTTTGTCATTTAATAACAGAGCCTTGGAATTTATAATAGCACATTTCAGTAATTTTGTAGGGTTCTTATGGAGGGTCCTAATTGGTATGTATTTGGATCGGTATAATATTTCCTTAACTAATGGCATGACCCTTCTCTTGGTGATTTTAGATCCATAGCTGTTCAGCTTCTCTCAAGTGGCTTTGTGTACACAGTGAATGATAAATGTAATTTTATCTGATTTTAGGAATTTTAATATCATATTCATCATAGGTGTGATAAGATGCCTGGCAGCCGACTCCTGGCGGATTGTTAGTGCTTCCGACGATAAAACAATCAAGGTAGGTGCCTCACATGTTCGTGCTTCTTGGTTTTCTGCATCATCCACGGTGTAATTACAAATTTTTATTTCTATATGGTTGTTTCTATAAGAATATAAAAAATGAATCCTCATATAACCCTGTGCATTGTTTAGGACTCATCCATATTTTGTTTCAGATCCAACCTCAGAATCAGTGTTTCTTTTATCAATGCATGAGAAATCATTTCCAGCTAAACTCGTTGGTCCTCTGTCAGAATTTCCCAAATTTTTTTTTATCTTTTATTATTTGTTTATTCAGTTATATACCTATTTTGTTGTATTTAACATCCTGTGATAAAGTATGGCTATCCAGTTTCAAATGATATCAGATCAGTATCTTACCATAAAGGGTGACTTTACAGAAATGAACAAAGGAAAAGGATTCTGGCACACTTGGCCCTACATAATTTGAAGTGATTGATTTATAGACAGTAAACCCCAAGTAGTAGCCCCTCAGCTTATCAGATGCATTGGGGTTTGGGCTGCTTGAACATTTGGGATATCCTATAGCTAATAGTAATTCTGTATAATGTATAGCATATTTTCAACTCCAAACCTTCATTCTATTTGATAGATTTATATGCAGATTTCACAACTTATAAATATGTAGCCTAGAAAAATGAAAATGAATGTGTTGGTAAATCTGAAAGTATGATAAGTTGCACAGCTAATTCAGTCATGAATGCTATTTTCGCTTATATATCATCATGAAGAATCTAGGAAACATATTCACAAGCATGGGACAAAGCAATATCAGAACCAAGACCATGCAGATTGTAAGATCTCCATTGCTGTATTGACTTGTATCATTATATAACAATGAAACTATCACAAATATTTTGTTGACTAGCAAGTAGGGCCTTAAAAATTTTGGGTCAGATGGTAGGATAGAGTTTGAAATGATATCATAAGGGAAATTACGAAAGTTCCATATGTAAACAAGATGATTATGAAGAGGAGATAGGGATGGCTTGGACACATCCTTAGTACCAGCCTTGGGGAATAGTACATGATAGTGTCAGTTGGAAGACCCAAACCTACTTGAATGAGAACCGTGAGTTAGGAGACTGGGGACGAGTGGAGATTTGTTGAAGGTAAAGCACAAGAAAGGCAACAGTAATGAAGTTTCACCGAGGCATTTTGCATTACAGTGTTGGAAGTGATTCATTTTGTCTATATCAAGAAAAAAAGTTTTTGCTAGCTTGAGCACTGTCCATTTATTTATTACTATGTAGTTTTTTTCACAACAAAACATTTACTAGAAAATACCCCACACTTGTAATATTCACATGTCCTGTACACTCCTTTCCCATTTTGGAAGAACATCGTCAGCTGGCCAGCTGCACTTTGCATGTGTGTCATGGATCCAGGCAGTCAAAAACCTCATTTTCATGTGTCTAGCCTGCTGGGAACAAGTTTCTCTCTAGCTCTTCGTTGGGTGAGTCGGTAGAGCTGCGGACTGTCACTCGATGGGCCGGAGTTCAATTCCCCGGCCGGCTGATGAAGAGTTAGAGGAATTTACTTCTGGTGATAGAAATTCATTTCTCGCTATAATGTGGTTCGGATTCCACAATAAGTTGTAGGTCCTGTTGCTAAGTAACCAATTGGTTCTTAGCCACATAAAATAAGCCTAATCCTTCGGGCCAGCCCTAGGAGAGCTGTTAATCAGCTCAGTGGTCTGGTAAAACTAAGGTATACTTTTTTTCATAGACTTTCTGCCTGATCACATCATTAGAGATAATTACCGTATATACTTGTTGAATGTTCGATATTTAAAGACCAAATTTATGGCCTAAAATTTTTGGGATTGACATTACACGAGGTATGGTTTTAGAAAAGTACAAGATTTTAGGAATGGGCTAAGCATAGGCTTTGGATTTCCCAACAACAGAAGTCAACAAATTAGCATTTCCTTCCACTGAAGTTGACAAACTATTTTTTTTTTTTTTTTTATAAAGAAAAGATTCATAGCTTTCGTCAAGGCAACAATTCTTATAGCTTCCCGTGGTATGCTGTATCCTGCATTTCGATTGTTGGTAACCCATTCTTCAACTTTTTTTTCAGGTGTGGCCACTTACAACTCTTTCCATGATTGGCACATTTGTACGATGGCATTTCAGTTAAACTTGTCTTTTTCTTCCTCCAATCACAAACACACTTTTCTGCTATGTCATATTTGGTAGCAGCTTGCACATTGTTGCTTACTTCAGCAAAAGTGATCACTTGCAGTTTAAATTTAGCAGTAAACTTCCTGTATGTAGTTGACGACATACTGAAGGGTATCGAGTAACAATATTGTGAAAACTTTTGATATAAGAAACAGTAACAGGGCAATAGAGTTGAAAGAATAGTGGAATTTGGTAGAGAGAGATTAAAGAAAGAAAATGAATGGTTGTTATACTGTTCACTAGTTTTAGTGGTTGCTTGACAAGCTTTTGGTAGTTATGACCAAACAATTGTAAACAAAGAAGTTCGGAAGTTTTTTTCCTTTTGTTTATTATAGTTAATTTTAATGATTTGAAACGAGTATATACTGATTTTTATACATTTTATAGGCATATTCTAAGCTTTGAGCTTCTTAGTTTAACTCAGATTTTAGACGTCAGAATCTTCGACTAGGCTACGATAGTGACTGACATAACCTAGGCTACCATCATATTTTGATTCCAAATGCAGTATGTAGAAATGTAGCCTAGGCGTATTGCCAGAATCAAAACTCGAACATTACATGGGGTATATGCTAAAATCCTAATATATGCCGTAAAAAATGGGGTCGAACGTTACGTGGAGTCGAATATTACAAGAGTATATATGATATATAATTCTGTAGTCTACAACCACACAAGCATTTTTGATAGCATAGCTGCTGTTCTTCCTCTAAGGAGTTACACTCATGGTCCCACCAGGGCTCCATAAGGCAGACCAACCAGTCTCAAAGAATTCTCGTATAGTTGGACTCGGCCAGAATAGTGCTTGTTGGCAGTGATAGTATATAAAGGACTCAGGACAGGAGGGCTCTTATCTTCTGTCCTACAGCGACTACCTCAGTCTTCCTTGATTTTACGTGCGTATGTCGACCATCTTCCTCATGACACTCTGGTCTGCCACAGAGTTCACTTGACCCCAGTGTTTGCTCCAGATATTGCAATCATCATAACTTTAAAACTAAGTACATAGTTTTAAGACCCAGTGGAAAGTTTGTTTCTTAAAATTCTAACGGGTAGGTTTATATTTGTTAAAATTAGGAGATTGTAAATCATGGGGAAAAACGTTCTTGAAGCAATAATGAGCATATTCCACAGGTTTGGGACCGTGAGTCTCTGCGCAGACTCGTGACACTACGCAACCACACGGATGGGGTCACCTGCCTCGCATTCAACGATTACGTGATTGTTAGTGGCTCTTATGACAAGACTGTTAAGTTGTGGGATTTCAGTGTATGTTAACTGCCTTTATTTTTTATTTAAGCCATTAAAGATTTACAGTATATGGTGAATAACTAAGAATACCTTGAAAATTCTGTTACTGGAATAAACAGAACTCTAGGTTAGTTTAATTTATTCAAGTGTGCAAATGGATTTCCATTAAGGTGCCTCATAACTTCTTTTAGTAATGAGTGGCAAGCTTACAGAGATTATTGCAGTGGCAAAGTTTGCAGAACCTTTTATGAAGGTAAATTTATTAATATTGTTGCTGTCATGATGGAAATTTCATGCAGGTATTTGTGTTTGTGGTATTTAAATGCTTAAACACTTGCACTTTGTTATGAGTTCTGTATGATAGTTGGTTTGTAGTAAGTCATGCATGTTTAACATATATTTTCTACATACAGTGATACAAGTTTGCAAACTTTGTTGTTTAAGTGCAGAGTTGCAGCTCAAGGTATGATTAGTTGAAGTACAGTAATATATATACAACTGTAAAGGTTTTTGCACTTGGTTTAGTGTAGAAGCATGATTAAAGTATAGCTTACTCTTCAGAAAGTAAGAGCTCAGACTGTAGGCTGGCCCTATAAAGGAGCCTTATGTAAACATTTTAGTCTCTTAAATTTTTAACTATCAGTACTTCCATAAAAATGGGCTTTCAGAAGTTTACAGTTAGTAAGAACTTCAAAGGTGCACCTTTGTATATGAAAGTTCTCAAAAATCTTTGTCTTGCGCTATTATGAATTCTTTCGTGAAGTTGGTCTCCATCCATTCTTATCTATACAGTACTTAAAGAGGAATTATTCTTCTTGTCTTCTAGATTGCATGGTTTCTTCTAAACTGCTGTATGTGATAACCTTCAGTTGACTATTTAATTGTATAGCCTTTTTTGGAAATAACTTGATAGAACCTATGATCTATTGCCTTTGATTAGCTTGTTTTTGCCTCATTACAGCTCACACCTATTTTCCTCCTTGCAGGAAGAGTTCTCGATTTTAACAATTCAGAAAACAAAAACCTTTACCAAGAACAAGTTTCCTATTACTTAAAAGATATGTTTGGTCTCTTAAGCTCTTTTTTAGTGATTTAATGATATGGACAGCAGTGCATTTTCATGGTCCACAAGTATACGTAGAGTAGTATTTGCTGTTACCTCATAAAGAAATCTGAAAATTATACTGTACAGTGAAACTTGCTAATCATATTTGTATTTTCACAAAAATGAAGGTTTTCACAACATGAGTTGAGGGTCTACAAAAATTGTTTTTTCTTAGCTCCCCCTTTGAAGGATTCTAAGTTCTTTTAAAATTACTGATATTTTCTTTTTCATAAATGCACACATTATATATATATATTTATCTGTTCACCAGTTGTTAGTTTAGTCCTTAGTATGACACTTATAATGTTGTCAAATGCCAATATTAGATTAAATTGGAAAAGTCAGTACATTTTATTTAGATTGATACTGTTGAAGGTGTTCAGGTACTAATTAATTGTAAATGTACAGTATTGAATATTCTATGTATTGATTAACAAGCTATTGATTGCTGTTTCAAGCGGGTGTTCATCGTAGACATTTAGATTCATGAAATTGCGTGGGATGTACAATTTAATTAGTGTTTGTCTTTGCTTTATCATTTTATGTTTATTGATAATTCTAATTTAGATTTAATGTTATGTCAATCATTTAGAGGATAGTTCTTTTGTATATTCACACATGTGCACTGTTTTAGTAGATTTTGGTATGTGAATACAACAACACAACACACAGTATGTTATAACAAGAACACCAAAATTCTTGCATAATTATTGGATGGTTACCGTGCTGCAATACTTGTACCTGAGCTTTAGAATTTACTTGCAAGTATTACCATGAAAAAAGGTTTTGGTACAAAGTCATTTCGTAATTGTATCCTTTCTTTCTTGTAATATAATACTTCCCATGAAAACCTAAAAGGGGCTTACTTAGTTTTTAAAGGAATTATCTTTGAGATTAGTTGTCAGATAACTTTTGAGCTTTTAAGTAGAGTATGTTATTGCAAACAAAAAATTTAAGCTGCTTGTTAAGTGAGCCATTGTTTCCATTTGTATTTCAGCTGTTGACAGTAGTCTTCTAAATTTTTATGTTTAGTTTTATTTACTTTGATGTATTCTAACTGCAAGTTGTGCTTATGATTTGAGAACAGTCATAAATACAAAAATGTTTCTGTAAACTTTGAGAATTACAGTACAACCCATTGAAAAATTTGTAAGATCAAATTATACTGATACACAATAATTTAGAAATGTTTTTGATGATGCGTAGCCAGTTCATGTTTAATCAAAGATGTCTGGTTCAACTTAATATAGTGTAATAATGATAAAGACATAGTTCAAGGATATATATATCACAGGAAGAGCTACTCACCTTATTTCCCAGCATCAACGACACTATTTTTTTTTCTTGAAATAGACCTCGGAAATTTACTGTGCAGTATAGAAGCCTCAAGCTATATTTTTCATTGGTCTAGCCTAACAACAGAGGAAGATTATCTTTCCTAGACAGTAATCAGAATTCATGTATATGACCTGTGAATGAAAAGTACAAATTATATTTTGTTAAATTGTAAAATACAAAAGATCATAAAAATAACAAAAAGTATTGTGTATGTAGTCACAAAGTTTCATTCCCTTATGGGTATATTTTAATACAGTATGGCAAGACTATCATAATTAAGCATGTTCAAAGCATGTTCACACGTTACTTTTGCAACTGGTAACAATGTGGTAAATATTTTCAGGTTTTGGAGATTAAAATATTTTGTCTCAGCCATGGTATTTGTATTGTGTGGTTTTAATACTTATTGTTTTAGTTTTTCATTAGTGATGTTATGTTCGTGTGGCATTTTTACGAGTAACTATGTAATGCAATGTTATCCCATATCTCTTGTATTTTCTGTTGTGTCTAGTGTTCCATGTATGTAAGAATGAAAAACATCTTAATCTTTAAATATTTTGCCAGCTGTAGCCACGTCCATTTGCACGAACTGAGACACTGTTGGCTAAAAGACAATGTCTTACAAAACACAGCTAGACTAAGATCAGAAGAGCTTATTAAATATTAAGATCAGTGAACATGAAAAAAATATAAGACCAGCTTCAAACTATTGAAATAACTACATTAATTAAAATGCTATAGCAACCGAAGCCACGGTACTTCAGTGCCATGAGATAGTCGAATACGCAAGGCCATCAGTTCATATTAGTTCAACCTTTTTTTTTTTTTTTTTCCTAAATTTTGCTAGTGAAAATTGAGGTCCACCTTCAAGATTGGAGTGTTCTTGATGCCGGGAAATATGATATTTATGTAACATCCAAATGGTTTTGAATTTTAGGACAGCAACTCGTAGATAATTCTGTCTGTGAGAATAATGGGTGCCGTGGTAGTACTGGTATCTCAACATTTATTTTATCTATCAGAAGAAGTCAACATCAAGTGTAGGCAGCCAAAAGTAAGTTTATTATGATTGTTATTAGTTCTCAGGGCAATAGTAGGTTAGACATTTAGATAGTGTACTTGAATATTTGGTTTCTGTATCCTTCAATGTTTACTAACTGTAAAAGTAAATTTTGCTCTAAAATAAGGCAGTGGCTCACTACAATTTAAATTTAGAAATGCAGTAATATTGAATAGTCCACACAGAGTATGCCTTGCCTGGCATAGTTTAGAAAGGTTATTTTCCCATCCATTCAGCTTCCAGCTGCACTGGTTTTTGTCTTTTACATTTCACCAATTTCCTTTAGTCTTTTCAAACCTATTATGCAGCCCAACCATTTAACTTGATCTTGCTCCAGTTTCCTTTTCGCTTAAATACAACCTTTGGATTAATCCTGTGAGAGAGGAGTATGTTAAAGTGGTCTTAGACTGATCTGTAATAATAAACAAGTTTAGCAGAATGCATTTAAATCAGCTTTGTAAAAAGGAAAAAGAATCAGGATTAGAAAGATGAGTGTGATGTACAAGTATTTTGAATGATTGAACATCACTGATGTGAGGAAACAAAATAGTCCTTGGCAGTAAGAATCAGTCCTCATTAGTCCATGGCTTTAGTATTATTTTGTCAGCGGGGTCACCATTAAAGCAAAGCCTGTGGTAAGAGTGCACATTTTAAAGAGAAGTTGATTATTTAGTAGTAATATTTAGAAGCAAATGCTCTAACCATTCCAAAGTGAATGCAATAAACTATTAGCCTGGTTTTGTGTCTCTAAATCAGCAATTTGGTATGAACTTCCAAAAGTTAATACACATAAAAACACACACACACACACACACACACACATTAAAACAGCAACAAATACACAAGATTTGCCCTTGGCAACTAATTAGCATAGATATATATACCTTATATATTTTTTTAAGCAGCCTTCTTTGAAAGGATTTACAGTACAGGAAAACCCAAAAATACTTCAGCAGTCAGAAATAATTTACTTTGTAAAAAAAATTTAACTGACAAGGGTTATGCTAAACAATATTTCATCATTTATTGCAAAAAATTGCCTTTAACCTAAAAAATATTTCATCATTTATTGCAAAAAATTGCCTTTAACCTATTAAGATGACTTGCAATACTTATTTTTGAGGCAGTATAATTACAGCAGTGAATATGTTTTTAAATAAAGTGTTAGTGTACCTCTTTGTCAACATATGTCCATGCATTCATATTCCTGAGTCTTTTCATTGTTAAAAATAATTGTCATATATTTTAGCTGATATTTATATGAGTAGGTTCAAACTTATGTTCATTTTTGTGGAGTAGTTTGTACAGTTGTATGGATTTGGTCATCTCCAAGGTGATCAGAAGTTTGAATCTACTCAATAGCTATAACGGTTTTTCTATTGAGTGATTTAGGATTAAAGCAATTGGTGTAATGCTGTACTGATCATGAAACAGTGAGAACAAAATGATACCCCTAAGTCATTGATACTCCCAGGATTTTTTTAGGAACTGGCTAGTTGATAATTACGACTGAAAACAAGGCTAAAAAATTGGTTTCACATTTGTGGTTCAATTCTATAATTCTATCACTGTAGGTTGTTATTGTGCAAGCTATGCTTTTTTATATTTAATATTTTCTCAACTATTAGGTCAGAAAATCACTTACGCTGACAGGTAACAGAGTGCATCAAGTTACGCCGTTGAAAGGATGAGTGGAAGAATGTATTTTATTTTAGCGAGTTATTTATATATAATTAAAGTAATTTTTTGTGTGTGCAAGAGTTTCTGAAGTGCTCATTCTTACATGTGAGCGAAGTGGTTTTCAAAAACAAAAGTTTGGACCTAGTGTGGTTGTGCATTGTCAGTAACCATAAGGAAAATTGTTGAAATCTTCCTCACATTTAGAAAGTTAAAATTAACAAGCTATATATAATGCCCAACATATTATTGTGTAAGAAATTCTTCCTACTCAGTATACTGTTGATACTCTGTAAATTTAATTGTAATTGTCAAAGATTTATGAAGTGCCTAGGCAGATTTGTTAGTCATTGTATTTGAGGTATTACTCATATGATACAATTTCCATACTACAGTGAAATGCATTACCTACCTACAATGTTTATGAAAACTGTCTGTCTCCTGTATTTCAAAGACCACCAGAAACAATAATGGTGATCTGTGCATGGCAAAAGGTGGTACCTTTTAAAATGTAAAGAAACTGGAGAGTTGGTGGAATTGTGTTGAAGGTTAGATCATGTGAGTCCTCATATAATTTTTCTTGACCATCATTGTTGGTCAGCATGCAGAATTCGTATTCTGTTGTGAGAAGGTGAAGAGCTCAAATATCAAAGATGACTATGCAAGGCCCTGATTGGGAATTAATATGTGCTAACAAATTGACAAGAAATGCTATCAAGAGATATTACCAGTCAGTATTACAGAGTTAGACAGTATGAAGTTGCATAAACAATTTTTGGGAATTACAAACTTAAAAGTATTTACCTGGGGGGAGCTTCTGCTTAATAAGCTTGCTCATTGGGAAGTTAATTTGATTGTTGAGTATATATATGGTGTTTTAACATTCCAAAAGCTGATTTGACGTATCAGTTTGATTTTGTTGAAGACTATGAGAATTTATAGCATGTGTTGCATTACTAGCTGTTATTTGTATAATTTTATGTTAGTAACATTATATGTTTTAATTATATGTATGAGAAATAACCGGTTATTGTTAAAAGTGGAAGCATCAAATGAATGTCATATTTGTTTCACAGATGCCATGATAAAGTACACCTACAATTCTTTGTATTGTGCATGTCCTTTTCATTCGTGGCCCTCCAGATAAGCAAGTATTTCTGTGTTAATGTACATGATAAGGTCATTGATGTTGCAAAGCTGTGAGTGATGACATTGTTGTGGCTTGGTGGATAACATTACATGATTCGGGTGTCCAGATGCTAACGCTGTGATTAGACGCTTTCTAGTTTAACCCTTTGGTTAGTAAAGGAATTTCAAGACAATGATATAAATTGGAACTTTTTAGTAGTGACAACTTTTGATTGTCAAGTTAGTCAGGTGTTCAAAGTAAAATTTTGTGTCCAAGATATTGCTACTCAAAGGGTTAATAAATTAGGTGAATTATAGGGAGCCTTACAAAATGTATCTATGCAATATGAATAAAACGTGATACTTTTTTTCACCAGTACATTGTTTCCCTTAACAGGGCTGACTCCAGAGAAAAAATAAGACAAACATGGTGAGAAATATTTAAGCTCATATCTGCTGTGTGTGCAAAGTGTGAAAAAAGCAAGCCTTGACATTTTTGCCTAGAGGAAATGTTATGAAGCATGCCAGTAATTGCTTTTATGTGTTGTGATGGCGTCATGTGCAAATTCAAAGCAATGATGTTTAATGCCAGACAGATGTTATTGGTAATTGTAGCAACATAGGAATTTGTCAAGTAGTTTATGATCACAATGTACTTGTAGTAGGTGCTAGTAGACGAGTTATAAAATAAGGTGCAACAGTGGTTGGCATTCGCATATTACCTAGAATACTCTTATTGTATGGTTTTAATTTATTTCAGTGTATTAGTGATGCTTCACTCACATTTATTATGTACAATATCTTTGTTAATATGATAGTGAGAATAATGCAAGCCTGATTACAAGGAAAATTCTCCCTGTCCTAAACATCTTGAGGTGAAGTACTTTTACAAATGCATATACATGAATTCATTTTGGATATGGGTCTTGTATTAACGTCTTTATGCAGCTTCTAATGTTGAAGAGTAATGAATGCTGATGTAATTGCCACAGCCAGGCTAGCAGAACTGATGCTTTGATCTGTAATTTATAGATTAAAGTGATAATGACAGATATGAATTTCATTTTAGATATTCAGTGTTCCCTTAACTCCAAGTGTGTTTGTTTGCCAAATATATATATACATGCAGTAGTGCTTTCCTTTTTTGTGTGTATCAAGTATTTTCAAGCGCATCTCACTGCTGTATAAGCCTATTTATTGTCTCATGATTGATTACTTTAACATATCTGTAGATGGACTGTATTGCAAGATAACTCTCAAAGACTGATTTTTGGTAGTTGCAACAATTAACCATGTTTTGTTTATTATTTGTCTAAGGCCTTTTAGCTGTCGGATATCTTATTTAAAAGGTGGTTTCCAATTCTTAGTGATATTTAATTTTCAATCTCTAATATTAAGAACTTGACCAGTTCTCATATCAAAAAGATAAGCAAAGTGGGTCAAGGCTGAATCCTCTCTGAATTTAGTTTTTCTTATTATTTTTGTCACATCAACACAATGATATTTCCATTAATTTTTTTTATCTGACAGAAAGGATCTAAAGGGAGAATCAAGGGCATGCCAGAGGTCAAAGGTTGTGTATTAATACCTATGATGGGAAAAATAAAATTAATTCAAGTGGTATCCTACATGGGGGGAGCAATATTACTACTTTAAAAAGCAGCTGGCCTGGGAGTCTTGCCTAAATTTACACCTTACTCTCAATGTCTTAGGGCCATCAGTCCATTGAGATGGGACCCAGCACTGAAGTTGTTTTCTCCCTCACGCAGCCATAGCAGATGCTCCAGTTTTACAGATGGAGAGGATGGCTGTCCACTGCCACCCTCCATCAAAGTTTCAAGAGCAGAAGTTTCCATCATCCAAACCATTTTAGGATTTTCATCACATAGTCTGTTTCAATAAGAGGGGAGAAAAATTAATTGTTCATACATGGAGCAAACCATTGGTCTTAACGTTAGCATAAATCTTCTGGCGCCAGCTGGAAACCGGTTTAAAAACAATAAAAAATTGTATATGCAAGGAATCTGTGGCATCTGGCATCTGATATGCAGATGAGGTGGAAGCAGATCAGAGACCCAGCTGGAAGCTCGTGACGTATTCAGTCTTTCTTCAACCACCTTGGAGAGCATATGTTTGCTTTTGCTCTCCTTTCCCCAAGCTGGTTTTTGTCCTAAGTCTGTGATACCTTCCTACTAGTTGTGTTGTGTTTTTGGGTGTGTGTGCATTTTGTGGTATTATCATGCTTTCTTTAATCAATCTAAGAATCCCAGTGAGCGCCAATGCACGTTTCCCGGTGTGCAAGGGCTCCCATGCTCCTGCTTCTTGGCTTCTTCAGATATAGACCCCCATTCTTCTTGCAGTAGGTGCTGTCCTAATTTTTGTAAGTGAGCTCCATCGTCTAGATTATGACGTGGGGTTGGGTGTCTGTGGCTTTCGAATTTGTCCTGGAATTCATGGCTAAGACTCAAAATCCCTCGGTTCACGATGACAGATTTGCCTTGTTTTCCATTCCTTCCCTTAGGGATTTTGTGAACAGCAATCCTCAAGAGTTACTGCTTTGCCCAGTCAGAGTACTGCACTGCTATCTGAAAAGGACTCGTCACCTGAGACCTAGGTGCCTTAGACTTTCTGTTAGCCCACACCGAGCCAAGAAAGAAGTGTCCAAGAATACTATTTCGTTTTGGCTGCGTGAGGTAATTAGGCGAGCCTATGTCTCATCGTCATGTTCTGTCTCCAATACCGTGCATGCTAAGGCACATGACATCAGAGGAATAGGTTCCTCTCAGGCATTTAAGAAGAACTTGTCTGTTCATGGGATTTTGAATGCTGGTTCATGGCTTCATCAGACCACGTTCACTTCCTTCTACCTGAAGGACATTGCCCACAGGTCCTTGGACACTTTTTCCTTGGGTCCAGTGGTGGCTGCTCAACAAGTTGTGTAGCTCATCCAGTGACCCTGGCAGGACCGTTTGTATCTTGACTAAATGATAGTGTGGAAGAGAGAATGAGTGAGATAACTGTTCTCTTTTCTTTCCCCTTTTCCTTTCTTCTGTACCTACTGGCAGTTTTGAAGAATTAGACATCATAAGCTGGAACTGGCTTGATGCAGGCGAGTGGTGCAGCCATACTGTTACAGCATTTTTATGTTCCATACAACATACAAATTTGCTTCTCAATAGCCTGTACTTCTCTCTCTCCGGCAAGGGGAGTGAAAAGCGGTGACAAACCCGTTACCTGTGGCTGGCATGGTTTGTTGCTTGAACAGACAGTTCTCTTTGACTTCCATATATGCACTGAATCTAGCTTGCTGCATTGTATTTTAACCCAGTGAACTGGTTGTTAGATACCCACTTATCTAACAACTCGGAGGCTTAGGTCCTCTTCCTTAGAACTCTAATTTCTAGGAAGAGTGATCAGATGTACCAAACCTCCAGTCGGTTCAGGAATCTCATACCTCCCTCCAAGTGTGAGTCTATCCTAATGTTAAGACCGAAGGTTTGTTCCACTTATGAACAAATGACAGATTTTTAATTAATCTGTAATTTTTCTTAGCTAACAAACCTAAGGTCTTAATATAGACTGCCCACCTCTAGCCACCCCTCTTATGTCTTATCCTGGGTTGGAAGAAAGCCTGAATGCGTCACGAGGTTCCAGCTGGGTTTCTGACCGGCTTCCACCTCATCTGCGTATCAGATGCCACAGATTCCTTGCATATGATTTTTTAGTTTTTAAACTGGTTTCCAGCTGGCACCAGAAGATTTATCCTAATGTTAAGATCTCAGGTTTGTTAGCCATGAAAAATACAAATTAATTAAAAATTTGTCATTTTGTTACTAAGATGGCAGTGGACAGCATGCCTCTCCACCTGTAAAACTGGAGTATTTGACATGGCTTAGAGATGGGGAACACAACTTCAACACTTCGTCCCATCTCAATGGTCTGATGACCCTTGAGACATTGAGAGTAAGGTGTATATTTAGATGAGACTTCCAGGCCAGCTGCTTTTTAAGGTAGTAATATTATTCCTCCCTTGTAGAATACCCCTTGAATTAATTTTATTTTTTCATCATGAGTATTAATCCGCAACCTTTGACCTCTTGACATGCCCTTGATTCTTCCTTTAGATTTTTTCTGCCAGACAAAAAATTAATGGAAATAATATTGTGCTGATGTAACAAAAATAATAAGGAAAACTGCATGCAGACATAATCCAGCACTGACCCATTATGATTCTCTTTCTGGCCATGAGAACTGATCAAGTTCTTAATACTACAGTGAAAACCAAATGTCATCGCTAAGACTTGGAAACTGCCTTTTAAATAAGACATCTGACAGATGAAAGGACTTAGACAAACAAAATATGGTTGGTTGAAGGTTATCTTGCAATAGTCTATCTACAGATAACTCAAAAGTCGAAGTAATGAAACATGATGCAATAAAGTGTACAAGAAGCATAGATATTGCCCAATAATGGAGATGAATTAATTGAAATTAAGGTTATTAGGCTTCCTTATTATTCCAGGCATGAAAAATAAAGAAACTTCTTTAGGAATAACAAAAAGAAAATTTGAAAGACTAGATCCTCCACTGAAAATTAAAACTGTGTCAGAACAGAAGTAAAACAAAATCTCCAAGGGAGGAGATCGAGAAAGACTCAAATCTGTCATTGTGAACTGAGGGATTTTGAGTCTTGGCTACAAATTCAAAGGGTACGGACCCCCAACCCCTCGTGTGTTTAACATTAAAATAGAGTCCATGAAGTTCACCAACTCTTTGATGAAGCTAAGGCCAGTAAGAAAACCATTTTGAGGGTTAAACTTCTGTCTGATGAACTCCGTAAGGGTTCACATGGACCACGAGTGAGACTGCGAAGCACCAGGGTCAAGTCCCAATTAGGAGGTTTAAGGTCTCTCAGGGAACAGGACTGCTCAAAACTTTGGGAAGTATACAGATTTCCCACGAAGAAGGTACGTCTACATTTTTCAAATGCAGAACCAATCCTAAAGCAGCTCTATAGCCCTTGATGGCTGACACACACAGAAGTTTCTCCCTACAGAGAAAAATGAGGAAGTCCACTACTTGTTGAATAGTAGTTCTGACCGGAGGGGAAACCCCATTGACGACACCAATCAGAGTAGACAGCCCATTTTCCTTGGTACACAGCTGTAGATGATCTCCTGAGGTAACCAGAAGTCTCTGACGCTGCTCTGCAAGAAAAGCCTCTCGCTTGCAGTAGATGCTGGATAGTCTACAGCCGTGAAGAGATAGGGACCCTACCGATCGGTGAAACCTCTTGATGTGTGGCTGGCAAAGAAGGTTGTGCCAGGGGGAATCTCCCTTGGCACCTCAGTCAGCAAAGCTAGGAGATTGGGGTATATCAGGGTACCATTCTGTGTGTGGCCACAAGGGAGCCACTAGGTTCATCCTGAGGTTCTGAGAAATCATCATGCT
Organism: Macrobrachium rosenbergii; assembly: GCF_040412425.1. Classification (NCBI taxonomy): domain Eukaryota; kingdom Metazoa; phylum Arthropoda; class Malacostraca; order Decapoda; family Palaemonidae; genus Macrobrachium; species Macrobrachium rosenbergii. Next base: position 1,783,500 of record NC_089780.1, on the reverse strand, counting down.
GTTGATTACTTGTCAGATTAGGCAAAAGGGGGGAAAGGTGTAAGCGTCCAGGTTCCAAGGTTATTGTAGGGCATCTTCTGCCATGGCTCAGGGATCTGGTATGACAGAACAAAATACCTCTAGTTTTTTGTTGTATCTTATTACAAAAAGGTCTACTGTTGGCCTTCCCCACAGTTGAAAAAGCCTTTCTGCTACCTCCTGATGTAGTGACCATTCTGTCCCCAGCACTCAACCCTGACAACTCGGCTTGTCTGCCACAACGTTCCTCTCACCTGGAATGTATCTGGCTGAGAGATCCGCTGAATGAGTGACTGGCCACTGGTGGAACTGTACTGTCAGTTTGTGAAGTTGACGGGACACTAGCTCCCACCCCCTCTTCCCCCCATTTGCTGACATAAGCTAACTCTGTAGTGTTCTTGGACATGAGAACCGCCAATTGCCCTGTCACCCTTTCTTGAAACTCCTAAAATGCCAGGAAGGCTGCTTTCAGCTCCAGGATGTTGATGTGAAGCTGTTTGTCTTGGCGATCCCACACTCCTGAAGTTGGGAGATCTTCCAAGTGTGCTCCCCAACCCTCATACAAGGTGTCCAAGAACAGAAGAATCCCTGGAGGGGGAGAGGGAAGGGGCACTCCTATGTCAGGTTCCTGCCATCCAGCCACCATGCTAAGTCTTGTCTCACTTCTGTTGAGAGAGGAATTTGAAAAAAGGGAGAATACCTTGAAGGGGACCAAAACTGTTTTAGTCTCACCAGAAAGATACGGCTTTAGAAGATTGGAGACGGGTCCTTCAGTACCTGCACACCACAGCTCATTTTTCCATCATTTTCTTCACTTTCTCTTGGAGAGCTAGATGCTTCAGCAAGCCTTGATTGTACGTTGACTGATGAAAAGGACACTCAGAGAGGGGAGGAGGGAACTCGAAGGGGAGCAGATATCCCACCCATACAATACCTACTACCCAGGTTTCCTCTCCATAATACTGCCAAGTCACCCAATGGCTCACCAGGCAACCCCGATTGATGGCAGTAAGTGGGGAGGGTTGCCCCCTCTATCATCTCCCTCTTCTAGCCCTGCCTCCGCCTGGGCTTAGGAGTGCTACCACAAGAAGGTCTAGATGATTTAGAGACGGCTTGATGCACAAGATGGTCATTGCTGTCTGCCCTATATCCGTCGACTGCAGTGTCAAGCTGGTCCTTGGGGAAGAGAGACGAGGAGCTTAAGCTATCTCCATTTCTCAAAGCTAAGACCGAATCTGTACTGATGAATCTTGAGACCTTGGAAAGGGCAGCATCTCTTCTTTTCAACAACCAGTTGGCCCACATGTTAGCTGTTAAGTGAGCCAAGTTTTCAGCAACCAGTTGGTCCACATGTTAGCTGTTAAGTGAGCCAAGTATGGAATGGTCTTTCTCCCAGACTGCAACAACCTAATGAAGGCAGTATTCTCTCCAGTGTCACCCGTAGAAGTGGAAGAGATCTTAGCCACTGCTGTTGACCATAAGTCAAGCCATGAAACAGCTTGGAATGCTGATGAAGTCGTCATCTTCATATTAGCCTCCTCCTGGTGGGTGAAGGATGGGCCCTCCACCTTAATTTGCTCTTAAGATAGGCCTGGGCCTAGATGAACCAGGTCTGTATCTACTTGTCTTGGCTGCAACACATCTTTGGGGGTTGGGTAAAAACATCTATGCTGAGGAAGTGGTGGAGGGAGCAACTTGAAAGACCTACTGGAACGAAGTGAATTGTCCCATCTGGAGACAAGAATTCACTTGATTGAGAATAAAGTCAGCATGATTAGAGCATGGCAACCCCAAAGATGTCTTCGCTTCTTTCTTAGGCCCCATCAGGGCTTTAATACTCTAAGAGAAATCTGAAGTGGTTGCCACAGTCTTCTCAGCCAGATCGTTGTACCCACGAATGGGGTCAATGACTTGAGCACAGGTTGTCATAAACTCTTGATTGTCTGCATCTTCTACCTCCTGGTCACGGGAATCACGATTCTGCCTGTCAGCTGAGTCGGAGGAAGTCAGAATGTCTTTATTCACCACTGGAGCACAGGCTTGCACAGGGTCTAGGACTTTTTGGGGGTCTGAAGATCTGTAGAATGAGAAGGAATCTCGTCCTAATTCCAATCCCATCTGTGAGAACAGGAGCGAGAAATACGATGAGGTGAGGAATGCTGTGATTCGTCATGCGACTGCAGTACTCCCGTTACGTGAAGGACAGTCACGGATGTGTGACCGAAAGCTTGGATCACGGTCCCTTCTAGGAGAACACGAGTAAGAATAACAGCTGGGAGGAGGCCGTGAGTGGTTATGCACCATGTAGGGCTCTCAACCCGCGTATAAGAGACACTGCTGTGTGATGGAGGGTGAGGACTATGAGATCCATGAGGAGAATGGTCCCAATCCCGAGAGTGTTCCTTCACAACTGACTTATTGATGAGAGCCTTATTGTCCTTACGGCCTTGGAAAATACTCATTTCTTGAACAGGATGAGTAGATGGAGGCGACATCACAGAAACCTCCTGTGGAGAAGTCTGATCCGTAGATTTGTGGTGCTTAGAGGACGCTTCTCTGGATGTGAGTACTACAGTACGGGAGTCAGGAACTGGGCGAGGTTCATCGGCTAAGGCAGAAGAAACACGGCCGTGTGCCTTGAAGGAAGCACGGCTATGCGAAGAAACAAGGTTTGAAGCAGCTCTTGATGAAGCAGGAACGGATTCGACATGGACGCATCTGGACAAACAAGGAAGAGGAGCGAGAATCTGAAGAGGGCCTGTGAATCTTCTTGCATGGAGGAGCTATGAAGTCCCTCTTCCTCCAGTGTCTGACAGGGATGGACGGAACAGACGATGAAGCAGAAGAGGAAGAAGATTTAGACAAAGACGAGGAAGGAGATCTATGATGTCTCTTCTTTGATTTCAGCGAATCGGTACTGCCGTACTTCTTCAGAAAAACACCTTTGACTGTCAAAGAGAGCCTGAACAAGAGAGTTGGAGGCAGCAGACATAGAAGGTCCAGGGATGGAAGTCAATGGGAACAATACGGATGGTGACAGCACAGCGCATGATGTGGGAAGAGCCAATGACAGCTGAGATGATGACACAGGAACATTAGCTCTGGAAACTGTCGTGGGGAGAGCCATTGTAAGTTGAGGTGACATCACAGAAACTGAAGCTCTGGAAACTGTCATGGCAGTTGATATTGGGATGTGGGAAGACATGCAGTGGGACAATAGGCCACCAAAAGTTGGTACCCCTGGTGGGCCTAAAGACATCCAACACTCAGAAAGCTTCTGCACATCCAACCCTGAAAATCCTGTACAAGAGGGAGCTGCCTCCTCCCTCATGGGGGGAAAGCTTCCCTTCCTGAAAGAGCAGGGCCAGCAACATCAATTACAAGATGTCCCAGACTCCCTCTCAAAACATCCAAAGACAAAGCAATAGAAGAATGAGATGAAGTAAAATCTTCCAGAGAAGATGATGCAACAACAGGTTTTGGCAAGGAAGAGATAGAACAAGAGGAAATTGATGCGTCTACCGATTTCCTCTTATATCTCCTCTTCTTACCAAAATTCTTCCATTGCTCAGGAGACAATTACGACACTCAGAACAAGGATTACTTACGTTACAATCGTTAGATCTGCACCTGCTACAAGTGGAATAGGGGTCTGTATCCAAGGCAGCCAAATAACGAGAACAAGGGTTGTTACCAACTCCCGGACATCTTCTCAGAGGCTTGGATTACATAGATGATTTATAGGTTTGCATTCCTAGGAATGCAAAATACACACAAATAACACAATATCACACAGAAAAACACACACACACACACAAAAAAAAACAGAACGCCAAGGCATAAAATGGGCAGGTAGTGGTAAAACAACTGGCTTCTTGACTAGAAAGGCAGTAGCACAGTCTTGCTATGAAGGCGGTTAGAGAGAAACTGGTTCGTCACCAGAATCCTTGTGCTATTTTAACCAGATTCCTGCAAGTGCTAAAGAAATTCCCCTACATTAACAGCAAAGGTTTGTTCTGTGTATGAACAGTGAAGAAAGTACAATAAAAAACACAGAATATAGCATTAAGGGACCAAACACTTGAGGTCTACTTTTACGAATGTTACATCAGGAAATAAACCAAAACATGATAGAAGAATTAGAAGAAAACCAAAGTAATGTTTTTGCAAGATAATGAGAACCCTTAAACACTTAGAAACAAAATACTATAACATAAGTAGTCTGTTAACATCAATGAAAATGATTACAGTACTTACCACAAAAAAAGCTCACCTGAAAAAGCCAAGACACAGAAACACATAACAAGTGGGTGCAATACAGTAGGTTACATGTTTTACTGAATTGCAATAAAAACACGAATAACAAAAGCCTAATAAACATAAGAAAATCCTCAAAATGTAAAAATAAAGAAACAAATGACATAGAAACTCATGACAAGAATGCAAGTTAAAGACAAATTTCTAGAAAAAATTCAAATGAAAGATCACAATAAAGAAACCTGTAATGAAATGGTAAAACCTTCCCATAGCTCAGAGCCTTTTCACCACGTAATGTAGGGACCACTTTGTCCATGACTTGCTCTTGGGACTGAACTGATCAGCCACAACATTCCTCCTATCTGGAATGTGCCAGGCCAATGACTCAACAGACTGGAAACCGGGCCACTTAATGCATTTCGTTGGTGGATCAACATTAAGTGACTTGTCAACCTGCCCTGGAATATTTGCAATACCAACAGTGCCACCTGCATCTTAGGGCATTGCTGTGCAGGTGAGGGTTGTCAGAAGTCCATGTTCCCAAAGCAACCTTGGTGCTCTATTCTTCCCTCAATGTGAATAAGAGCAGAAGCATCCTGAGAAAGGAAAATCCAACAATGCTCTCACAGTGAGGTTCCTGTTGTCCATCCACCATTCCAGATCATCCCTAACTACCTGGTTGTGAGCGGGGGACTTCTGCTGCAGGTGGACTTCCCTGTGGACTTCCCTGTGTAAGGCATGAACTTCGCCACAGATGAAAGAGAACCAAGAACAACCTGCAGAAGCCAAGCCAGTGATTTCTCTTGGGAATTTGCCTGTGACTTCCTTGAGCATCCTACTGATCCAAGTCTATAGGAAAGGCTCTTGCTGCTGTCATATACATATACTGTATATATCAGCATGCCAAAGCACTTTATCTGCTGTTCAGGCTGGAGAAATGACATCTCCCAGTTTATCATGATCCTTTGATTGAGACAAAAGTGAGGAGGCAATCTTGATTCTGAAGTAATTGTGCCTTTGAAGACACCACGATCAGCCAGTCATTGAGATAGTGCAGTGAGCAAATCCCTACCAAGTGGGCACAACTTATCACCGAAGTGAACAGTCTCAAAAACAGCGCCAATCCCTTTGCAGACAATGTGGTTTTGAGGGATGGGTATCTGAAAGTGCTCCTTCAGGTTTAAAGACATCATCAAGTCACCCCCTGTTGGAAGATAACATGGAATGTGGGGTTTCAATCCTGAATCGGGTTTGCAAAATGAATCTATTCAGTGGAAAGAGATCAATAACTAGTGTCCAACCTCTTGTCAACCTATCTACCTACTAAAAACTGAAGAAGACCAGAGAATGGCCTTCTGTGACTTCTGGGGTTTGCTTTTCCAGCACTGTCCTCACCAATCTGATATGGATTCAGTTGGATAAGACTCAGGACCTACTGTTTCCACACCAGAAAGAGAGAGAGTGCCCCTTCACCAAGGAAGAAGGGGCTGAAGCACCATACCAACCTTATGAAAGCTCTTGTGATGGTGAGTTATCAACTCCTGGGGGAAGAATGAGAACCTCAAGTCAAAGACCTGAGTGCCCATTCTGACAGCCATCAAACCCAGCTACAAAACTGGTCTAGCCAGAACTGGGACTATGTGATAGGAAGCCAACTCATCTGTCCAGAATTGAACCCATCTGGTCGACAGGGGATGTGGATGTACCACGTCCAACACCAGGCACAGGGGGATGATTGTGCTCAGCATTGTGGACAGCGAACAGTCTGGAGTACTGACTCATCCGCTGATATCTCCAAAAAATATTTTCACCGGTCAACAGGAGGCTCACAGTATCTCAGCCTTGTTGGTGTAGTTCTTGCCTGGGAATGCCACCCCCCATGGTCATTTTTGGCACATGTCTGCCTAATTCATTAAACTTATGGAATACTCCCATCATGAATTCAGGGTATCCTTGGATACTAACTAGGATGTTGTTACTAAGGCATTTTCATCCATTAGGAGGGAGAATAAAAAGTCCTCCAAGGCCATCCACTCTTACTGAGAAAGTGAGGTCTGTTGAGCATGCTGCCAACAATCTAAAGTCTCCTAGACCATCATTAGATTGGACCCTGATTCCCAGAGTGATGCTACTGCTCCTGTAGTACTGACCAGTCTTAGCACTGCAACCAGCTTAGACTTAACTTCCCCGAGTTGGGAGGGTAAGGGACTGCAATCCTCACCCCTGACCTCGATCCCAACAATCCTTGGAGTGACACTTCAATGTGCTCTTCTTTTCGGATGGCAAAGCAGTACTTTATTAATAAGTGAAAGGCAGTGATTGGGGTGGAATGGGGAAATTTGGGAAAGAGCAGCCTTCCCCATACAGAATGGTGTCCGGTTCCTCTTGCAGTTAGGATACAGAAACTGCCAAGAGATGATCACCCTCCCAACTGGCATAATTACCAAGGTGATCGAAGTTACCAGTGCACAAAAATGAATTATCAGTGGATGATGTGCAACATTCTCTAGTAACAACTGGCAAGTACTCAAACAATACCAGACAATAAAATAATTATGACAGGGAAAAGTCAGTTCATCAGAGCTACATAATAACATAAATGTCCACGATCAAGATTCACTAAAGAGGACTAAACATCTTAAGAACTGTGCAAGGAAGTACTGTAAAGTTGATCAATTAGGCATTCAGGAGCCATGAAATGTTAAATGTACTGAGCAAAGATATTTCAAATACTGTACAGAACTGTATTACCACCAAGTGGGCAATATAAAACAGAAAATTTTAAAGTAGTACGAATTCATATAATTAACAAAAGCACAGCAAGCTTATTCTTACATAAGCAACAAATCAGTTTGCCCTAAAAATAGCCACCTTGTTATCTACACATTCTGACAATAGCAGGTACACATAACTATGGTTTCTCTAGATACTGCAAAAGAAAGGATGAATTGTGACAACTACTGATTTTAGCTTATGCTGTACAAAGCTTCCTTCTGATGTGGTAGGTGAGGCAGCAGTGACTTTTGTGATGTAGAAAATAGTCCCTCTAGTTAAGTATACTGAGCTGACATGAAGATTCAAAATTAATTTCATCTAAAGGCGACTCTACACTCGGCTATCATCACATTATTCTAGTCAGTATCTTCTTCTCCTTCGGCAAGTTTGGCAAAATTAATTAAGAGTCCTGTCGACTGTACTGTTCATTATGTTAATTCTCAAATACTTTTGATACTATTTTAATCCATATAATATAATGTCAACCTTTTAGCAATCATACTTCGTAAGTATTACTCTGGCTTACCTTTATGAAACCTGCAGGGGATGACTCTTTCAGTGTTGAAATACCTCGAAAATATAATATACAAGGAAAATACAGCAAACATGGAATAGTCAACATTCCATCTGCAGATGAAATGGGAGAAGGGTTGATCAAATCCATTGGCTTTCATGTATACAATTTCCACACGGCACCTTTATCAATAAAAAGCTTGGTACAGAACACATTAATTCACGTAAACATTTCAGATAAAGCAGTAAATTGTGTACTTACCATATCTATTTCACTTTACTCATATACTGACTGAAAAGTATCCTCAGGTGAAATTGATACTAAAATTGAAAAATTCTAGAAATATTTTACTTCCCCAGTAAAACAGTGCACCCTTAATCAACAGACATAAACTCAGTAATTAATTCTGACATCTGCTCGACTGAAACAGTTTTCTGTTGGTCTCCATGTGCATTTGATTCAGTTTTTATCGACTGAAGACATACAGTGATGCCCTGTGGAGAACTGGCTGATACCGCTAATGCCTCCTGGACGGGATTATAAACGTGAGATTTCGCAGTTGCAGTACTGGGAGACTGACGAGATGATTCATCATTTGTAACTTCCTGAAAAAAAATTGGTCACTGGTGAATGCTAGCAAATTTTTGACACTGTGTTCAGTTAGACTAAGAACAAGGAGAAGAAACAGTTGCAAAATATTGCAGCAGCTGCCAGTGAAAAAAATATTAAAAAGCAACATATATATTATAGTGCTTAAATAATTTTAAATTAATATTTAACCACAAAATATGACACTAATAAAACCTACAAGCTTATCACTTAAACTAAAACCTTTTTGACCAGCTGCAGCAATAAACTGAAACCCAACATTGTAACATGGATGAAGTTTCATCCAAGGGAGGAAAAATGCAAAGTTTTGAAAGTAATTTATATTTTTCCTAGTTATACAAACCATAGCCTTTCATATATGGAGTATCTAAACAAGGGTAGCACCCAGGTGGGGTTGGGAGTGAGGGGGTGCCCATTCCCGTCCAACCAAAGTTACCCATTGTTCTTCCAGCCCATATTCAGAATGAAAAAACTGAAAGGAAATATCGAATCAAGGTGGACAAGGAGGAGTTCCTCCATTATGAAAGGCTACAGTTTGTGTACCTATGAAAAAGACAAATTACTTAAAATAAGACCTATCCAATCTGTTCTACAATATTAACTAGTGAGTTATTTAATCTGTCCTGAAATGGCATTAGGTCAAAACTGCTGTCATGCCAAACATCAGTTTATAAAATTTTCCTTTCGTTAAGAACTTACAGTCACAAGTACACAATTTAATTGCAAAATTTGACTGAGTGTTCGGGGTAAATTCAATCCAATTACGGAATAATTCATTTCTGAGGTATTCCAATACTGATCAACAGGCACTTACGTAAATAAAAAACAAACATCAAAGCTTACTAACTGGTAGTTAGGATTGAACATACAGTGCTCCCCATCTTTTACACGGGGACAGGTTCCAGAACCCACTGCAGAAATGCAAAATCCCCTCTAAAAATGCTTATAACTGGCTTACAACTGCCAAATACTCTTTACCCCTTAAACTAAAATGCTTATAACTGCCTATTTTCAGTTCCCTGCCTAATTTAATAGTTCATACAAAAATATATCTTAAATTATCATATTAAAACAATTAAAATCATTTAAAACAAAAATACATCCCAAACCATCATCCCAAAACACCCAAAGTCAGCTTACATTACCCTCCTACAGCTGTTACTCATAAGTATATAAACACCTAAAATGCTTATAACTGCCTATTGTAACAGTTCATCGCCAAACTTAACAGTTCAAACAAAAATATATACCGTATACCTCAACCTATCATCCCAGAACACCCAAATATCATTTCAAAGTCATCCTTCAACATTACATACCCGCCTACAACTGTTACTCTTAAGTTTCCCCTATAATTCAGACATGCACGTTTTCTCTTGCATAACGTAACTTTGTGCATCGTCTGTTGTACTGCGCATAATGTACATATTATATTCTGCTGTGTTGTACGACGATTTGAAATATTTACTGTACAGTACGTATTTAGGATAGTACTACTGTATAGAGCATGTCTAAAATATGTGATTAGTTTAGAACGACAGGACACGTTCCCCCAAAAAGAATGGTAGGTTTGCTACGTCGCTAGTATTTTCGTGATTATGTACAAATACATTTATGATAAAAAAGGATTTAGTACAGTAAGTTCTGGGTTTACATCGTTTTGTGTTAATCCTCACCCTCTATAAATTTATTAAAGAATTCTTATTCTCTCTCTCTCTCTCTCTCAGTATACATATCCTTTAATGAGAAAACACAGCAAAATATCAGGAAAACAATATTTCACTTACAGAATCCATTTACACTGTATTGATCTAATCACTGTAAAAATATTTAAAATCCGAATTTGATACGTAGGCAGCTCAAAACCTCCCGTAGCAAATTCTCTGACATGGGATCTCTCTCTCTCTCTCTCTCTCTCTCTCTCTCTCTCTCTCTCTCTCTGTATACATATCCTTTAATGAAAAATACAGTAATTAGTGGATACACAGTGTTGCTCTATGAAAAAAAGCGAATTAGTGATAATTTTAGAGATACAGTCCACATAAAAATGTGCAAATTGATAAAAGTTCCTGCAGAAAAATGAAAGATATGTTCCACAAAATTCCATAACAAAATGAAGCGGGAGAAAGTGAAGAGTGTACAAGTGGGGTAGTACTGTAATGCTGTTTAATTTTTCTGTTAGGTCTACTGAAATGAATACTTGCTACTTGATTATTACCCGTTGCATCCTCATTTTACATATAAGTTTGGTGAATGTTGCAAGTATATACAGTACAGTATAAACTAAATGTACTACACTAATACATAAAAAATTCCTATATTTAAGAAATTCAGAAGTGCTGTACTACATATTTATAACAGATATTATCAAACCTCTCAAAATTTAATGAAAAAATGTACAATATTGACCTGATGATCATTAAACATGAAAAGATGGAGGAGGAAAGATTAAATGTAGTAGGAATCCTCACGCATACTTTTAATTAACAGTACACCACATTACTCTGAGCAGCCATGGCCCAATTCTCTCACCTTAATTAGACATTAGGCAGAAGTAAAAATAAAAGATCTGTAATTCACATGGACATACTTAAAAACTTTCCCTGGCTAAAATTTGAATATGTTACTTCTACTTGAAAATCAACAGATTGGAAAATACGAGATGATTAGACTTTAACTGAAACTTTTAAACAAACTTACCATCTCCGTGAATGGCGTAACTACAATGTGACCGTCAGCATTTGAATGTGAGTGTTGTGAGGATCCAGTCGAGTCTAAGACCACCATGTGTTGGCCACCAATAACTATTTCACTTCCTACCACTTGGTAGCCACCACCAGTAAAGTTTACCTGAAGATAAAATTCAGCAAGATCTAACCTATTACAACTTGAAAAATGATCGACAAGAATATCCCTTAAACTACTTGAAGACACTGAATTCTGTAGCATACTTACAACAAAAAAGCAAGCAAATATGAACTGCAAGAGACTAAGTAAAACAACACATATTGATGCACATCAAGGAATTTTCTTAACATTAAAAAGGTCAATGTTATGACAGTCTGTTGCAGGGATTTTGCAACTATTACAAATTTCAAAGTTGTTAAGGCATTCCAATTACAATCAATCTGTATTTAATACACAGATCTTGAGGCACACAGAATATAAAGTATATTGGCAATTTAAAAGAAAAAGAAAACAAATTTCTAATTCCCCTGTACAGTAATATAATTTTTATCTAGAAAAATACCAAATTCTAAAGTAATTTGTATTTTTCCTAGCATACAAAACCTATGCTTTCATTGGTTATGTTACTTGCGATTGGCACGCTTGGGCTGCAACTGAATCATCTAAATAACAAAATGCTACTAAGTAGGCCTACAGTTGCCCGTGACCTGTGCTGGCCTTACTCTTCCATTTTGTGAACAATCCTGTCCGCAGCTATGCTCTGCTCCATAGTTAGAGTGAGTTCACAACTACATGGGGTGGTATAAGTAGGGTAAAAATATACCTATGAAAGCACAGGTTCATATGCTAGGAAAAATACAAATTACTTTAGAATTTGGTATTTATCCCAACACATACAAACCTATGCTTTCATAGATGGAACTTTACTTGGAGGTAGGAAGCTGATCTCTCACAGAGTTGGCATGTCTCTGTGGATGTCGAAGTTGCACCTACCCTCCTTCCAAGGGCCACAACCTACTCAACAAGTACTCTCACTATCAGAAAAGTCATGCTCTATGTACTCCCCATTCCCGTCTAGCATTCCCGACGTCCTCCTGTCCCCTCTCGGGTGGAGCCCTTCTATACCACCTGGTGGGCTGCAACTACTGGGTCCAAGGTGAAGGTGTCTAAGGACTTGTGTGCCAGGTTCTTGAGGTAGAAGTGAAAGCCACCTGTCTTTTCCACACCCCTTCCTTCAGGACCTGTAGGACCAAATGGTTCTTCTTGAAAGCTACTAATGGTCTGATGCCCCTTATATAGTGAGTCCTTATCCTGCTTAGGAGAGGGCTGTCTCCGTTGGCCTCATACGCTCTGACAATCACTTCTCTCAGTCAGAAGGGGATCATGTTACTAGTGATCTCCCTTGTCTCTCGTCCCATGCTGGTGAATCGTCTCCTATCATTCCATAAAAAGTCCTTCCATGATGGGATTCAGACAGCTTTGAATCTTATGTCTGGGATTGAAGGGTTCTGGTCTTTGCCACAAAATGCATGCAGTTCTCAACTCTCTTGCCTTAGGCAACGGGCAGGAGGAATACCATCTTGCGGGTTAGATCCCTGTCCGAAGTCTTCTTCAGGGGTTCAGAGGGGGGGAACATCTCAACCTGGAGAGGACTATGGTCATATCCCACTCTGGGGCCCTCATCTTTCATGGGGGTTATTCCTCAAAATTCTTGATAATGGTTGACAGCTCCCAGGACATGGAGAGTTCTATGTCATGCAGCCAGAACACCTGAGTGAGGGTGGCCCTATAACCCTTGACTGCAGCAACCAAGAGGGCTTCTCCTGTTGTAGGTGCATGAGAAAGTCTGCTACTTTCCTTACATGATGTCTGACAGTTCCCTAGATCTCGACGGGTTAATGCTCCTCAGCCAGAACACCAGTGAGAGGACCACTTTGCACCCTATAATGGCAGTCACTGCAAAACGCCTTAACGTGCCTTGGGAAAGCCAGGGAGTCTGCTACCCTTCACTGATTTCTTGGGGGATCATGACCCCTCTGACACCTATGACAGTACAGGTATTATCCTACTTACAACGGGGTTAGGTTCCAAAAAACTCATCATTTGTTGGAAAAAACATATCTTGAATATAGCCTAGCCTACACTAGGGTATTCAGTACATCTATAAATACATATATGGTAGCCTAGCCTACACTATAAAGTATACTCTACACATATACGGTATAGTAATTATTAATATCAGCTAATTCTGGAGGTTCATGCAGACTGACTTATGATAATTCAATACAAAGAGAAACTGAATAACAAACCAGAAGTAGCTTAGCCTACACTATAGTATAACGTAGTGGAAATATATATACGGTTGCCTAGCCTACATTATACTGTACAGTACTCTATATTCACATATTAATCAACATAACGGTTATGCATCTTTTCCTTGGATCTTTTAACAAATTATGCTTTACTTCACTATCCAATAATATTGTATATATTCTTATACTGCTTTTGTATTATAAAATATGATCACAGCGATTAATGTTTTGGTTGGAAATCGATTATGCGGCAAGTATATTTCGAAATATTTAACTCAGTTCAGAGCACTTTTCTTACTTCTAGTTAGCGTAAATGAATCTCTAGATACTTTATTTATATGGGACAAGGTTATTTTTTGTTATACAAAGTGTTTTTAAATCGAAATATAACTTACAATACTGTACATCTCGTTGTGAAATTAATTCAGCTTTTTTTTTTTTCGTCAATAGATGACGTTGGCCATTGTGGGCATGTTTGTTTTGTGTGAAAGAAACCAAGATTCCTTTCACTATTTTCACTTGATTTCATCATAATACAAGGTTTACATATCTTTTATTGGTGTGAAAACAGCAGTAATATGTGTTCTTTCACGCCCCGTAGTTTTGATTAAAATACTTTTCTCTCCAATTTTATTTACAGTCGAGTTTCATCCATGTTCCCGATGCACGATAATTTATAGTCAATAGCAGCTGGAACATTGTTTTCTCAGCTTCAGCTTCAACTTGCAGCTTAAATTTAGCAGTATATTTCCTTGCCGATCTTTTCTCCATAGTGAATAAGGGTATAATGTAAAAATACATCAGTTCTATTCTACTTAACGTCATTTGTAACATAACTACAGTAATTGTTTACTACCATATGATGGTTGACATACAAGCAAAACAGCTGTTGTTATCCGATTCGGTTGTTATTAGCAAAACAGCAATTTCTCATTCAGTTGTTTATGGGTGTACACATTTACGCAAGTATATAACGTTACTAACAATACTTTTATCATTCTCTTTTACTTTTTTAACTAGAAGATGGATAAACAGATAAAGGAAAAGAAGTTAGTCTATTGTAATCTGGTCTCTCTGGCTGCCTGATTGTATGCTGCTGCCTGCGCCCGCGCAAAATTTAAAAACATTTTCTGAATATTGTCGTATCGGTATTAATTGCTAACCCCATCGCAAAATCGAATCATCGTAAGGTGAATTATCGTAACTCAAGCACTACCTGTCAACCTCCCCTGGTAGACCCAAACAAAGGAGGATCTATGGGTGTCTGTGCTGGCTGCCATAATGTCCTTCAAAAAGCCCCTCTTTCTAAGGAGCTGTTGGATAACCTGTAACTGTGACACCTGAAGTTGGCTGCATGCTAATGGCACCTTTTGCTGTGCTCCTGCACCAGAGGGTTGGGAGGCTGAGGCAGCTTTAACGGAACGTCTATCAGAAGGCACTGCAGTTCGGCATATCACTAAGCCCGTGGTCACAGGGTGTCACCAGGGTCATCTGATGGTAGAACCTGTTCATTACCCTTCACAGTTGTCTGAATGGAGGGAAGGTGTACGTCTATATTTTCCCACAGATGTTGAAAGGTGTTCTGCATCACTGCCCTCTGTCAGTTCCTGGTCCTGAGAGGATGACCTCTCATGCCTTCTAACTGCCAGGTCTCACGGGGCTACAGAGATTGTCCCTCCCTGTTTGTTGACGTGGCCTACCTCCGTCATGTTCTTGCCTGTCATGACCAATGAGTGACCTACTAGAAGGTGCTGGAAGTGCTGTAGAGGTGCCATACCACTTTCATCTCCATGAGGATGGTGTGCTCCTCCTCCTTTGGATGCTGCCAGGTCTCTTTCATCTGCCACTGGGAAAACCAGAGGTGTGCCCTGCCCCTTGGAACCAGTTCCTCAAATGACCCAGGAGGATGTGCTACTTCTTTGCATGTTGGGATGTCTCAGTGACAAAGGCACTGGGTATGTTCAGCAGGGTGGTTTCCTTCTCCTGAAATGGAAAGGCCCTTACCACTTCCATGTGTACCATAATTGCCAAGCATTTGTCCTTTTTCTTGGGGGTCAGCTCAGACTTATGCAGGTTGACTACTATGCCCAGTGTCTGGCACAGGCTCAGGATCATGTCCCCTCCCTCTCTGCCTCCTCCTGAGACAAGGAGAGGATTAGCCAGCCATAGAAATACTGCCTCAGCTGGATGCCCTTGGAGTGTGCCTGGGAGGACAATGGCTGGAACCCTCTGGTGTAGGGTTGGGGAGCCATCACTTGGCAAAAGCAGTGAGCCCTGGACCGGTACATGATTACCTTGGGGATGAAAAAAAAAAGTTAAGTATACCTTAGTTTAACCAGACCACTGAGCTGATTAACAACTCTCCTAGGGCTGGCCCAAAGGATTAGACTTATTTTACATGGCTAAGAACCAACTGGTTACCTAGCAATGGGACCTACAGCTTATTGTGGAACCTGAACCACATTATACTGAGAAATGAATTTCTATCATTGGAAATAAACTCCTCTAATTCTTCATTGGCCGGCCGAAGATTCGAATGCGGGCCCAGCAGTGTGCTATCCGAGAACAATACTGACCTGTCCAACAAGGAACTACCTTGGGGATGAACCTTGTGTACTTCCTGGAGGCCATGTGGAAGGGTGTTTGGATATAAACATCCCGCAAGTCTGCCAAAACCATGAAGCCCCCTACCAACACTGCCTGGGGCATTTTCCTGGAGAAGGAAGTCTGTTGTAGGAACTCACAGTGTGCTGACATGTCTACCAGTAGCTGGAGCTCCCTATCCTTGTTCCAGTGTTCCTCTGGGAGGAGGACTCGCTGATATCTCTGGTTTCATTTGTTGTTGCTCTGCCTCAAAACAAGACAATCAGGGAGGCAGGAGGTGGAACAGACCTGACACAAGATGAACTCCAGTCCAGGTTGGATCTGCTCCTTGAGTGGGATGTGGGTCAACTGCTAGCGAGGCTTTCACTACATTGAAGGACAGTCAATATCCCTGCCTCCAAACAGGCACTGTCCACTCCACCAGTAAAGGCACACAAGGCACACAAAACTACACACTGTGCTACTGGAGGAGATGAAGATTGGAGGCAGCAATCCTCCTGACAGAAATAATGTTAAGGGCATTCACACCCTACACATACAAAGACAGCTTACAAAAATGGGAGATAACTCAGTGACCATGCTAAAGTGGACATGACTGCAAGCACAATGGAAGAGTAAGGCCAGCTCAGGTCACAGGCTAATGTAGGCCTACTTGATAGCATTTTGTTTTCTGAGATGATTCAGTAACAGCTGAAGTGCGCCCAGCACAAGTAACTCCATCTATGAAAGCACGGGTTTGTATCCATATCAGAACAACCAGTATTTTACCATTTCAAGAACCTGAAACATACCAGAGGCATCTCTAATTGAAAATGTGCATTTCCAGAATTTTCAGAAGTGACCACTGTAGCAGCATCTTCTTCATTGAGACTTTCTTCCTTAATTGCTAAAGGGGAGCGTGTGCGGATGACTGGCCCTTCATTTGCAAGGAAACTTTCTTCACTTTCTAATACCACAGTCTGACTATCAGTAGAATTGATGGCATCGGATTCCAGCGTCGTAACATCCACTGACTTTCTCTTAGATATGTGATTTTTCTTGGCTAATGTTTCTGTTAGTCCATAACAACAGTAATTATCATAATCTAAATCCGACTGATCTGGCACCTCAATTTTAATGTTCTCTTTCACTTTATACTCTTTGGCTTCCCCAGGAGGAGTGGCAGTAGAATCTTGATCTTTTAACCTTTGCAGTCGACGCCACACTGTTGTTTTTGCCACCTGCAATTATTCAGTTTCATTACTACCATTATAAAAAAAACATTAATACACTGTACTTTAAACAGGGAAAATGAAAATCAGCAATTATACATATGCTTTTCCTTATGTTAGAGTCCTTCTATGAAGTTTTCCATCATAAATCTATACTTTATACATTATATAGTAAAGTCCTTTAATCTGGAGTTGAAGGGCCTAACTAAATTCAAAACCAATAATAATGCCTTGCTAACAAGTGCCCGTTAACAAATATTATTTACAGACAGAACAAATATTAATTACCATTGCACTTTTCAGACTGCTCTAATCATAGAATAATACTTAACTTACCATTATACATCATATTATGACATATAGTATTTATTAATACTGTATAACATATAACTTGTCAAACTCCATATTTACAAAAAAATATTAATACAATATATTTTCCTAAATTTTGGGAGGAAGTACATACTTTTGACCTAGCTTAAGTTAGCCTACCTTGAATGATGTCGTCTTCTTTTAAGCTAACTTATTTTTCTTTCTACCAAAGAACTGTACTAGTAATTTTGTCACTATCTAATAAAACAGTATTTAAATGCATTATCTGTATTATAGTTCCCCATTAATAAGATTTGGTACTAAATATTAATAAACACACAGCCTGGCTTGAAAGCAATTGCATGTGTTAGGCAATTATGAAGTAAAGAAACCAACAGCAGTAAATTATACAACACAAACATGTCTATCATCATAATTTCTAATGTGGTTTGTCCTTTCCTAATATCTTTATACTGTACATACTATGCACAAAAATTTTCGAGAGAATCTTATGAATATCTTGTGAAGGGTTTTATCCAGACGGGTATCAATTACCAATTTAAGGCCCTCTCGTTTTGATGGCACACATTTCAGATAGGCCATGAATACAGTCAACTAACAAGGTACTAAATTCCTTGCTTATGTCAATAGAATCATTCTGGAATTTAGGGAATATACTGCAAGGGCAGAGAGAGACAGAGAAAAGGTGCAAAGATACAGCATTGTTTATAGGCTACACACACAGTCAAGATGAAAAACAAACCCCCTCACAATTTACAGACAAAGCACAAGGTATAGAGTAGCCTAGACTTTTTATCTAAGTTCATAGATCCATTGTCAGGACACTATTGTATAAAAACCTGCACATAAATTCATGAAATTCCTGTATCTTAACTAATTTTTATTTTACCTCATACTAATTTCACAATACTTCATAATTTGCTATCAATATACAGTATACCAATTGTTCATAACCATTTTCCTTTATTTTTCCTTCTGACATAAAATATACTTACAGTAAGCCTATGTCTATACACAACAAATCTTCCAAGTCAGTTCAGAAATTTCCCAGAAAATTTAAGATGACCAAATGTATGAAGAGAAGGATGACAATGTAGAAATTTGGTGATTAAAGGTAATTAGCAGAAATGAAAAATGCTCTACCAGACAAGCAGTTGCACAAACTTTTTCTGTTAACAATAAGAACTTTTATGGCCTTCATTTTTTTTTATAATTGTGGTTTTGGAGATTGTAACAAAATTACAGTATTTATTTCAAAACCTACTGTAACAAAATTACAGTATTTATTTCAAAACCTACTGTAACAAAATTACAGTATTTATTTCGAAACCTACCCACACAGCAAATACTGAGTTTCACAGTTGTAATCGATTTGTTTAGTAAGCTGCCCATTTTCTATCTTCTTACTTAAGGGAAGCTTGAGTGAGTGTCTGGTTTTCCCGTCATCCTTTTCTTTTCCCACTAGAATGTGGGGGAGGATGGGAGGGGAGCTTATGAATGTCTGGTAAGAATTAAAAACAATTTTATTATGAAGATTCGTATGATTTCAATACAACTTACCAAACATTCACTTTGCCAAATTGCACAATGATGTGAATGGAAGGTTAGATAACCCTTATATCTTAACAGCCAAAAAACCCTCCCAACTGGTAAGACGAAAGGAACACCTTTCTTATGAAGACTATCGCCTGATAAAGAATGTTCAGATCTAGCACTTCCGGTATCAAGAGTCCTTCATCAAAGCTTATGGTACTATTGGGGCTTGCCAGCTGAAGTATCCACTATAATGAGAATATCCCTCTTACATAATGAGTTTTAGTTGTACAAACAAGATAGACAAAACTATCTAATCAATGATCACAAACTTTTTCAAAATTGAATTTTACCTGTAATTTTTCTGATGCTTGCCCCAGAGATAGACCTTCTTTACATGCTACAACAGCTTGCTGAAGAGAGCCCTCACTGGGTCTCTTAGAACGAAAGATTCTGGTAATGCAAGAGGCAGGCATTTTACCCTCACGTACAAGTTGTTCTTTCAAACGAAACACAGTAGTTTTTGGTATCTGTAAAACAAAATAAAATAAACTTAATCTTACACAAATATAGCTAGGCTAATATAATTTGCAGTATAATTTAGTCAGTCTATGCAATATGACAAATCCTACATAAATATAGCAATTTTCTTTCAAAGATGTATAAATACAATTTCAGCAGCAGAAAAACCCACAGAAGACCATTATGTCAAGGTTCTCCCAACAAAACTCAATGACACAACATGGTAAATGCCAAACAACAAAACAGCTTTTCAGTGACTGCTAATACCTGCTGTCACCAACAAATTATTTTTAATCTAGCAAATATGTATCTTCATAGAGTTTCCCAATGTGACAAAATAAACTAAGAAACAACTAACAACAAAATAACATTTCAGCTGCTATAAACTCTAACCAACAAGCAACTTCCACTCACTTTGTAACTATGTACCTCCTGACAGAGATTATTATTAAATAATAAATAATGTAAATTTCCCTTACAGGGAAGATTAAAATAAGATGGGAATACAACAGGGTCCACTATTAAGCAGATCGAAGTTCCTGCCATTTCTTTCTAATTTACCCCTCACACAGTTATAAAAAATATACAGAAATCATTCAAAGAGCACATATCTCTGATAGCATCAACCACTCGGCTAACATTTTATTCACCTCATGTTGATAGAGTTAGTTACCTGGATCTGGAGGACATCTGACTTCAGTGATAGACGTCAATGACTACATGTACGGTCTGGGTGCATAGTTAAATTTCTTACAGGATGGAATAATTCAAATAAAATACTGGATCCACATCTTAATCTGGACTGATAACAAAATCTAATAACATCTTGCTTGGTCCACAGCTCACCTCTCAAAAATCTGAATGAAAGCAACAACTGATTCTTGTGATATCTTACAGTAAGGCAAACAAATATAAAGCAACTAAACAAAGAATCAGACAGGTAACTCATTTAAGAATTAATCATGGCTGCATAATAATTTAGATGCCAAAATTTGTTACCTGTACCAGCTATTTACATATTTTTCATTCTTCACTGTGGGGATACAAATATGTTTTCGAACATTTTGTGTTCCATAGTTCTAATTCTATCTTTACTACAATCTTAAATGTCCAGTTAGTAAAGCATCCAAAGAATGTTAAAAAGGTGTGGCTACAGAATGCCAAGATTTGTGACTAGAGTGGTTTGGGAGATTAAAATGTAAGTGAGAACAGGGTAGAGAGATGTGGTTTCCAACAGCTGAAAACAAACTGAGATCTAATATACTGAGAAGGCATGACCCAATTAATGAGAAGTTAACGTAAATGAATTCTACATAGCTGTGTAAGCTTTCTAAACCTTTCTAACTTAAACTATGGAAGCAGCACAATCGAGACCTGCAGGAAACACAAGGAAAAAGGTTATAGGTGAAGATCCAAAAGCAAGGAGAGCTCAGGCAGAAAGTGCAAAAGCAAAGAAGAGTGGAGAGAACCCACTTTAGGCCTAGCTCCGTTAAGGAAAAACATAATATAAAAATGTTAATGATGATGTCACTTGTGTAATCTTACCTATATATACAGTAAACCCCCTATATTTGCGGTCTCACTATTTGCGGATTTCTCTGTGGAACATATCTACCCATTATTCACGGAAAATTCACCCATTCGCGGTATTTTTCACTGAGAAATATTCACTAATTACTGTATTTTTATATTTTCATGGCTAAATGCACTTTTTGTGATAAAACTATTAAAATACTCAGGTGTAAGCATTTTTAGAGGGTTTTTTGTGTTTAAACTATCAAAATAGGCAGTTCCAAGTGTTTTTAGAGGGGTTTTAAGTATTCGCTGATTTTACCTATTTTCTGGGGGGGGGTGTGGTACGCATCCCCCACGAATACGGAGTTTACTGTAAATCTTTCTACCAGTATCATCTGTAAATCACCAGAATTTGGAAAAAACACATGGTACTACTATACAGGAAATACTGTATTGTTTAATTAAATACCATGACAGCACTTCCCATCACTGTTTCTGGGAAATATTAATGAACTTGCAATTCCTCTTTTAATGTGCAAGAGAAATATAGAGGAACAAGTAGCTCAACATGAAATAAAAGATGGCAGAAATACAAGTTATTTGTATGAAATACCAATATTATAGATCACAACTACTTACTTTAGTTTCTTTGACAATTTCAATCAGCGACTGGCCACTACACAACATCTCTTTGGCTCGTATCACATCATCTTGGCTGTAGCTGTAAAAACGCTGACTTTCCTTGGGAAATATATTATCTTTCTGACATTTTCGCCACAGAACTGACTTTGGTATGTTATACTCCTTCGCTGCCTTCATGTAACTTGTACCAGCTGAAAAATAAATTTAAAACAAATTTCAAGTTTCATAAAAAATAATGACCATTTTCTCAACAATATTAACCCTTAAACGCCGAGCCTCTATTTACAAAAACGTCTCCCGTATGCCGGCGGCGTTCGGTGAGTTAGCACCGAAGCGGAAAAAAGTTTTTCAAAAATCACAGCACGCTTAGTTTTTAAGATTAAGAGTTCATTTTGGCTCCTTTTTTTGTCATTGCCTGAAGTTTAGTATGCAACCATCAGAAATGAAAAAATATCATTATCATATATAAATATTGGAATATATGACAGCGAAAAAAACTCTTATATAATTGTATACAAATCACACTGTAAGCACAACGGTTAAAGCTAATGAGTTAATTTTTTTAGTTGTATTGTACACTAAATTGCGATGATTTTGGTATATAACAAATTGTAAAACGATCAAAGCAACACAGAAAAATATTATCACAAAATGATGCATGAATTAAGTAACGCTGGACGTAAAAAATGTTTTTTTCAAAAATTCACCATAAATCGAAATATTGTGCTAGAGACTTCCCGTTTGTTGAAAAATGAAGCTAATTGATTGAATATTACTAGACTGTAAGTGTTTTAGCTTACAATTGCAGTTTTGACCATTTCTGTCGAGTTAAAGTTGACCGAAAGTCGAATTTTTTCTATTTATCGTGATTTATTTCAGAACTGATAAAAGCTACAACCATGAGTTATTTTCTGTTGTATTGTACATGAAATTGCGCACATTTTCATATATAAAACTTTATGTAATGACTAATATAAAACGGTGCAAATATTACGACAACGAGACGAAAGAATTTCTGAGATGTTCGCCAAGTTATTAGCATGAGACGTAAGGAAAATTTTTTTCAAAAATTCACCATAAATCGAAATGTTGTGCTAGAGACTTCCAATTTATTGCAAAATGAAGGTAAACGATTGAATATTACTAGAATGTAAGAGTTTTAGCTTACAATTGCGTTTTTACCATTTCGGTCGAGTTAAAGTTGACCGAAGCTTGAAATTTTGGCAGTTATTGTGATTTATGTGAAAATATTTCAAAACTGATAAAAGCTACAACCATGAGCTATCTTCTGTTGTATTCTACATGAAATTGCGCACATTTTCATATATAAAAGTTTATGTAACGACTAATGTAAAACGATGCAAACATTACGACAACATGACGAAAAGAATTTTTTGAGATGTTAGAAGCGAGTTACGCCAGCGCAGACGTAAGGAAAAAGTTTTTTTTGTTCAGAAATTCACCATAAATCGAAATATTGTGCTAGAGACTCCCAGTTTGTTGCAAAATGAAGGTACATGATTGGATATTACTAAGAGTTTTAGCTTATAATTGCGTTTTTTTACCATTTTGGTCGAGTTAAAGTTGACCGAAGCTTGAAATTTTGGCAGTTATTGTGATTTATATGAAAATATTTCAAAACTGATAAAAGCTACAACCATGAGTTATTTTCTGTTGTATTCTACATGAAATTGCGCACATTTCCATATATAAAACTTTATGTAACAACTAATATAAAACAGTGCAAACATTACGACAACGTGACGAAAAAATTTCTGGCGGACGTAAGGAAAAAGTTTTTCAAAAATTCACCATAAATCGAAATATTGTGCTAGAGACTTCCAATTGGTTGCAAAATGAAGGTAAATGATTTAATATTACTAGAATGTAAGAGTTTTAGCTTACAATTGCGTTTTTTTACCATTTCAGTCGAGTCAAAGTTGACCAAAGGTTGAAATTTTGGCAGTTATCGTGATTTATATGAAAATATTTCAAAACTGATAAAAGCTACAACCATGAGTTTGTTTCTGTTGTATTGTACATGAAATTGCACACATTTTCATATATAAAAATTTATGTAACGGCTAATATAGAACAGTGCAAAAATTACGACAAAATGACGAAAGAATTTCTGACATTTTCTGCAGAGTTACTGCGCGGGCGTAAGAAAAATGTTTTTTTCAAAAATTTACCATAAATCGAAATATTGTGCTAGAGACTTCCAATTTGTTGCAAAATGAAGGTACATGATTGAATATTACTAGAATGTAAGAGTTTTAGCTTACAATTGCGTTTTTCGACCATTTCGGACGAGTCAAAGTTGACCGAAGGTTGAAATTTTTTGTAGTCGACGTACGGTACGTCTACTTGGCACCCAACAGACAATTTTAGTCGACGTATGATACGTCCAGTAGGCGTTTAAGGGTTAAAGTTCTTTAGTACCTTTACTCAGATAAACACTTCTAATTCCCAATGAGTAAGGACTGCACCCCAACTAGGGATAGACTACCACATCCTCAATAGACTTCCTTTTCCTTCACCCGTGCATGATCTTTTTCTCATTCATATATATATATAGTTCCTCGTTGGACGAATCGGTATAGTTCTTGGCTAGCACTCTGCTGGGCCCGCGTTCGAGTCTCTGGCCAGCCAATGAAGAATTAGAGGAATTTATTTCTGGTCATAGAAATCATTTCTTGGTATAATGTGGTTCGGATTCCACAATTAGCTGTAGGTCCCATTGCTAGGTAACCAATTGGTTCTTAACTGCGTAAAATAAGTCTAATCCTTCAGGCCAGCCCTAGGAGAGCTGTTAATCAGCTCAGTGGTCTGGTTAAACTAAGGTGTCCTTACTTACTTCTCATTCATAGGAAGGACAGACAGGAGGGCCTAGTTGTAAGTGATTCCACGCAAAGCAATGGTTTACATGCAAAGAAAAATTACAAACGTCTTAAAAATGTTCAAGGTTTCAAACACAAATATAAAACTTCTACCTAAACATCCCAAATAACCACACAAGCTGGGAGGTAGAAGAAGTAAACAAGCCAGCTCCAAGTGACATGGAATCATAAGAGAAGTAAGATACGAAACCTCAATCAGTGGGAGTGGTCTGTCCAAAATATGACTAATGACTAAAAATGGTATGGTCTAAGCCTGAGACTAGCAGAACTACTGCAGATGACCTGAATGCTGTCCTCTAGGACTGTTGGATATCCTGAATAATGGTCTGTCCTGCTAAATGGTAACATGCAGTTGATGATATGAAAGTAAGTTAACTTCAAGGAAAGGGAGCAGGGCAACTGTACTTTTCAAGTAGCCATCACAGATACAATAAAAATCACAATTTTTAAAAGTAAATTGTATTTTTCCTAACTAAACAAACCTGAGGTCCTTTACATTAGGAATTGCCTATGGCGAAGCTGGACAAAGCTGTTAAACTCTTGAACAAGGTGGTTAGTCAGCAACTACTGTCAGGTAAGCGGGAATACCTGCCTGCCTGGATGTAAACATTCCAGTATGCCTTTCAGCCCAGGTTCAGATTGAGGGGTGGCATGAGGCAGGCATAAAAATGTAATGTAAAGGACCTCAGGTTTATATAGTTAGGAAAAATACAATTTACTTATAAAAACTGTGATTTGTTCCGACATGATATACAAACCATTGGTCCTTTACATTAGGGAAACTCACTGGTTGGAGGGAGGAATCTGAGCGAGTCTCTTGAACTGACTGGAGTTCTGCACAACTGGGCTACTCCACCTGGTCGAAAGAGTGAGGAGGAGTACCATGTGTCTGACATATTGATCGGAGTCTAGGAACTGCAAGATCAAATGTCAGATATCTGGACCTTTCCCATGAGTGTGGAATCACAACTCATACAAAATAGGCTGGGAAGAATCTCAGAGTAGGAGGCAGTAAGGAAAGCCCAAAACAGGGTTTTCTTTATGCCAGAGTCTCCTTCCTCCCCTTGCTAGAGGAAGGAGTGGAATTGCTTCTATGATTCTAGAAGAAAAATAGAAGGGGTGCTCGATGTGTAGTCTTACCACATCACACGCCAGATCCAGCAAGTGTCGGTTCGAGTCCCATTGTCATCCCAAAGGAAGAGAAGTAGGAGGACGGGGAAGGAGGAGGAAGAGAGGCCAGTCACTCTTGGGATCCTTCTCACTTCCAGAAGGTCCCACTTCCAGAACCAACACCTTAGGTGAGATGCTACCTGTCCTCTTGAAGGAACTGGTTAAGAAAACACAACTTGTTGAGCAGCCACCACAGGACCAAGAAAAAAAGGTTCCAAGGGCCTTTGGGCAAGACCAAAGGTAGAAGACAAGAGTGTGGTCTCATAGACCATATCTTGCTTCCAGACCGACAAACTTCCGGAATGCGAGGGATGGACCAAGCCATTGACTTTGTGAGCTCTTGGGTGGATTGTACAAGTATCGTCATCACCAGCTGCCGAGTACTTCCTTCGATCGCTTCACGAAGACAAGGAGAAAGATATGTCCTTAGACACTTCTTCATTGGGAGATAGTAC
Source organism: Macrobrachium rosenbergii (assembly GCF_040412425.1). Lineage (NCBI taxonomy): Eukaryota > Metazoa > Arthropoda > Malacostraca > Decapoda > Palaemonidae > Macrobrachium > Macrobrachium rosenbergii. The sequence goes on along the minus strand of NC_089780.1, from coordinate 1,757,445 downwards.
TTGTGAAAATGTTGACAACATCCAGGTTAGGAATGTCCAGCCTTTTCAGAAAGTACCACAGCTCCCTAACAGGACAAAGTAGTGATTGATCTGAATCATCGATACAAAGTCCAAGGAGGCGGGGAACGAGAAGGACTCGAACCTGACAAAAGATGCAGATGAATTCAGTGTCTGCTATGGCATCCGCAAAGGAGTCGAGGTATTGATCCCCTTCACCTGTTCTTCCATCTTCTAGGCCAAGGCCGCAGCGAGATGAGAGTTGGTCCTAAGAGGGCACATCTCTGTCCAACGACCCTCATAAGGGCGCGTGCAGAGTACAAGACAGGAACCCTAAACAAGAGTCATATGCCACCCAGGGATCAGTTCCCCTGGGGCAGCAAGACCGAAGAAGCTTCTCATCGGTAGCTAAATCTCAACTGAGGAGAAAAATGCTACTTCAGATAGAAGACTAGGTCACAAGGGCCTACGTTCTTCACAACTGAAATGGAGAAAAGCAACCCTCAGCGGAGAAGACTAGGAAGTCCAGACTTGCTGAAGAGCGACTCTGACCCGAGAAGAAGTTCCGTCGACGACACCAACCAGCGAAGACAGACCCAGTCCCTGGAACAGTGCTGCAGAGGACTTCAAGAGATATCCAGCTATACCCGTTGCTGCTCGGTGAGAAAGCCTATGCTTGCAAGGAAAGCTGGAAAGTCTCCCAGTCCTGAACACACAGGGATGTACTGCCTGATGAACCACTTCTTGGGTAGCTGCCACTGGAGGATGGGTTAAGGAGAACTCTTCTTGATGCCTCAGAAGCAGAGCTATCAGGTCGGGCAAAAGGCGAAGTCTTCCAGCATTTGTCCGTAACTTGGGGTGAGCAATGCTTGTTGAACCCCTAATGAAACAGACAAATACAGCAGGAAAAACGTAGACACTCATGTTTCCCATAAAGACAGCATGCCTCAACATAGCTGCCCATGGGTGAGGTATGAAGGAGAGAGAAAACTACCAACATTTGCTGTGCCAGGAGGCAAACAGAAAGATGGTAGGGATCTCTCAGTCGAGCAGTCTCTTCGTGAATTTTCATGAAGAAAAGAGTGAAGAGCACACTCCGTCCCGATCACTCAACCGAGGCCGAGCTTGCCTACCAATACATCCCCACCAGGAATGTATCTGGCTAATTGAACTATCAAGTGTGCTATAGAACACTCGAGTACCTGAAAAAGTCAACAGATGACACAGGAGGGAAAAAGCAATTCCCTCTTGTTTGCTGACGTATGCCACTACTGTGGTGTTGTTGTTCAACAAAACCACTGAGTGTCACAAAACCCATCCTGAAATTCTTGGAAGGCCAAAAAGCTGCCTTGAGTTCAGGATGTTGATGAGAAGGTATTTATTGTCTCGGTCACATACCTTCAAGACAAAGCCTTACAGGTGTGCGCCTATTCCTCAATTGGTGTATCTGTGAGTAAACACAGCGTGAGGAGAACATGCAAGCATATTCGAAGGTTCCTTTTCAATCAAGCATTAGCCTAACTCTTTCCTCATACTTTGAAGAAGAAAGAAAGATGGAGGACTGGAAGCAGACCTTCATTCCCCACCATGGGGAAGCTTCTGCAAGATGACAGGATACCAGGACGATTAGCTCTAGTTGAGCTGGCATTTCCCGAATTGGGAGCACGGGAGACGAGGCAGGATGGAAGCTTGATGAAAAGAATTGCACAGTTCCCAAGGGAAATAGACACTTCTCCTGAAGAAATCCATTTCCAGGTCTCGGCAATGTCACTGTCAGGTCCAGAGACTCGACAAGTATCATTTCATCCAGGCATCTGCAGTAGGAGAACTTCTGTCTGGTAGATACTTCTACCTCTCTTCCCTTCTGCCCTCCTTCCGTATGGAAAAGAGGGTGGAAAGAGACACAATTATGTGCACTTTCCCAGAAGGGAAGAAGAGGGCTGTGTGTTTCCGCGATCTTCTTCCGAAGCCTAGGACTTCTTTAGGAGTTGAGGAGGGCTGGCTTGAACTTAAGGTCGAGCCAAGATGACGAAGACCCAAGGGTCTTGGCCATTGTCCAAAGGACAAGGCAGTGCCCTGGCATGTACCTCAATTACTGCAGTATCTGGCAAATCTCTGAAAGAGAAAGGCAGAAAAAAAAAAGTATACCTTAGTTTTACCAGACCACTGAGCTGATTAACAGCTCTCCTAGGGCTGGCCCGAAGGATTAGACTTATTTTATGTGGCTAACAACCAATTGGTTACTTAGCAATGGGACCTACAGCTTATTGTGGATTCCGAACCACATTATAGCGAGAAATGAATTTCTATCTCCAGAAATAAAGAGAAAGGCAGAACAAAGTAAAGGTTTGTTCATAAGGGTTGAGCCAACTCGGGACTTACAAAACCGGAGATCCGAATTACGACAAAGTCCTTCTTCTTAGCACCAGAATTGCCCACAGATTGCCACCTGGCATAGGACGACCAACCCCCGGACAGGACCAGTCTCCAGAAGGCAGGGTTCTTTCCAGGAATGGTCGCATCCAAGGAGAGAAAGCCTAAAAGTGAAGGTTCGTGGATCCATCAAGAGACTGCCTGGAGGAAACCAATAGGTGTCCTCCACAATCGCTGCCTCTTGTTGCAGAAGAGAATACCCTTCACAGCAAGGAGAAGCAGAGAGAGAACCCAGTCCAGACACAACAACCTGCAGTCTGCAAAACCCATCCGAGGGAAGAATAATTCGTACTCTGTCGAGGCGGGGAGGAGCTTGGTGTCTCAACCTGAATGAACTCCTTGTCTGAAGAAAAGTATTCATCTGGTCGAGAACGTTCTCGCAAGCAAGAACCACGGTGGCCCCCAAAACTCTCAACCCCTTCAGGAACTGCAAGGGTTGCGAGTGATGAAGATTATTCATTGGGGGAGCCGCAGTCCTGTTCCGGAGATCCTTGCACTGACAAATCAGCGCAAAGTTCTTCGAGAAACAAGGGTGATCACAACTTGAAGAGGAAGACCCTCGCTGCTGCCATAGCATGAAACTCCTGTACCTCTCTACCCTGGAGGGAGACCTTGACAGATCCCAAGAAACCCTCCTCGGCTACCTGGTTGTACTACAAGACGATCGGGGGACAGACACCAAAAGCATGCCAGGTAGCTGAACTCCAAAGAAAGACGAATTCATTGGAGTTCTCTCTGTCCGTCTCGTGCCTCTCGGAACAACCGAGAGGAAAAGAGAACAGGTGAGGAGAAAGAACACCCTTACCTCTCCTGGCAGTAAGACCAACAGGAGAGGCAGACCATGAGCGATAATTAACCGAAGGTGATTGCCACATGGGGGAAGAAGAGCGCTTGTGCCATGGCAAAGCACTTTTCCTGGGAAGAGCAGAAAGTCCACTCAAACAGTGCCGAGAACCCGATTCGGAAGAACCGAGCAGGGCCGAGCCAAGCCCCGCCGAACAGAGCCAATCATGCGAACGCAATCCAGACTGAGTAGTAAGTGGTGGACCGGGAGGCAAGCGGGGCGAGCAGGCCGAGTGAGCTAAGCTAAGCTAAGCCGAGCGAGTTAAGCCAAGCCGAGCCGATTGCTCAAACATAATCGAAGGCTGGACAGGGTGGAACTCGTTTGCCATGAACTAGCGCTAATTTCCTGAACTCTAAACTCCTTCAAGGCCGAGGTCCCTTGAGAAGAAGGTTTAAAGGAGAATTCTGAGACTGCTATCCTCCATGCTCGAACCCTAAGGTTCAAGACACGAGGATTAAACCCAGCCAGGCAACCGAAACAGTTGGCAGGCAGTATCGAGACACCCGGGAGTGTCGGCACTTTCTCTCGTCCTATGCCTCTTGCTAGGAGAGCGCTCATGATTCAAAGAATTCGAGCGACCTTTGAGACTCCCAAAAATCAGGAGCAGCTGCTTTTGGCTTCCTAAGAAATCGAAAAGAGCCAGGTACAGAACCAGTCTTAGACGCAGACTTCTAAGACTGGCATGGAGGGCGCAGCCTCGCTCTCGCGGCTCCCGAAACGTGAGACCCCAGAGAAGAATGCAAATTGGTTCCTGCCTGAGGCCGGGAAGAGCCAATAAGAGAAAAATGCCTCCCAGGAGAGAGGCAGTCCCTTAGAAGTGCCGCAGGACTCCCATGGCAAACCTCTTCCTGCTTCTTCTGGTGTTCGAGCCGATAGGATCGAGACACCAGGTTGGGAATTTGTCTGAGTACTGGTAAACACTCGGGGAGCGCTAGTAGTGCTGGCAGTAAGAGCCGAGCTTTGTGCAGCTGACTGTGGTTGTCACAGAAAACAACATGGGTACCTTCAATTTAAAGGATAGTCAAGTCTAGGATGAGTAGCTGAAGAAGTCAAAATGTTCTAGAGAACTTCAGCCTTTCCATGTCTACAGCTATTCCCTTGCCCTATTTTGGAATAATGGAAATTGCAATTTTTTTTCACAGGTATCCAAAACTTGGCAAGACTTGGCAGAGTCCTCTCACCTTCAAAAACTCAGTTGTATTTACTATAAGAAATGAAGGAAAGTTTCTAATACATGACTACATTTAGTTCTTTCTGACCTGGGGATGCCAAAAACAGGGCAAAGAAAGTTGTCTTTTGCTGAAAACAGTTCATAAGAGGCAGGACATATTGACAAAAAGGCTAAGATTTCTTTCATGCCATAAAAAAGTCCAAGTTATTGTTTCTGAATTCATGCAAATATATTAGATCTTTAATGATAAAAGAACATAACATTACATTACACATACAATAAAGCAAGTTAACTCTAGCATAGGCAAAAATATAATATATATATCCTATTCTTGAATATTCACTATTTCAATTATAAATAAAGCCAAACTCTATAAGGACTACAGGTTATCCCAAGTAATATTAAAAGTTCTCTTCAGAGTCTGCAAATTAATCTTAATATCTCTGGTTATGGCAACCTTTATACTAAAACGAAATAAAGAACACAAAATCTTCCTTTGTACTGTATACAAATTACCATTCACTACCAATAACTCTATAAATAATATATGCATGACATTTAATCATCTACTGACAGAAAAGAAATCATAGTCCAAAATCCTGACAAAATCAGTGGACTACTAAGCTTCAGAAAATATGAAAATGCAATACATAGCCTAAAACTTTACCTCTTACTAACTGTTTAGCTTCTTCAATAGCTTTGTTGTCATAGTCCGGAGGCTTCTGAAGAGATGAAATACCAGCTATCTTGGCACTTACAGAGAGAGTGGACTTAGGAACACCCCATCTCCCTGCTATTTCTCGTAATGTGCCAGTCCCTGCTTTCAAATCTTCTATTGCTCTCTCTAAATCTTCAGGCCTAGGAAAAAAAAATTTGTTACTATCAATCTGGATCAACCTTTGTTACTATCAATCTGGATCAACCAAGTTAGTAAACTTGAATACAAAAGAGGGGGCATATGTATGATCACATTCTGGAAACAGGGTGCAGGCAATCAACCAATAAGTCTGTAAAAGCTAAAAATGATGTATATAACAGAATGGAAACCAAAATCTTACTAGCAGCCTTCCTTACTCTAGCATCTTTAAGAACAGAAATTCAAAGGTTTGTAGAAAAAGTACTTTGTATCTATGTGAATTGGAACTGACTCTCAAGAGTAGCTCCACTTCATCACCTGTTCCACCTCTATATGCTTTCCTTTCAAATGAAAATCTATGCATATGAGCATCTGATCAACAGATATGAAAAAGGAGCCTCAAACTAGGGCAATCTGGCATTATACAAAACATCAAAGCTGTTTTCTATAAGTTTAGTGTTGATACAAAACTAAAACCCATTGCTTTAATACAACAGAATACCTACTTATATTCTTTATTTTTTCTGAGCTAGCAGCCAACCCCCTGCAGTCAACATCATTGAAAATATAATTACTGGTAGACTGGAGACTTGTCACTGAAATGTTTATGCAACTACATTCCAACTTGCTTTTTCCCATTCATTGTGTGCTATTGTTGATTTTCGTGTCATTAATTAGCAAACTGATATCTCAGAGTCATGATATGATGAAATTTTTGGAAGTTCATCACAGTAACACATAACTTTAAAATATATACAGGGACACAGAAATGTATCTATTTCCCAAAACAGAAGGAAGATAGAATCTTCAATTATATCAGCTGTGGGTTATTACTGCTGTGTCAGCTACAAAAGAAAATTTGTAAAAATACAAGAAAAAGAAAGGCAACCATGGCAGAGAGAAGCACAGTAGTACTATGACAGGGATGACACCACCAGGAAGATGCAACTGAATCAGTCATGTACGCAACCAACCTAAGGATTAAGATCACTTGTGTACATAAGCTGTAAATTTACAACTAATACCGATACTGATAAATGACTTCATACGATGGTTTGTCCATGGTTGGAAAGGTTTGGCCACTTAAAAATCTAGCAGTGAGATTAAAATATATGAACATCAATCACCAATGCCAACAACTTCCTTACAAGTAATAAGATGAGGATAAGATAAGTGGTAGTCTTAAACACTAACAATATTATCTAGCAGGTTTGGATGGATGGATGGATGTATGATATTTAGGGCAAAAGCCCAGGCACTGGGGCCAACAAGGCCATTCAGCGCCGTAATGGAAAGAAAATAAATTATGTTAAAGTTATGAATTCATGAAGGAAATGATTAATAAATAAAATGAAGTGATGTGACCAATAAATAAATGGTATGAAGTTTAATGAATGATGTGCTATATACAAAAAAAAAATTAATGTCATTAAAATTCTACGTGATGTAATAAATTAAATAAAATTAAATATCGTTAAAAATTTTAATACACTTTAAAAAGAGATGATAGCAGAAATATCTGCTTCATCTCCCAAAATATCAGACAGGGATTTACCCTGAAAATATCTCTCTCTTTGGTTAAAATATCTGGGGCAGACCACCAGAATGTGCTCCACTGTTAGTGTCTCGTCACAGTAAGCACACTCTGGAGGGCTGCTTCCTTCTAAAATAAACTGATGGGTTAGGCGAAAGTGTGCCCAATCCTTAATCTCGTTAAAATAACCTCTGTTCGTCTGTCAAGCTGGAATGACGAAGACCACGGTAGTAGTACATTATCCCTAATATTTCTATATTTCTTATTATTGGCAAGAAGGGGAGAAGTCCACCTTTCTTGCCATTTACTTTAAAACATAAGATCTAATGGGACCTTTTAGATCTGTATGAGGCACTTTTCTAAAGAGGTTTCTGATAAAATACTAGCAGCTTTCGCTTCCCTGTCTGCCATCTCGTTTCCATGAATCCCCACGTGAGAAGGGACCCAACAGAAAGAGACTGATTTACGTCGACAATATATATGGAAAAGCCACTCCTGAACTTTTTCAATTAATGGATGAAAGCTATTAAATTTTTAATAGCTTCTAAAGTGCTTCTAGAGTCTGAGTATATGACAAAATTAGAGTCACTACTTTGAAAAACTAAATCTAGGGCAGACACTACGGCTGTTAATTCGGCAGTAAATATTGATGCAGAGTCAGGTAATTTAGCTGTGTACGCTGTATCACCAAGGATAACAGCGCAACCAACACCACTATCTGACTTAGATCCATCTGTATAAATTTTTGTAAAATTAGTATGGGTAACATCGTGCTCTAAGAATTTTCCCCTAATCTCTTCTACAGTGCAGTCCTTTTTGTTAAACAGTTTCTTACATACTGATGCTTCTGGGATAAGCCATGGAGGATTTACAGGATATTCTACTTCCAGGACTTTCTGGGATTTAAGGTGATTATTCCTAACATCCTCATTCAGTCGAATTTGGAATGGTTTAGAAGCTCTTGTACCAGAAAAACTTCGAGAGTCTGTTTCCTTTAGTGCTTGAAAGGAGGGATTTTTGGGAGCACTTTTCATTCTAGCCATGTATCGCAACCCTAGCTCTTGCCTTCTTAGATCAAGGGGTAAATGATCTGTGTCGACATAAATGCTTTCAACAGGCGAAGTTCTAAAAGCCCTGAGCATATTCTCAACCCCATGTTGTGTACAACATCCAGTTCCTTTAGCTTGGTTTTACAGGCTGAGGAATAAATCTGACAGCCATAGTCTAACTTAGATCGACACAGAGAGTCATATAGCCTCAGAAGGGATTTCTTATCAGCCCCCAACTAAATCCAGAGACAACCTTTAAAATATTCATAGATTGTTTAACATTAAACTTTAGGGCATTTATGTGGCTAGCCCATGTTAATTTATGGTCAATAGTCATCCCCAGAAATTTAACTTCACTCTTCGTAAGGAAGGATGGACCCTTTTAAACTAAGTGTGGGAACCTCTTCCACACGCCGGCACCTGGTGAATCTTACTGCAACTGTTTTGGAAGAGGAGAATTTGAAACCATTCTCATCAGCCCACTTAGTAATAGCATTAATAGACCTTTGCAAATGTTTACATACGGACAAGGAATCATATCCTGTGCAGTATATTGCAAGGTCATCGACAAAAAGCGAGCATTTAACAGGGGCGAGATTTTTTCAATCACGCTATTTATTGCCACTGAAAAAGTGTTACACTTAAAACGCTTCCTTGGGGAACTCCTTCCTCCTGCATAAAAGGTTGGGAGAAGGAGTTTCCCACTCTTACCTTAAAAAGTCTGTCTGATAAAAAGGAATATATAAACCTGACCATTCTTCCACATATGCCCATCTTGTGCAATTGTTTCATGATGCCAATTCTCCAGGTAGTGTCATATGCTTTCTCCAAGTCAAAAAATATGCCAATGGTCTGACACTTTTTGGCGAATCCTTGCTGGATTTGGTTGGTCAGCCTCAGCAAGGGATCAAGGGTGGAGCGGTTTTTCTGAAACCAAATTGAAATGGCGATAGTAATCCTTTGGTCTCCAGGTGCCAAACCAGTCTAGTATTTATCATTTTCTCCATCAGCTTACATACACAGCTGGTAAGAGCTATTGGTCTATAGCTGGTGGCTTGGGAAGCATCTTTATTAGGCTTTTTAACGGGGACAATTATGGATATTTTCCAGTCCTTGGGTAAAATTCCAGTTTCCCATATTTTGTTTATAATCTTCAGTAAATATTTTTGGCATCATCTGGGAGGTGTTTCAGCATTTCATATATGATTGTATCCTCACCTGGAGCTGTGGATTCACTTGAGGAGAGCGCCTCACGAAGTTCTCTTAGGGAAAATTTGTAGTTGTATGGTTCAGATTTTCCCGAATCAAACTTCAGACACATTTCAGAATTCCTAATTCTTTGAAATTCTGGACAATAATTGTTAGGGCTGGAAACTTTAGAAAAGTGTTTTCCTAGCTCATTGGCAACTTCAGTGGGCTCTGTGATTAGAGTGTCATTTATTTTTAATGAGGGCAATGGTGACGCTACAAATTTTCCACTCAGTTTCCTTATTTTGCGCCACACCACTCTTAGTGGGGTCTTGGAGTTTATTCCATTAATATAGTAAAGCCAACATTCTCTTTTGGCTTTCTTATAAAAGCGCCGCTGCTTGGCTAAAGCACGTTTGTAGATTAATTTAGACTGAGGGGAGCCACTAGTTTTGTAACGTCTGTAGCATTTCCTAGTCACTTTTCTCAGAATACCACATGTCTTATTCCACCAGGGAACTGCAGGTCTACGAGGTTTGCCTTTTGTTTTTGGAATCGAGCTTTCAGCACTCTTCAAAGTAGATTCAATAAAGTAATCATAGGCATCTAGATGAGAATGAAAGGACTCAAACTCCTATCTAGATTGACACCCTTACTAAATTTATCCCAGTCTGCATCCTCTACCTTCCACTTAGGTAAAACTTCAGATGGAGCATTCAGAGCATATTTCAAATGGATCGGGTAGTGATCACTTCCATTTAAATCTTCATTAACAGACCAATTAAAATCAAGGTGGATACTAGTTGAAGAAATACTAAGGTCCAGTGCAGAGAAATGATTATCGTGAATGTTGTGGAAAGTCATTGACCCATTATTATACAGGGTAACATCATTCCTGTCAATAAGGTCTTCGATTAATTTCCCTTTACTATCTAAAACCGACTTCCCCAAAGGGGTTGTGGGCATTAAAATCACCTAGCAGAAGTAAAGGAGCTGGAAGTTGGTCAATTAACGACTGAATATCTCAATGTTAAAATCAAGGTCTGGTGGAAGGTATAAGGAGCAGATTGTTATCCTCTTTTCCAAAATGACTGAAATAGCGATAGCTTGTAGAGTTGTATTTAATTGTATTGTGGAGTGCTGTAGAGATTTATTAATAATAATTGCAGCACCTCCATGGGCACGATCACCAATTGGGGATATGATTTAAATATTGAATAATTTAGTCCAGGATTATAAACAGAGTTGCCTAACATTGTTTCCTGTAGGCATATAATCCCTGGATTAACTTCATGCATTAAAACTTTAAGGTCTTCTGTACGGGCTCTGAGACCTTTACAGTTCCACTGAAGAATATCGAGCAAGAATGCTAAGGTGGTAAAATGTGCTACTTCCCACTCCTTGGAGGGGAAGTACTGTTCCTAGGGTGGAGTGGGAAATTCTCCTTTATAAGAGATTGTTTTCTTAATCCCTTTTCATCTGAATTGGTGTTCAGGGTCTTTGGTTGATCTTCATATTTTTTATTATGAACCTGATGTTCAGAATTATTGCTGTGGTTCTGTGCACCACTAATCCTATTTGTCTTAGGGCGGCAAGACTGAATTGAGCTCGGATGTTTTTGTTCTGAAACTACTTTTGGAACCACCTTTCTAGGAGGAGAGATGTCTTCCAAAACACTGAACCCATTTGAAGTTTTTATTATAAAATCATCATTATTTGGGGAACTATTTCTTGTGCGTTTCTTGGTAGTTGCAACCGTAGTTTTATTATTATTTTTGTTTGTGGCTGTGGCGATTGATGGCTCTGAACTAGCTCTATCTAATTGGGATTGTTCCTTTAGCTTATTTTGGTTTGAAGTATTTTCAGAATATTTTCCTGAATTATTGGCCGATTTTGGCACCCTTATTTTGGAGATGAATCGACAGCTGTGGATGTGGTGGAAGATAAATTTTCTGTGCTTTTGGAAGTACAATTTTTGCTACTGGACTTCAAAGCACTTGCCGACGAAAGTTTCTCACCAGTTTGGAGATTTTCATTATTATTTATGGTTCGAGAAATACCAGGTTTGTGATATCTTCCATCAGTCACAGTTATTGGTGGCCTTACATTGTTAGAAGTTTTCATAAGTTTTATTACAGAAGCATACGTAGTGTTGGCACTTTTGTTTGCCCCCATTACCGTGCGCTTTGCTTCACTAATGCTAATATGTTCATTATCTGCCACTGCCAACACGTCTTGTTCAAATTTATATCTGGGACAAGCCCTAGAGTTTGGTGTGTGATCACCCTTGCAAAGAAAACAGTATCGGGCTGCTTTGCAATCATCAAAATTATCGTGCTCTGCAGAGCACACAGGACATCTTTTATTGTTATCGCAAGAGTTTTGAATGTGGCCATATTCAAAGCATTTGCGACACTGTCTAGGACTTCTTTTATATTTTTTTAACCTGCATCCTCTCATGGCCAACAATGATGGTATCAGGTAGGTAATTGGAGGAGAAGGTTAAAAGGATAGCTGCATCACCACCCAGTTTTTTTACATGAGATACACAAGGAGGGCATCGATGGAGAATCTCCTCCTCTTTAAAACATGCAGATCTTTTGAGTAAACTACTCCTTTCAGTGTATTAAAGAATCTGTGAGATGAAATAGATTCAATATTTCCACTTTCAGGAGGTTTAAAGTTAGCTAACAGAACTGCTTGAGTCTCATTTCCGGCTTTTATTAGAAGATTCTTTCCATACCGTTTCAAATTTCCAATGGGAATGGAACCAACCTTGCTCTCAATGCAGTCAGCAGCTTTTATCAAATTTTCCCTCCCTCCTTGTAGATAGCAACATGCCATAGAGGGGGAGGAAGAGCTCTGGTACATGGGACTGGTCCATGTTCTTCAGCCTTTGGAACAAAGTCAAATGGCTCATCATTCAAGTTTTCACTGAAAACACTTTTGTGCTGACAACTGAGTCATTTAGAATGTGGCCATGGAGTCTCTGTTGTGCCTCACTAGCTTCCAAGGGAGAGGAAATTTGATAAAAGCACAAAATGACTGCTTATCTTTTCTAGAACTAATTTAATTCTTTCCACTTTGCCGAATTGCTTCACTACACTGTATAAACATTCGTAATCTAATGATAAGTTTACATTAGTGCAATAAAGGACCCTATTATTTGAATCAAATCCACCAGATTTATTAACACCCTGGTGTCTCAGTGTTTGGTTCTGTCCAACAGCCAAGCCCGTATCCATGTTCATGCCAGAAGTCGTTGCCAGTGCCGTTAAGTCATCGGATCCAGGGGAGGGAGAACTAGAAGCCAAATCCATAAGTTTAAACCAGTCCACATGCAAAGGTCCAAAAGTGCACACCGACACCCAAGAGCCCCGCACAGACCCGACAGCATATCAAAAGGACAAACTGGGCAGCTCCACTGCTCAGCTTCCCCACCCCAACACACTCCCAAAGCCCACGAAGAGACCCCAAGCTGCCAAGCATGCACACATCAGACCACCACACACAAACTGGTTCATCCACCCACCCAAAACTGCTTGGTCATATCAAGAAAGTATCGTAGATCAGTCAGGTATTCGCATTCTCCACCAATGGCACAAGTGAGAGTTGACTCCCAACAGTCCACCCCATACCCTACCCTTTCAGGATAGCACCAGTACGCTTGCAGTGGCCCAGGTATAAGCCAATCCGCCTGCTGGGAGTTCTGCCCCCACTAATGGGGACTGACTCCCCACTCCAACATGTGCTCGTGGGCTTCCGGACAAAAGCCAGGAGTCCCACCTCCAAAACCAGCCCCTGGATTCCGATGGGCTGATCCCCAGAGATGGTTCCGCCCTCAAGATAGCAGTGGGAAAAATCCCATCACCATCTCTTAGGTCCAAACTATCTCGGTGGCGACTCAACCACCACAACTCCCACAATTAGCTTCAGAATGCGAACCCCTTCCAAAAACGATCCCTTCTCAGACTCACCTAAGCAGTAAAATTTTGCGAATGTGGAAATGTCCACGCCATTTAAACCAAAAACTATGTAGGATGATTCGTCAGGACCCGGGCCCAAAGGCCAGGGTCCCTTAGCCCCTCACCTCGTCAAGGCGTCCTACTCGAGGGGTCTAGCAGGTTTGGTAACAAGGTCTTTGTAGTGAAAGACCTAAGAAAATGGAGTCTCCCAACAAACAACGTCTAGTATGAATACCCTTAGCGATTAAACTATTAAATTTTCTGGTACACACAGCTGACAAAAATGTTAATAGAAGTACAATTTTAGCGACCAAGTCTTGCATTGGTACTTTCTGAAGACCAACCAGACCCAGGCTAAGTGGAAACCTATTCTCTTTTAAAGTTCTAGAAAGGGCCCTTACCAATGCTAACATAATTAAGATCACTAAATAAGGAAGTAAAACCTGAGAGAGGGGTGCAAGCTAGCAGGCAACATAAGATTTTTTTTCTCTCTCTTACAACTGAAAAGTCTACTAACATGAGAAGAGTGGTAGTGAAAGGAGAGATATTCCATCTATGACACCTGCCACAGAAGACAGACCACTTGGGAAACGAAAACTCAAGGGTGTGGTACAGTAGTACATTGCACAGGACTTAAAATCATTCAAAAGGCAGTCTGAAGAGTCTGCACATGCATACAAGTGGAGTGTCAAATATCATTGTGAGGTTGACAGCAAAATGCCTGTAAGGGGTATGTAAGCAGTTTTCCCAGATCTATCAGCAGTCAAAGGTACACCAACCAATCTTGTTGCAAGTGCCTCATCTTTTCCAATGCAGACTTCAAAAGAATGAACAATGAAAGGCATTACTGTATCTTCAAGAGTATCCCAAGTGTGCATCCTGGTATCTACCGTCCACATTTCTGAGTCTCAAAATACATAGCAAAACAGCTTCCTATGATATTCTCCCAGATGGGAAGGCCTCCACAACATGACACTCACAGCCAAAATGAAGTAAGATGAGTGTCTCTAGACTAAGCCCATGAAACTCCTTCTAGCCATCTTGCAAAAGATCTGGAACCAGAGCTCACCACTGATTCCTATGATAAGCTGGTGTATATCTGAGTCCCACTTAAAGCTCCTCACTTCACCCAAGGAGCCCTTATTCCCAAGATACTTTATAAAATTACAAATGATTAATGTAGTTTTTCTCACTTCTTGGCCAAGGACTTTTTTTTTTTCAATATTTCCAAGAAATAAACTCCCCAATTACCAATGAGCTGCTGATATTAATAAAATGATATGGAGTCAGAGAATAAAAAAGAACTTTCTGTTGTAAATGGTTGTCAATCATGCTCTTATGTGAAACCTGCTCATAATTATTCTCTGAGACTGTTCACTGCTTTATAAGATGACTCTGAAGGGATCACATGCAGCATCATCCCCAAGGAACTAGTTCATTAGAGGGGAAAGTGACCAAAAATGTTTTCTGGGTCATACTAAAAATGATGTGTGCAATGACAACACAACATGGACTTGTCACTGAAAGCACCATATATAACAGGACATAAAAACGTGGTGGCTTTCTCTGAAAGGAGTTAACTCTGCTATACAGTCTCCTATAGTCACTCAGTCTGGATTCAAACCCTTTAAAAGAGTAGGCTTAATGAGGAAGAGCACTAAAGTTCAACTGCTAAGTACTATTAATGCACTGCAAACTTCTAAATTACCAATTTAAAGGGTAAAGAAAGAAATGACTTGCAGTAATGTGATTGCCTATTCTGAATTACAGGTATAGTACATACCAGTAATGTATCTGCATGCAATTACACATTATTTCACCAAAAGCTCAGACTTTCTGAGTACTTGATTGCTAGATGAGTATTTGTCCATAAGTACTTTCACTTTTAAATAATTATTTTCTCAGCATAACTTTAACAGTGACTAGCAAGTACATTACATTACATAACTATATTGTACTCTGTAGTCAGAAATGTTCACATGCTTTGCTTGCAAAACCAAAAGCACAAAAGTACAAATATAATTTTTTTTTTTACCAGACTTGACAACGCATCTAGTAAGTAATGAAATCTGGTAAGTTGTGATCCTTGATTACTCTCATGCACACTATCTGCAACTGGAAATTATTCACAAGAACTGCAGTCCCCCCAAAATATGCATGAATATTTATATATACAATAAATAAATATTCAAAAAAGCCTTCCATATTTGCCAGCACAAAAATGTGTTGGCAATACTGTTAAGAGTCATATATAAGAAAGGAGTATTTGGCGGGGGGGAGGGGGGGGACAGAGTGCAATCAGGGTGTGAGGGTTGGGAGAGCTGAGCGAAGAGGGGTGGGTGGGCCCATTGTCTTTTTGGGAGCTTTTGCAACTATTGCTGGCTTAAGAGCAATATCTTAATAAAACGTCATTACAGTATACTTCAATTTTTTATCGCCTTTGAATGGCTGATAGAGATGTGTCATGACCACATAACAGAAGTTTTGTTCTCTCACTGGCTACTTGTGTGTGTCTGTGTGGGTAGAAAATACTCCTCCGTGACTCACTCCCTTCCATCTCCCCTGCCTTTGATGGATAACTTCAAAAGTGGCTAGCAAAATTTTGAAATGTGGCACCTAACATGAGATGACTGCTTTGTTTCTGTTGGTGTGCTGCCACATTTGACTATCTCAGCATACTGATTATTGTAATTTTTTCAATTCCTTTATTTTAAAAAACAGGTTTTTACATAGGAAAAACCTATTTTTGGTAGCCGCTGTGAGTCCTCAAAGGAGTTACTCTCTCATGGTCCTCCCAGGCTCCATAAGACAAACCAACCAATCTCAAAGAATTCTCTTACAGTTGGTCTCAGCCAGAATAGTGCTTGTTGGCACAGTGACAGAATATGAAGGACCCCGGACACCAGGGCTCTACTGTATCTCCCGACCACAATGACTACTTCGGTTTTCCCTTCATCCTACTTGCACACGTGACAACACACCTGTGCTGACAATCTTCCTCAGTACAAGCCCAGTCTGTGGATAAATGTCCACCTCAGTCCCATGTTGTTTTGTCAGGGAAAGTGGGTGGGTTTTAGGACTCACAGCAGCTACCACAAACAGGTTTTTCCCATGTCAAAACCTGTTTTTTTTCATAGCGTAGCCGCCGTTTGTCCTAAAAAAACTTACAAAAGAAACTGACAGGTGACAAAATGGCTTAACTCCTAATAAATAAATCTCAACAACCCTGATCAATTTTTGGTCGGAAGTATAGTCATGTTATCAATCACTGTCTTTATTCCAGATACCCATTAGAGTTTGGCAATAAACAACAGGAACCAACATGCAAACCTATGCAGTATATGTATTATTCTTTGTGGTTCTAAGGTGACTTGCCAAATGATGTTGGGTCTGGCTGTGGGATTATTGCGTCTTACCCAGCAATATCTCAGCATGACCAACACTCTCGTGGCAATGGTGTTTCAGGAATCTTTGATCCAAGGTAAGGTCACAGATTATCATCTGTTTTCTTTATTCCAGATACCCAGTTGGGTTTGGCTATAAAGAACAGGAAACACACAATATATTTATATATCCATTACCCCTGGTTCTAATGTGACTTACCTAATCATGTACTTAGCTTTAAAGTTATGACAATCCACAAATGCATCGTTGAACATTTTTTCAGAGCAAAACTTAGTTATTAGTAAACCCTTGGACAGACCAGAGTGTCATGAGGAAGATAGCCGACATGCGCACTGTTGTCACACCTGCGCAATTAGGATGAAAGGTAAACTGTCACGTTAAGTGATGGTTTTGCGGGCACTGCTGGTTCCCTGCTCGTTCCCTTTTGTGGATTGCTGCCTCCTTACCTTCAAGTTTTTTTTGTTTTGATGTTTTCGTGGTGAGCTGCCGTTTTTCTGTCTGCAGTCGGGTCGGGTAGGGCAGCGGAAGTAGCGGCAGTGGCAGCAGCAGCAGGCAGTTTTTGGAGTTGACGTTGGTCGAGTTTTTGAGCAGCAAATTGGAGCACGCCTACGAAGTGGAGCACGTCGTAGAGGTGGAGTGTGACCATGAGTAGTCGTGTGACCACGAGCTGCTCATCTTTGATGACAGCGTGAGGCTGTCCTGACGTCTCCATCGGGGTTTTCTGTTGGTGGGTTTTTGTCCCAGTTGCACAGCTGAGGGCTGTCTTGGTGCCCCGATGGAGGACGTTTGTTTGGTTTTTTTTTCTGCCTGCTGTTGTTTATTTTTGCCTTTTTTTTAAAGCTATTTTTTTTGTTTATTTAACTTGATTTTGTTTAGTACTGCCTTTTGGTTTTTTTGTATTTATGGTTTTTATCTTTTTACCAGACCTGACTCACTTGTAAATTTTGTAAATAAATTAATTTTAAGCTTTCTTTATTGTTTTTGTTGTTTTCTCCTCCTTTGTTTGTTGCATCTACCGTCAGTCATGACAGCCCCGTCCTGAGTATGTTAAAGAACCTGCATAACGGCCCACTCGGGTCGTTACATAAACCAAAGAAGTCATTGTGGACAGGAGACAAGAGCCCTCTTGTCCCGAGTCCTTTACATTTTATCACTATGCCAACAAGCACTATTCTGGCCAAGACCAACTACAAGAGAATTCTCTGAGATTGGTTGGTCTGTCTTATGAAGCACTGGGGGGGACCATGAGAGTGTAACTCCTCTGACAAACAGCAGCTATGCTACTAAAAATACTTGTTTTTATGTTTTTTCAAGCACACTGATATTAATATTAAATAAAATTTCTGAAGCTGACATATTATGAGCTGAAAAACTTGAACAGATTACAGTGTAATGTATCGATACAAACTACCTAGCTGTGTTGCATCAGAATTTTTCTTGCCCATTACTTTCTCAGTCTATGTATCCAAGTACAGTACATGCATATGTACATGTGTGTACATTTGCATATGGACAAATATGCATCAAGATGAGATTAAAATACAGTACAGACTTGCAGTACATTTACTCGCCTTTCTCTTTCTCTCTCTGGGTTATTCTTTACTGCTATCCATGTTGTATGGCACACAAAAATTTACAAATCTTTACTTCTCTAAAGCAAATCACAATCTGCTTCAGCTTTCGCAATAATATCAAATCACAATCTACTTCAACTTTGGCACCATGTTATTAAACACATAGTAGTACTTCTATGGCACAGCAGTACTGAAATTTCTAAGAATATGACCAGAAACAATATAGAGAAATAGGTAATTCCACAATATTTACACACACACATACACAGCCATACAGATATGCTGTAATGCTACTCACAAAAAAGAATGAATCTTACCCATATTTGGCAAGTTTGTAAAGATGATCTCGTCTCCTCCTTGAAGAATGTTTTTGTAGGACCTGATAAAAATGAAAAAGAAAATTAAAAATATATGTACAGTATACAGAACATAACAAATATTTTTCTTTAAATGATACAGTACTTGTATCATCAACAGTATAAAATGATTTTCTCACAAAAAAACTTGATTAAAACATTTTTCTTTAATGAAAAAAACTTTCAATTAGAAAACCATTGATACTAATTTATTAGTGCTGGATACCAACATCGTATTTTCCAGTATCCTCAAGTGAATTTAGAAAAAATAGCAAAATAAAAGGTGAACCAAACCTATAGCTAATTACACTAAATTTCTATAAGCTTAAGTTTATTTTTTATTGCACCAATGAACATAGGCAAGGAATGGCCAGTTACAGTATAGCAACATTTCTTACTGATTAGCAAAGAAATTGTGAATGTGACTGCCAGGACATGTTATGTCAAAAAAAAAACTTTCAAAAAGTACAATACACTGCAGTATTTAGTTTATTCCAGTCTCAATACCGTCGTGATTACTCTGTATCTGACTACCTACTAGATAAAATCCATTTCCCTCAATACATTTTGTGTATTGGAATTCTATTTATGACTGGCTCACCCTGGTAAGAAGACATATTCTTATTTCTGGTAATGTTATACATAGGCAGTATGACAAGCAGACAACATTTAATTGCAGATCTAATGCAGTGACCCCAAACAGGTATTAAGGGGATCGGCCGCCTAAAAAAACCCAATAATCTTTAAAAAATTTGATTTGCTGAAAAAAATTCTATGGCTTCGTATACGGTTCAAGAATGTGTCCACGAAATATTATGCTAAAATTTGCCGTATTTCTCTAGTTATGGCCTAAAATGTAACAATAACTATATACCATAAAACACCAGTAGCGCAAATGATTTAGTCTGGTATAGTTTTTGCGATATATATTACGAAAACTTCCTTTGAAATGAAATGTATAATGTCAATAATATCCTACTCGGCACCTTTTTAGTTATTCCTAGCCATGACAACGCACACGTCATACCATGACGCTGACTGTGGCCGAGAGTTACCTATAAACTTCCAAGCTAGAAGGACACGTTTTTCATGCTCTCTAGCCTTGACTGAACTCTGTATTTCCTGCGGTGTTTTTGTTTTTTCACCGTGCCTAAAAGGTCCAAGAGTTCACTTCATGCTTCTAGAATGCGGAAAAGCCAAGTGGAAAAGTCCAGGCGAGAAGTAGAAGAAAGAGTTCGAGAAATTAGTGCCATAGAGGGGAATGGAGCGACGGAGAGAGAGAGAGCTGTCGCCCATCAAACGGCGCAGGCAGCGATCTCTGCTGACCAGAGACCAACCACATCCACCCCTAAACGCCTTTTTATTTGTTCGTCACTACCAAAGGGCAAAGATATTTTAGAAAAAGAAAGCAGTAGCTCGGAGGCTGATATTATAGACGAACCTGAAAATAAAATGATCATAATAAGTGAAGCAAGACTTGATGAATTACTTGAATCACGAATCCCTAATTGTGAATGTAAAGTAATTCCCAGGATCCATTTGGCAAGGGATGGATTCGAGACACTAATAAAAAAAGTGTAGGCAACTATGATACCTAGAGTAATACCTTGCAGCAAGATCAGACAGGGGGACCAGGAACCTAAAATTTATAAGAATGTGTCTTAGGCACATAAATAATCAATTAATATTCTTATTTATAATCATTTTGCATTAATTAATACCCAAAAATAAAAATTAAAACCATAGAATTAATTGTAACACAGTCTTTGAAGTCCCTTTTACTTTTTTTATGTAACTAAAACTTTGAAGGCCCGTTTCTCAAAACATAAGTTTTTCGCCTTTAAAATGCATCTCCTCCCTTAGTATTGGACCAATCTAAATGAAATTTTAAATATAACATGGAGAAACATGGTAGATTAAAACAAAGCCGGGGATTTTTAATATTTTGAGTTTCTGATTTTTGGCAATTTTTTTTTCCGTAATTTTTCCGGGAAAATTTCATTAAAAAAAAAATTCATATCTCGAAAAATAATTGAAAAATCAAAAATCCCCAGCTTTGTATCGAAGGTCCATATGTGTTTTATACGTGGTTCAAATCTCATCCCTTAAAACCAAAAAGCAAAGGAGGAGATGCATTTTGAAAATGGCCATTTTGGCGAAAAAATGCTCTGGCGTCACAAAACCTAAGGTCACTGAACAAAAAATTTTTCCCCAGAAGTTCCACACAATATCCTTTAACAAACCCCTATATATCAACAACCTGTCGTTAAAAAGTCGGAAACCGCCGATCCCCTTAAGCTGAGAATGGAAATCGAATACAAAATTCAAGCCAAAGGCCAAGCACTGGGACTTATGAAGTCATTCAGCACTGAAAGGGAAATTGAAAGTACAAGGTTTTCAAGGTGTAACAGGAGGAAAACCTCTCAGTTGCACTATGAAACAATTGTTAGGAGAGGGTTGAGGAAAGTAAGATGGAATAAAGAGAATCTGAACAGAGGTACAGCAAAAAGGAATGAAAAAGGTTGTAGCTACAGACTGAAGGGATGCTGAAAAGAACCTCAAGTAATGTCTCCAGAGCACCAAGTGAGGTGCATTGACAGCACTAACCCCCACGGGAATTTTTGTATAAAAGAAGAAGAAGAAGAAGAAGAAGAAAAAGATCTAGTCACAGATGATGTTATTATTACTGTTTGGGCCAATGTGTAATTTCACTGGTACCAATGACTTTTAGACCATACCCGTGGGCATCTCAAGTGACAGCAACATAACTGAGAAAACCTGTGGGTAAAGTCTTGTGCCAAATGGAAAGTAATAGCATATAATTGTACCTCTAAGAGAATACTTAAAAATAGGCTATCATCCTATCTAGAAACTGAATTAGATGTGCTATCATAAATTTTAGTTCATCACATCTTATGGAAAACTATTAAGATTAAGATAAAAGATTAATCTTGGTTTGAGAGTTACACAGAAAAGCATATAATGATACAGACTTAGCCTGAAAATTGCAAAGACAAGAAGTTTACAGATTTCCCAATAATTTATTGTATTCAATTAAAAAAATAATTGCCTCATCTTTAGTGAGACAGTTAAGACTGTCTTTATACTTTTCCACTACAGGAACAGTTCATGTGGGGAACGTAATTAAGCTTTCAGATAACATTTTATGCTAACAATCTTTGGTTTGTACTCCTTTTCTTAATACATGCCATCCTGAGCAACTTCTCAGACCTCAGTTTGAAATATTTACAATTTTTCTTTTCAAGAAATCCTATTTTCAAATAAGCAGAAATTACACAATTTAATACTGCTCCTACTGTTCCTTATCCAAAGAATTTAAAAACAGCACTAATTACAGTGCTGTACTAATTTCTATTTTCCCACCATGCTATAAAGTTGGTCAGAGTCTAGACTTCTTTCCTGATACTCAATTTGTATGGAAGAACACTGACTTATATGTGATGCCATTATACACCGTCAAAAAACTTGGCAATGAATATCTGTTCAAACTTGTTTAAGCAAAATTTAGTCATATACCTTGGATTCAGGTGTTTTTTCCCTACACAGTTTGTCTTGTCTTTCAAGTAACTGATAAACAAGCGATGATGATGGGTTTTAGTGTACTCCAACTTGACTGGTGTTCCACATAGCTGTTGCCTACTTTCTTTGTAGCTTTTAGAAGTAGCATCAAAGTTACCTTTGAAAATGCATGAACTGAAAGTGTGATGACTATGATACATCCTTGCTGCAGCAATTTGCTCTCTTTAATGCAAAATGAAATTGCTACTAGCCTAGAATGGATCACATGATATCTCATATACATAGAAAATCTGTCTGGGGGACACATTACTATTCCTCTAATCTACAAAGCCAATCAATGAGAGTATCAAACTGGTTTTCATTTTCTCTGTATGATCTGAAATATGATGATGATTTCAGAACTTTGTATATTTCATCCATGAATGGATGCAACAATGAAAGAACGTGTATTTTGACATTTCCTACAAGACTCTATTCAGTAATGTATTAAATCCCTCTAGGAAACTGTACGTACTGGTCTGCAGTATCCAGTGGAGAAAGGAGAAGCCTTTTTCATCTCCATCACCATATTCTTTTAAGTCAGGTTTTCCTTTATGAGTAAAATGAGTTTTATTCAATTTCTTCTCTCTTGTGCACTTTCAGCCCAAAATCCTATAAAGTCAAGTCTTCACCTTTGCCTTTTCTGCATGATTTTTGGACCTTCCCCCAAATCTTTATCCTGCTAATTTCATATCTACTCCCTTTCTGAATATATGCTCATTACCCTTCCTCCCCATCCATCAAAACCATCTCAACCTTTTTTTTTATCTATTTTCCAGTTTCTGAACACCACATTTTTCAATGCTGTTTATTTCTTCCTATAACACTGACTTCATATAAGACAGTTTTGAGACTTGTTAAAGTCAAAAAGCTATGTGCTCTAGTAAGGATAGGGTGAAACCAGCAGCATTTGAGGGGTTTGCCACTGTGCCAAAGTAAAGCTGAAAAGAAAATTAAAGGCAGTTTATGAAAATAAAGTAATCTGAGAAAAGTAGCAGCAGAACTACAAATATGTAACAGGACACTCAAGGCCAGCTGACTTTAGCCATGTAACAAGAGTATTTTTTAGTCTGGAAGTGCTACAGTTCAAAGATATTGAAGATGCTCCGAGCAAGGTTTACGCACTGTAAAACTCTAGTGCAAAAACTATGGATATGAGAATTTAAGATGCTGTTCAATACCATTCAATACCACGGTTCCTTATTAGTAATTAATGGTTCTTAGTGAACTCTTTTTATTCAAAAACAAAGAAGGAACTCTCTTGAATCTTTTATAAGTTTTAGTGTAGAATCCCTTGGACATCCTTGATACATTTTCCTCCCCTTTACTCTTTGCCTTGTTGATATTTTCCTAATATTAGCATTGTATAACTATTGTAGGGTTATTTGTAAACAAGAATTCAAGGACAGTGTTATGCAGACCTAAGCTGAAACACCAGAGTAATACAAGATCTTGGTCATGATGAAATATGGCTGGGAACCATTATTCTGTAGTTTTCACTATAATGCATCCCTTTCCCTTTGTATAGCATTGTTGTCATACTCTTTCCCCCTTCTTCTAATCCCATCTCTTCCTTGATGTGGCTTCCCTATATTCTTGTTGCTACTTTTACAAAATCAATTGTATCCTCCAGTTCATTTTTTTCATTATCTTCATTTGGTTGGATTTTACAATAATGCTTCTACTGTAACTTTCTTTTTCACTTTAATGTTTTGACATCATCTTTGTTACACTTTGGCCATTTCACATTTTCAACCGCTCCAATGTCCTGAACATTTTTTTTCCCCTTTGCTGTGTTGAGATTCTGACTCCATTCCCCTTAAATCTTCTTTGCCCCAACCTTCATATTTTTAACTTCCCTGAATACATTTCTATCATATTCTCTTCAACAATTCTTTGTATATTTTGATTCATCCCCCATCTCCCTCTACATATATATTTCCTCACATGTTAACATTCACATTTGTGATTCATATTTTAATATATGATTTTCTCCCTCTACAAAGTCATCGGTGAATTGCGTTCTCAGCACTGAATTGTCATGTGTTCTTTTTGCCTGACTTTCCTTTTGGTGTACATCTTTATCTATGGGCCTTTCCCAAGACTTCTTAAAAAATTTTTGTCTAGTGACTGCCATATCAACCACCCTCCTAATGACCTGTTCCTCACCCCTTCTCATTCTACCAAACCCTCTAAATCTTTGAAATCTCAGTCTATTTGCCATCAGCTGGACACTTCACCTATCAGTAACTTACTCATTTGTAATGACTTTCCAAATGTATTTTAGCCATGAGTCTTTGCATTTTCTTCACACCTCTTCAAAACCTATACCATCTCTTTTGTCAGCGCCCATGTCTATGCTGCTAAGAATAGTACTGTACACCTTTTATCATCATCATCATTTTTGCTTCTAACACTGCACGATGCAAAAGGTCTCTGTGAAATTCCACTACTTCGGTCTTTCCTGTGCTTTATTTTCCACAGACTTCCACTCATCCCCAGCCCCCCTTCTCATATCTGTCATATAAGTAGATCTGGATCTCCCAAATCTTATGATACCCACAGAAACCCAGCTGATACTATCACATACATTTCTCTACAGTGGTTATGCAAAGGACATGTCCAAGCCATCTCCATCTCCCTTCTGTTCAGAAATACCTACCTCTCTTCTTGCTAGTATCTCTACCTTTCTACTCTTCCTGCCATTGTCCCAACATTAATCCTTCTCATTTCAATTAAGTTTGCTTTCTTTCTATTTACATTTTCCCTGTGGATTCTTTGTACGTCAGCTGTTTAAAAGCAATTGACAAAAGTACTAAAAGATATTAATATCTTTACAAGAATAGTTTTATTCAAAAATGCAAATTTCATGCAAGCAAAATGAAAACAAATTTTACTTACCGATATAGAATGAGGTTCCTTTGAACTTGTCTGATCATCTAAAGATCTTTCTTCATCCATGTAATCACCACTGAACAAAATTTCACTCATGCTTCTATCTTCACTTAGCTGTATAAAGATATATATAAACAGCATTATGTAAAACTCTAAAATGAATAAAAAAAAACAGTTCACATGATCTATTTCAAAATATTATACAAAATATATATCATGCTTCACTACCAGGAGTTATCACGTCCGACAAAGTGGACATCTGATACTTGATAATACTGTGCCTTTGTAAGCAGACTTTCTGTCTCATAATCTTTCACAAAGGCTAATATAAATCTCTTAAAAGGTTCATATCACTTACAAAGAAATCACACTTGATCTATAGCAATCACATTTTTCCATGCAAAAACAAACCTTATGCAAATATATCCAAAAGCATCCGAAGCAGCGAAGATATGGTGATTGGCACTAACGCACAGAAAATATGTGACAAGACACTGGCACATATGACAAATGCGTCTGAAGCGCTGACAAAGCAGCGGCCAGCGCTAACACCTGAGGAGACGCTGGCAACAATGACTGGTAAACTCCTCGGGAGATGCTGGCACGAATGCCAAGAGCATCTGAAGCACAGAGAAAATGGTGGCTGGCATTAATGCACTGAAAATGGCTGAAGTGATGTTGGCGCTAACGTCCTAAGTGTCTGAAGTGCCAACGAAGTGGTAGCTGGCGTTAACAACCGGAAAAAGCCTCAGGAGATGCTGGCACTCACGCCGAAAGTGTCTGAAGTGCTGACTGTGGTGACTGGCGTTAAAGCCCAGAAAACGGCTGAGATGTTGGCATTATCACCAAAAGCATCTGAAGCGCTGACAATGTGGTGGCCAGCATTAATGCCCTGAAAATGCCTGAGGAAATGCTTGTGCAAACACCTAAAGCATCTGAAGTGTTGATGAACTGGCAGCTGGCATTACTGCCCAGAAAAATGCCTGAGGAGATGGTGGTGATAACACTGATAGCGTCTGAAGTGCTGACAAAGTGGTGGCTGATGTTAATGCCCAGAAAACACTCGAGGAGATGCTGGCGCAAGTGCTGAAAGTGTCTGAAGCACAAACGAA
Source organism: Macrobrachium rosenbergii (assembly GCF_040412425.1). Taxonomy (NCBI): domain Eukaryota; kingdom Metazoa; phylum Arthropoda; class Malacostraca; order Decapoda; family Palaemonidae; genus Macrobrachium; species Macrobrachium rosenbergii. The sequence continues at coordinate 1,731,487 of NC_089780.1, read as the reverse complement.
GTAGCAGCTAGTGTTAAAGTTGAGAAGAAGCCAAAAGGTGCAAGTTCAAAGCCTGTTCTGGGAAGAAAATGAGCGTCAACTCTGCGGAAAAGACCTCGTGCAGTGCTGCGCCAAAGGGGACAGCGATCAGGAAAGAGCAGGCCGATTAGGCTCGTACACTCAATCACTGATCAGCAAATAAACCTCCCACCCGTCAGACTTATGATATGGAAACGGACTGGCAGTACCAAAAGTCTGGAGACCAAAAAGGAGAACAAGAGTCTGGCGCCAAAAGAGAGCTCTCGAGAAGCTAGTTAAGCACTTCATGCAATTGCTAACACAACCCTAGTCAGTCACTGAAAAGCTGACTACACTACCTACATTCCTCTAGTATCAGAGTCCAACTGGAAACCTCAGGCTCATCAGAGGGAAAACCTAGGGAAGCAGAGGTGGTGGCAGCAGAACCACCTGCTCCCAGATATAAAAGCAAAAACCTGCTCCGTAACAAAGGAATGGCTGGCACTTTCTTGTGCCCTGACACCAAAGAATCATCTGTGCAGGAAGCAAATTATCACTATCCTGCAATGACACCAAGTTCAGTGGAAGATAAAACCAAAACTACCAAATGAGCTGACATCAAAACCTTGAGAAGGGGAAGATAATCCAGTCTGTTCTGTTACTGAAACAGTAGCAATCAAAGAAGGAGGATCCTCTAGTCTAAAGGGTGAATACGCCTATTGACAACAACTGGGAAACAGCTTGCAGTGTTCACCTGAACACGGAACAGCGCCTAAAAAGCTCAGGAGGAGCCCGAGGCGACAAAGAAGGGGAACAAGACTGGAAACATGACGCCTGAGAGTGGGAACTATAATGTGGCACCTGCAATTTCTGCGTCACCGATGGCGAATATGAGAGAGCACGAAAACGACACAAGCTCCCACTTTTGTTATCTCGTGGGAAAGTAGCGCTGTCTCACGAGGCATCAAACACTGATGAGAATGCCTGAGAAATGAGAACATGGGGAACAAATGTGTTCACACACCTGACTGCAGCTTCTCGCACTGGCATGTTGTACCTGCACTTCCCTGGAAGTGGGCGGGGCACTTACCTGCACCAAAACAAAAGGGTGCAACTGGGAATTTCAATTCTAAAGCTGCCATTAAAGTAGAAACTAACAGCTATGTAATTACTTGGTAAGTTACATATATAAAATTAGAAATTTATCATTCAAAGGTGATTTTAACTTGTCTACATTGATTTGTGATTTTCTGCTTTTCTTTTATGTGGGCTATATTCAATCAAAATTTCATTCACGTATGTAATAGCATGTTGGCTTCTTACACATGAATACTTGCTCATACTGAATAGCAATCCATGTCAGCCGATCTTATTTTTAACATGAATACATATATATTACAAATACAAACATTAGTTTGAGATTGTAAAATGATTTATTACCCTAAAATAAATGGGTAACAAAACACTTCTCTTGAGATTTAGAACACAAACACTTTTTCCTTCCTTAATTCATTTAATGAAATATTAGCCCACAGGCATATTAATATCCCTTCTCCCCAATTTCACCAAGAATATTAAGAAAAACAGTTTAAGAAGTACTCTGTGCTACATGTCAAAAGTTTCTTAAACAATTCCAGCTGCAGATGGACTACTGGGGAAGAGCATCAAGTCTCTTGTTCTATTTTGTATGGATATCAAGTTTGGATACAAAATGTGGGTTTGGTTTTCTTTCATTAGATTGAGGTTGGCTACCTTTCCATTAGACATTTATGCTTTAACCTTCCAGTATAGAGCAAAACAGAGCATCCAGGACTGTAATGAGTATCATGCAGTTATTAAAGAAAGCTATCCAATAGCAAGAATCACTAATGAACACAAGTATTCATCTGCCATGGATGAAGTACAGTCTATGCAGTTGTGAGTGGAAATCCAAATGAAAAATTTAATTAAAATTAAAAGAGATGATAACTGGGCTCTGGAAGATAACTCCACTGTTCACTAGCTCCAGTACTGAACAGTTCTTTGGTTAGGACTCTTACTTCAGCAACTTATATTAAACCTGGGCTTTGCTTGAAGGAAGCAGAAAAACCTCAATTGTTTTCAAAAGTCATATTCAACCAAAGGCACTGGCACAAAACCTTCCTTCACTATGAAAGCTGTCCATAATCTGCAAGTTGGAACAACTATGACTAAGCAGTTGATATACTTGGTCAACTTCACATTTTAAATTCAGTTGCTTCCTGCTCTACACCCCCGGGTCAATATCATTAAGTAATTCCCTGGACACATCAAGGGTAACTATAATGTAATTGGAATTACAGGAGGTTTTAAGTGTACATTCATAAGGAGCCTACAGAGGAGTGGCTTACTACTGGTGAGTGATCAAAGATTTAATCAAATGGAATACCTCACATATTGCCTGTAATCACAGCATGGCACATATTAAAAGTTACCTCAGCTCTTGATGGTCTACCCACTGATATACAAAGAGATATCAAAGCTGACTGTACAATAACTGGAATTTACGGATGTTGAAAGTTAGACATGTCAGAAAATGTACATTTATAAGCAGCCAACCAAACAGTCACTTGCTACTGGTGAGTAAGCAAGTCCTTCAGCAAATGAAGTACCTAACACTGCCTGTGCTATGATGTCATAGCATAGCACCTATCAGAATTACCATATTTCTTGATGGTCTACTTACTGATATATCAGCAGCTCAGATCCTATAAAAAGAGGGTTTCTTTTTATAATTTTATATCCAAAGACTTCTGTTGCAGTCAGACTGGCTATAATAATAAATGCTATAATGAATAACAATTATTGGGACAAATCTCCTAACTTACAAAACTATATTCTTTCATAGACCAAAATAAAATATCCAAAAACACAATTACCTTAATGTGATTGGGATTCCTTTCATCAACAACTGACATCTGAATATCCTCAGCCTCAATAAGAATATGATCATCATTAACACCAGATCCATTTTTCGGGATATCTATACCTGAAATAAACACTCACTTTCAATGAAGAGTTAAACACAAAATAAATTACTGAAACTTGGGATATGTCATTATCTAAAATTCTAATGTGTACAGCCATCCCTGCCTACACAATTGGGTTATGTTCCATCATGTCCAATCAAAAAAAGAAAATCTGTAAATCCAGTGGTACTTAACATGTACAACAAGAGCCATTTTCCAAGTGTTCATAACTGACCCACCACATCAGACCATATCAAGAGATTTTAGGACCCAGATATGATTCAGTACTCCCCATATCATAAAGGATATCAAACATACATATATAGCAGGGAAAAATTATTAAGATAAACCATAAATATTACAATATTATATATCCACAATAATCTGATTTCTATTCAGGTGAATTTGTCATCAATTTCTCCTTCACTTTGCTTACAGTTCAGCAATACTATTCATCATTGTCATCGGGGCCTATAAAATACAATGATAAGACTGGGCAAATTTTAGTGTCATAGCAGTACTAATGCTACCTTGATAATTTTTAGATCAGTAGCAATACTGCTGGAACCTTATCCTTCATTGCTTTGCATCACAATGTCCAATTCCACAACCAGAGCAAAGCTCTTACACAATGATTAGCCGCTGCCCCATACTTATTTGCACTAACCATTGCATAACCATCCTCTAAATTCACTACAATGACAACATTCATGTGTTGTCAATAATAAATTGAGTAGGAATGAAAGCTGAGATATAGTGACCTGGAAATTTAAAATCCAATTCAAGACTTATGTTTTGGATATATCTTACATTCGTAATATTTAATTTTTCCAACACTGTAACTACTCACTTGAAAAAGGGAGTCATCTGTATAGAGCCTTGTGTTGCCAGGAACATAAAAAAACAGGTTCTGATGTAGGAAGAACCTATTTTTGGTAATCGCTGTTGAGTACTCAAGGAGTTACCCTCCATGGTCTACCAGAGCTCCATGGGTGACCAAACTAATGTCAAAGAATTCTATTTATAGCCAGGTATTGTATCATAGTGATAAACACTCTAACACTTCATGGAGTGTATAATGGACTCAAAGATAAGGGGGCACTTTCCCAAATCTTTACAACAAGGCTGTATACTCCGGTTCTTCCATCGTCAAAACCTGCTTAGAAGAGAAGTGATTAATGCGCATGCACAGTCTGCCATAGTGCCAACAACAGACCCAACACAGAGACCAAGAAGTATTACTTTCTGTTGGTCAATGCAGGATGATCCCTTGCCCAAATCCCATGCCTTTTCATCAGGGAAGCGGGAGGGTTTTGAGGACTCAATAGCGAATACCAAAAATAGGTTTCTCCTACGTCAAAACCTGGTTTTTTTATAGTGTAGTCGCTTGTCTTGTCCTCAAGGAGCTTTACAAAGAAATTGACAGGTGATGAAAAAGGCTTAAGCTCTCAATTTTTAATCCCAACACCCCAAAGGAAGAACATTTCTGGTCCGAGGCCAAGCCACAAATTTCAAATACTTTTTAGGTTTTGGTTACCAAAGAACAAGAAACTATACACGAACTTATGCTTTAGTATGTAGTTCTACAGTGGCTTACCTAAGCATGCTGGGTTTGGTTGCAGTACTGTTAGCATACTCACCTACTCACCGTCAATAAGACCCCTCTTTTCTACTGTAACACCTAGTGGTTAGGACTAACCATGCCACCTACTGATACACAGTGCAGTCGAACTAATTCAAGCTCGTGGCAATAATGTTTTTTAAAAATACTGTCTCTGATGCCCACCCTTTTCATTCAGAGACTTCTTCGAAAGAGACATTTCTGAGAGACAGTACAATCATTCTCAGCCCTTGTAGGGAGGGTGGTTAGTTTGTGCTAAGGTGTATGAGAATCGGACCTTCTAGGATGTCTGCTGTGACTTCTAGGTAAACCTTCAGTGCTGGAACCGGGCATAATATCTTGTCTGCTAAACTGAGTTTTCTTATCAGAATTGGATATTTCCTCCTTAAAGGATCCTCATTCTTGGCTAGGAATGATGGGCCAGGGTCCCATCTACGAGAGCCCAGTTCACTAGTACAAGCTTCTGATGCTAATGCAATCAAGAAGATCGCCTTTTGTAGCATGAGAGTTGTGGCTGTATTGGGTCTGCTGAATTGAGGGGTTGATAGAAGTCTCAGCTCCTTGTTAAGCAACCAAGTAATTGGAAGCCTTTCGGGAGCGGGTCTTTGTAGAGCAAAAGACCGTAGAAGAGAAGTGACAACTTTTATATTAGAGTCAGTCCCAAATCCATAAAGCAAGGGTTCCGTTAATGCTGCTTTGTATGCCTTGATTGTTGTAACCACAAGGCATTTATCTTCAAAAAGGTATACTGTATAAGAAAATTTAAAAGTGTTTCTATAGAAATCTCAACAGGGCTCTCAGTATGGATATAATCTAACCATATCTTCCATATGGACTGGTATTGCCGGACAGATGATGTCCGTAATTTTTGCACGAGGTACCTAGCAATGTTGGGCGAATAATTTTCATGGTATTGTAGATATTTAAAAAATCCATACACGAAGGTCTCGGCTCAGAAGGGAGGCTGTGTAGACAACTTTCCTCCTACTGTCCGGGATAGAACAACAGACAATAGTGGAATTGACCTCTTTGCCCATTGTTGGAGTAATAGGAACCAATGCCTGGTTGGCCAATTTGGGCCTAATAACCCTTAAACGCCTACTGGACGTACCATACGTCAACTAAAATTGTCTGTTGGGTGCCAAGTGGACGTATGGTACGTCGACTAAAAATGGTTTTTTTAAATATTCGCAGAAAAATAATTATAGGCCTAGTTTGCGAAAGGTTTTAAATCACGCGCCTTGAGGGATGCTGGGAGTTCACGGATCACGCTGTTGTTTTGTTTATAAGCGTCACCCAGACACGCATGCGCGAATTTCTTCCTTCTCGCACCTGAAAGCATCATTACCTTTAACTGTTTTTCTTACAGCGCGATTTGTATACAATTATATATGAGTTTTTTTTTCACTGTCATATATTCCAATATTTATATAGGATAATGATATTTATTTTCATTTCTGATGGTTGCATACTAAACTTCAGGCAATGAGAAAAAAAGGAGCCAAAAATGAACTCTTAATCTTAAAAACTAAGCGTGCTGTGATTTTTGAAAAAACTTTTTTCCGCTTGGCGCTAGCTCCCGAACGCCGCCGGCATACGGGAGACGTTTTTGTAAATAGAGGCTCGGCGTTTAAGGGTTAAGCAAGCTATTCCTTTGAAGGTTAGGAGTTTGCTCAAAACCTTAGATATTTGGGACAATGGAGGAAAAAAATATATTGTCCTCCATTTGTTCCAGTCTTGTAAAAAGGCATCTCTTGCTGTTGCTTGGATATCCAAGTTCGGAGACACATACTGGGAGTTTGTTATTCTCGCATGTGGCAAACAGATCCACTTCCGGTTGTGGAAGCATGTTGAATATTGTTTGAAAAGAGTGGTTATCCAACTTCCATTCTGTTGAGGCTGTCGTTTTCCTTGGTAGAGAGTCTGCTATTACACTGAGAGACCCTGTGGTGAATTGCAGACAAGTACCACTTCCTTGCTTGCACCATCTGAAGGATGGCTAGCATTATCATATTGAAAGGAGGTGAACGTGATGCCAACCTCTTGATACAGGACACTGCAATCATGTTGTCTAGATCCCACGAAAAGTGTCCCTCTTCTGGAGGTTTGAGTTTTTTGATAGACAAAAAGACAGACGTCAGCTCCAGGAAACTGATATGACAATTCCTCAGAGTAGCTGATCACCTCCCTGCCACCTGACGATCCTCCCATCCTGTCAACGAGGCATATGTGAGTATTGTCACTCGCACAGACAAGAGACTCAGGATGACCTGTTTCGCCAGAGATTCCCTCCGGGTCCAAGGCCGAAGTATCTCCCAACTTTCTGAATCTTTTGATGAAGTCAGTCTCTCATCTTTTTTCTTGCATGTGATAGCTAGAATTTGTTCACATTTTTAGTTGCAATCTGAATGTTGGATCTATTACTGATGCGAACTGCACAAAGCCCATCATATGTTCTAATTGCCGCCTGGAAACTCTAGGCTGTGCAAGGAACTGTTCTGATGGGGAGACACAACATACCCTGAAAAGCATCCCAACACAATCCCAGACACCGAAAGCATCTGCTGGCATGAGGCAGGATTTTTTCAAATTTTTTATAAAACCTTTTGACTGCAGTCTGTTGATCACTGCCGTTAGGTTTTCTCAAGCACTCTTTTCTTGTGGGCCCCCAATCAACCAGTCGTCTAGGTAGGCTATTAGTTGTATTCCCTCTTATTTGAGTTCTCGAACAACTACCATTGCCAATTTTGTAAAAAACTCTTGGGGAAATGTTTTTCCTCAGAGGCCATGACCCATGACTGTGAGCCTGTACGTATCTTTCCCTATCCAGGACCCTTATAATCTGGTTTTCTGTTTTATGTGGCAAAGACTAACCTTTTTATCTGATATTCGGCCACTGCTATTTTAGGCTAATAGTAGGATATTACATTAAAAAGGGGTTCCTACTTAATGTGGTTAAGCTACTGCCTGTTCTTGGTTTATATCACCTTTAAGGATACAGGGTACATAAGACCCTGCTAGTATGCAGCTTTAAAGATAGGCTACTGAGTCATAAAAACTAGGTTATTTTATTGAGCCTAGAATACTGCTTATATATAATCCTAGGCTTATTTGTTCTTTATTAGCCTAATATAGGGTACTGCCTAATCCAGATTATTATAGATCACTCTTAAATGTACAGGCTATATAAAAACAAACTTACTAATATGTAACCTTATAGTTAGGCTACTATTTTTCTCTAACCCAGGAGGTTGTTTATATCCAATCCCAGGCTATTTGGTCTACTATATAAAACAGTAACTCACTAATGTGTAACCTTATAGCTAGGCTATCACTTACTCTAATCTAGGGTACTGCCTAATCCAGATTATTTAATTCACACTTAAGGGTATGGGTTACTTAAAACACAATTACCTTAGTATGTAGTCTTAAAGCTAGGCTACCATCTCATCCAGCACAATTTACTATTTCATCTAGTCCTAGGTTACATGGTCTAGGCTAATGATTTAGTCCAATAATGGGATGATTCATAAAAAGTTATCCCTTAATATAAGGTATGGCCTATTCCTGGATTATTTAGATCATGCTTAAGTGTACAGGTTTGTATGAAAGGAAAAAAAATTTTTTTACTAATATGTAGCCTTATAGCTAGGCTACTGATTAATAATCAGTTCCAAAAGTTTAAAACTAAAACTTTAACTGGAACTTAATATTAAGCACTTATCTTGCCATTTGTGATGTTTCCATGATCCTCGCTAATGAAATCAGAGTAAAAAGTCGAATTTTTTCGAAGCGCTGATAAAAATAAACCTTACTGCACTGACCAACAAAGAGTAATGCTTCTTGGTCTCCGCACAGGTCTGTTGTTGACACTATGGTGGACTGTGCATATGCATTAATCACTTCTTCTCAGCAGCTTTTGATGATGAAAGAACCTGGGTGTACAGCCTCGCTGTAAAGATTTGGGAAAGTGCCCCCTTATCTTTGAGTCCATTACATACTCCATCACGTGTTACAGCATTTATCACTAAGACACAATACCCGCCCATGAGACCAGCTGTAAGAGAATTCTTTGACATAAGCTTGGTCACCATGAAGCTCTGGTAGACCATAGAAGGGTAACTCCTTGGGGACAAAACAAGTGACTACGCTATCAAAAATGTTTAAAGCAACAACCACGAATGTATTCTGTACTTAAAAAAAATAAGTCGAGATAAAATGTAGCATAAAGAACATACATCATTCAGAGATGCCTAAATCTGCAACCTTTTCATATAGAAGTTTCATCACTTACTAGAATCTACAGATGATTGTGATTCAGAAGCTTGATTTTCCTTTGTATTAACTGGAGACTGTAAACCTTTCCTTGGAGATGCACAGGGAGAAGTATTGGTGATGACAGTAACTGCAGTACGGCAATTCACCATCTGCATGTTACTAGATACAGTATGTTCACCATCTGCTGTTGAAACCTCTAACTCAACAATGCCCTCAGGTTCAGAAGTGAAATCTACTTGATCTGCAGAGCATTAAATGAAAGGAAAAAAGACATGAATATAGTCACGGGTAAGCAAAATTTCAAAAATAAAATCCTGGAGTTACCTGAATATTGTGGATACATAGGAAAATAACAAAAGGAAATCAAATAAATGTTTTTTCTCAAAGACATTGCAATATATGTCAAAGAATCCAAATTTAATTCCAACATAAAGCATTGCTGTACTATCTACAGTGCACACAAAAAGAACTGAGGAAAATGGCACAGGGATGCTTACCTTCTCCTGCACTTTCAAAACTTTCTTCGTCCTCAATAACTTTTACCTCTGTTCCACAAATAACAGAATCCCAGTAGACCTAAAATAATGACAATCATAAATGATGACTACAATAAAAATTAGAAAATGACTACAATAATAGAGTTAGAAAGGCTAGTGCTAATGACTGAACTAATGTTAAGTGCATTGTATGCATATGAACAAAACTCGTGTTGACACTAGGGCAGATTAATCTAAAAACAACAGTATTTTCGGATTACTTTCGAACAATGTATACAGTAAGGCAGAAATAGCAAAGAGAAACTATGATGGGCCTTGTATTTAATGGTACTGTATTTGTTTTATCACTATACAGCATTACAATGTTATTAACCACTGGTCATAAGCATGAATGTCTCCACCCAAAAACCAATGAGATTACATTATCATGAAATATCAGTATTTTATCCAAATATTTCTGCATTTAAACTGCTAATTTATTAGAAGTTTACACACACACAAAACAGGGGCCATATAAGAAAGACCTGCCCATATCAACAACTCCCTCATAGCTGGTCTAGGCCAGAACAGTTCCTGTTGGTCCAGTGATGGAGTATAAAAAGGGCTCAGATCAGGAAGGCTCTTTAACCTGCCTACAGTGACTGAAAGGAGGATTACTATCTACCATTCTTATGCAGATTTGGCAAAAGTACAGTTGTTGGACAGGCCACCACTATTCAACAGGTCTGTGCAAGAACATATCCATCAGAGAATCCCATGCATTAATGTTAGGGAAAGCAGGTGGGTCTAGGGACTCACAGTAGCTACCAAAAATAGGTTTTTTCCTCATTAAACTTATTTTTTGAATCCCAACTTTCTCACGTACAAACCACCCATGGCAGGGTCACATGAGTGATTACCTATCTTCTTTTATTCAGGATCCCCATCAAGGATTAACAATAAAAAAGGAAGGGAAAAGAACCCAAATATGTGTTACACATATGGTCCTAAGCTGACTTACCTAATTATGTTGGGGTGGGATGCAGGATAACCCCTCCATTCTAGCAATATCTCAGAAGCGCCATGTCATCATGGAGGCCTTTCGCTTTCCACCAAGGACCCTATCAGGCCAGGAATTTCCATACCACCCACTGACATACAGTGCAGTCAAACATCTTCAATCCCATGGCAGCAGTGTTTGAAAATACTGCCTCTGATGACTACCCCATAAACTTGGAGATTTCTTCAAAAGAAATGTTTCTGAAGAAAGCCAGTGAGATACTCACCTTCTAGACATCATGCAACTTAGGAAAGGAGTGGAGGTCCATTTTTTTAATCAGACACTAAGATCATTCTTAGTCTATGCAGTGAGAATGACTTGTTAGCGATAGGGTGTAAGAAAAGTCATCTGGTGCATGAGCCATTATATCTAGGTAAACCTGAAGTAACTGATCTGAGCTTAACGTCTTATCTATAGTAATGAGTTTCCATAGAAGAACAGGAATTTCCTCTTAAAGGGTCCTCATTCTTGTCCAAGATGAGTGATGAAATGCTGTCCCCATCTCAGACAGCCAAGTTCAGTGACCCATGCTTCTGACACCAAGGCAGTCAAGAACACTACCTTTTAAAGCATGAGGTTTGTTGTGACTACTGAATTGGGGAGGTAAGAGGAGTTACAGAAGAAAGCCTTCAAAACTCTGGCCAAGGGAGAAAAGGAGTAGACTGTCTGCCATCTGTTCTTAAAGGAATGCACTTCTAGGAATTGCCTAAGTGTCCTACTTGGGAGACATACACCGGAACTTGATGGCTCTCCTGTGTAGCAAACAGGCCCGCTTCCTTGATGAGGAGTCTGCTGTTACATCAAACAACCCCTTGAGATGGATTGCAGACATGTGCAGATTGCTGACAAGAGCCACTTCATTACCTGAGCCATCAATAGGTCCAATGGGCACATTTAGTAAGTCTTGGACCAACACAGTATGGGTCCTCTTCAAAGGCCTCAATTTTAAGACAGCCATAAGTTCCAGGAAGCTGATGTGGCATTTTCACAAAACAGGGTACATCTTCCAGCTACTTGACATTTCTCTCGATGTCCTCCCCAACCTCATCGTAAGAAAACTCCATGAAAGGTGGGGGAGGGAGGAAGGGGGGGATGGGACCACTGCCATTCCAGCCAACTGGATGGATGGATGGATGGATGTATGATATTTAGGGCAAAAGCCCAGGCACTGGGGCCAACAAGGCCATTCAGCGCCGTAATGGAAAGAAAATAAATTATGTTAAAGTTATGAATTCATGAAGGAAATGATTAATAAATAAAATGAAGTGATGTGACCAATAAATAAGGGTATGAAGTTTAATGAATGATGTGCTATATACAAAAAAAAAAAAAAAAATTAATGTCATTAAAATTCTACGTGATGTAATAAATTAAATAAAATTAAATATCGTTAAAAATTTTAATACACTTTAAAAAAGAGATGATAGCAGAAATATCTGCTTCATCTCCCAAAATATCAGACAGGGATTTACCCTGAAAATATCTCTCTCTTTGGTTAAAATATCTGGGGCAGACCACCAGAATGTGCTCCACTGTTAGTGTCTCGTCACAGTAAGCACACTCTGGAGGGCTGCTTCCTTCTAAAATAAACTGATGGGTTAGACGAGTGTGCCCAATCCTTAATCTCGTTAAAATAACCTCTGTTCGTCTGTCAAGCTGGAATGACGAAGACCACGGTAGTACATTATCCCTAATATTTCTATATTTCTTATTATTGGCAAGAAGGAGAAGTCCACCTTTCTTGCCATTTATAAAACATAAGATCTAATGGGACCTTTTAGATCTGTATGAGGCACTTTTCTAAAAGAGGTTTCTGATAAAATACTAGCAGCTTTCGCTTCCCTGTCTGCCATCTCGTTTTCGCAAATCCCCACATGAGAAGGGACCCAACAGAAAGAGACTAATTTATACCGACAAGAGATACAAAAAGCCACTCCTGAACTTTTCGATTAATGGATGAAAGCTATTAAATTTTTTAATAGCTTCTAAGGTGCTTCTAGAGTCTGAGTATATGACAAAATTAGAGTCGCTACTTTGAAAACCTAAATCTAGGGCAGAGACTACGGCTGTTAATTCGGCAGTAAATATTGATGCAGAGTCAGGTAATTTAGCTGCGTGCGCTGTATCACCAAGGATAACAGCGCAACCAACACCACTATCTGACTTAGATCCATCTGTATAAATTTTTGTAAAATTAGTATGGGTAACATCGTGCTCTAAGAATTTTCCCTAATCTCTTCTACAGTGCAGTCCTTTTTGTTAGACAGTTTCTTACATATTGATGCTTCTGGGATAAGCCATGGAGGATTTACAGGATATTCTACTTCCAGGACTTTCTGGGATTTAAGGTGATTATTCCTAACATCCTCATTCAGTCAAATTTGGAATGGTTTAGAAGCTCTTGTACCAGAAAAACTTCGAGAGTCTGTTTCCTTTAGTGCTTGAAAGGAGGGATTTTTGGGAGCACTTTTCATTCTAGCCATGTATCGCAACCCTAGCTCTTGCCTTCTTAGATCAAGGGGTAAATGATCTGTGTCGACATAAATGCTTTCAACAGGCGAAGTTCTAAAAGCCCCTGAGCATATTCTCAACCCCATGTTGTGTACAACATCCAGTTCCTTTAGCTTGGTTTTACAGGCTGAGGAATAAATCTGACAGCCATAGTCTAACTTAGATCGACACAGAGAGTCATATAGCCTCAGAAGGGATTTCTTATCAGCCCCCAACTAAATCCAGAGACAATCTTTAAAATATTCATAGATTGTTTAACATTAAACTTTAGGGCATTTATGTGGCTAGCCCATGTTAATTTATGGTCAATAGTCATCCCCAGAAATTTAACTTCACTCTCGCAAGGAAGGATGGACCCTTTTAAACTAAGTGTGGAACCTCTTCCACACGCCGGCACCTGGTGAATCTTACTGCAACTGTTTTGGAAGAGGAGAATTTGAAACCATTCTCATCAGCCCACTTAGTAATAGCATTAATAGACCTTTGCAAATGTTTACATACGGACAAGGAATCATATCCTGTGCAGTATATTGCAAGGTCATCGACAAAAAGCGAGCATTTAACAGGGGGCGAGATTTTTTCAATCACGCTATTTATTGCCACTGAAAAAAGTGTTACACTTAAAACGCTTCCTTGGGGAACTCCTTCCTCCTGCATAAAAGGTTGGGAGAAGGAGTTTCCCACTCTTACCTTAAAAGTCTGTCTGATAAAAAGGAATATATAAACCTGACCATTCTTCCACATATGCCCATCTTGTGCAATTGTTTCATGATGCCAATTCTCCAGGTAGTGTCATATGCTTTCTCCAAGTCAAAAAATATGCCAATGGTCTGACACTTTTGGCGAATCCTTGCTGGATTTGGTTGGTCAGCCTCAGCAAGGGATCAAGGGTGGAGCGGTTTTATCTGAAACCAAATTGAAATGGCGATAGTAATCCTTTGGTCTCAGGTGCCAAACCAGTCTAGTATTTATCATTTTCTCCATCAGCTTACATACACAGCTGGTAAGAGCTATTGGTCTATAGCTAGTGGCTTGGGAAGCATCTTTATTAGGCTTTTTAACTGGGACAATTATGGATATTTTCCAGTCCTTGGGTAAAATTCCAGTTTCCCATATTTTGTTTATAATCTTCAGTAAATATTTTTGGCATCATCTGGGAGGTGTTTCAGCATTTCATATATGATTGTATCCTCACCTGGAGCTGTGGATTCACTTGAGGAGAGCGCCTCACGAAGTTCTCTTAGGGAAAATTTATAGTTGTATGGTTCAGATTTTCCCGAATCAAACTTCAGACACATTTCAGAATTCTAATTCTTTGAAATTCTGGAGAATAATTGTTAGGGCTGGAAACTTTAGAAAAGTGTTTTCCTAGCTCATTGGCAACTTCAGTGGGCTCTGTGATTAGAGTGTCATTTATTTTTAACGAGGGCAATGGTGACGCTACAAATTTTCCACTCAGTTTCCTTATTTTGCGCCACACCACTCTTAGTGGGGTCTTGGAGTTTATTCCATTAATATAGTAAAGACAACATTCTCTTTTGGCTTTCTTATAAAAGCGCCGCTGCTTGGCTAAAGCACGTTTGTAGATTAATTTAGACTGAGGGGAGCCACTAGTTTTGTAACGTCTGTAGCATTTCCTAGTCACTTTTCTCAGAATACCACATGTCTTATTCCACCAGGGAACTGCAGGTCTACGAGGTTTGCCTTTTGTTTTTGGAATCGAGCTTTCAGCACTCTTCAAAGTAGATTCAATAAAGTAATCATAGGCATCTAGATGAGAATGAAAGGACTCAAACTCCTATCTAGATTGACACCCTTACTAAATTTATCCCAGTCTGCGTCCTCTACCTTCCACTTAGGTAAAACTTCAGATGGAGCATTCAGAGCATATTTCAAATGGATCGGGTAGTGATCACTTCCATTTAAATCTTCATTAACAGACCAATTAAAATCAAGGTGGATACTAGTTGAAGAAATACTAAGGTCAGTGCAGAGAAATGATTATCGTGAATGTTGTGGAAAGTCATTGACCCATTATTATACAGGGTAACATCATTCCTGTCAATAAGGTCTTCGATTAATTTCCCTTTACTATCTAAAAACCGACTTCCCAAAGGGGATTGTGGGCATTAAAATCACCTAGCAAAAGTAAAGGAGCTGGAAGTTGGTCAATTAACGACTGAATATCTCCAATGTTAAAATCAAGGTCTGGTGGAAGGTATAAGGAGCAGATTGTTATCCTCTTTTCCAAAATGACTGAAATAGCGATAGCTTGTAGTGTTGTATTTAATTGTATTGTGGAGTGCTGTAGAGATTTATTAATAATAATTGCAGCACCTCCATGGGCACGATCACCAATTGGGGATATGATTTAAATATTGAATAATTTAGTCCAGGATTATAAACAGAGTTGCCTAACATTGTTTCCTGTAGGCATATAATCCTGGATTAACTTCATGCATTAAAACTTTAAGGTCTTCTGTACGGGCTCTGAGACCTTTACAGTTCCACTGAAGAATATCGAGCAAGAATGCTAAGGTGGTAAAATGTGCTACTTCCCACTCCTTGGAGGGAAGTACTGTTCCTAAGGGTGGAGTGGGAAATTCTCCTTTATAAGAGATTGTTTTCTTAATCCCTTTTCATCTGAATTGGTGTTCAGGGTCTTTGGTTGATCTTCATATTTTTTTATTATGAACCTGATGTTCAGAATTATTGCTGTGGTTCTGTGCACCACTAATCCTATTTGTCTTAGGGCGGCAAGACTGAATTGAACTCAGATGTTTTTGTTCTGAAACTACTTTTGGAACCACCTTTCTAGGAGGAGAGATGTCTTCCAAAACACTGAACCCATTTGAAGTTTTTATTATAAAATTATCATTATTTGGGGAACTATTTCTTGTGCGTTTCTTGGTAGTTGCAACCGTAGTTTTATTATTATTTTTGTTTGTGGCTGTGGCGATTGATGGCTCTGAACTAGCTCTATCTAATTGGGATTGTTCCTTTAGCTTATTTTGGTTTGAAGTATTTTCAGAATATTTTCCTGAATTATTGGCCGATTTTGGCACCCTTATTTTTGGAGATGAATCGACAGCTGTGGATGTGGTGGAAGATAAATTTTCTGTGCTTTTGGAAGTACAATTTTTGCTACTGGACTTCAAAGCACTTGCCGACAAAGTTTCTCACCAGTTTGGAGATTTTCATTATTATTTATGGTTCGAGAAATACCAGGTTTGTGATATCTTCCATCAGACACAGTTATTGGTGGCCTTACATTGTTGGAAGTTTTCATAAGTTTTATTACAGAAGCATACGTAGTGTTGGCACTTTTGTTTGCCCCCATTACCGTGCGCTTTGCTTCACTAATGCTAATATGTTCATTATCTGCCACTGCCAACACGTCTTGTTCAAATTTATATCTGGGACAAGCCCTAGAGTTTGGTGTGTGATCACCCTTGCAAAGAAAACAGTATCGGGCTGCTTTGCAATCATCAAAATTATCGTGCTCTGCAGAGCACACAGGACATCTTTTATTGTTATCGCAAGAGTTTTGAATGTGGCCATATTCAAAGCATTTGCGACACTGTCTAGGACTTCTATTATATTTTTAACCTGCATCCTCTCATGGCCAACAATGATGGTATCAGGTAGGTAATTGGAGGAGAAGGTTAAAAGGATAGCTGCATCACCACCCAGTTTTTTTACATGAGATACACAAGGAGGGCATCGATGGAGAATCTCCTCCTCTTTAAAAACATGCAGATCTTTTGAGTAAACTACTCCTTTCAGTGTATTAAAGAATCTGTGAGATGAAATAGATTCAATATTTCCACTTTCAGGAGGTTTAAAGTTAGCTAACAGAACTGCTTGAGTCTCATTTCCAGCTTTTATTAGAAGATTCTTTCCATACCGTTTCAAATTTCCAATGGGAATGGAACCAACCTTGCTCTCAATGCAGTCAGCAGCTTTTATCAAATTTTCCCTCCCTCCTTGTAGATAGCAACATGCCATAGAGGGGAGGAAGAGCTCTGGTACATGGGACTGGTCCATGTTCTTCAGCCTTTGGAACAAAGTCAAATGGCTCATCATTCAAGTTTTTCACTGAAAACACTTTCGTGCTGACAACTGAGTCATTTAGAATGTGGCCATGGAGTCTCTGTTGTGCCTCACTAGCTTCCAAGGGAGAGGAAAATTTGATAAAAAGCACAAAATGACTGCTTATCTTTTCTAGAACTAATTTAATTCTTTCCACTTTGCCGAATTGCTTCACTACACTGTATAAACATTCGTAATCTAATGATAAGTTTACATTAGTGCAATAAAGGACCCTATTATTTGAATCAAATCCACCAGATTTATTAACACCCTGGTGTCTCAGTGTTTGGTTCTGTCCAACAGCCAAGCCCGTATCCATGTTCATGCCAGAAGTCGTTGCCAGTGCCGTTAAGTCATCGGATCCAGGGGGGGAGAACTAGAAGCCAAATCCATAAGTTTAAACCAGTCCACATGCAAAGGTCCAAAAAGTGCACACCCGACACCCAAGAGCCCCGCACAGACCCGACAGCATATCAAAAGGACAAACTGGGCAGCTCCACTGCTCAGCTTCCCCACCCAACACACTCCCAAAGCCCACGAAGAGACCCCAAGCTGCCAAGCATGCACACATCAGACCACCACACACAAACTGGTTCATCCACCCACCCAAAACTGCTTGGTCATATCAAGAAAGTATCGTAGATCAGTCAGGTATTCGCATTCTCCACCAATGGCACAAGTGAGAGTTGACTCCCAACAGTCCACCCCATACCCTACCCTTTCAGGATAGCACCAGTACGCTTGCAGTGGCCCAGGTATAAGCCAATCCGCCTGCTGGGAGTTCTGCCCCACTAATGGGGACTGACTCCCCACTCCAACCGTGCTCGTGGGCTTCGGACAAAAGCCAGGAGTCCCACCTCCAAAAACCAGCCCCTGGATTCCGATGGGCTGATCCCCAGAGATGGTTCCGCCCTCAAGATAGCAGTGGGAAAAATCCCATCACCATCTCTTAGGTCCAAACTATCTCGGGTGGCGACTCAACCACCACAACTCCCACAATTAGCTTCAATGCGAACCCCTTCCAAAAACGATCCCTTCTCAGACTCACCTAAGCAGTAAAATTTTGCGAATGTGGAAATGTCCACGCCATTTAAACCAAAAACTATGTAGGATGATTCGTCAGGACCCGGGCCCAAAGGCCAGGGTCCCTTAGCCCCTCACCTCGTCAAGGCGTCCTACTCGAGGGGCAGCCAACTGGAGATGATGCCATGTCTCCAAGGAGAGGACTCCAAACTGCAAGTGGTGCTATGAAAGACAATCCCCAACCTACCAGGTCCTATTGACGTCCATCTCTTCCTTTATCTTTAACTGGCATCCAGAAATTGCCTTTCCTTTCCCTTGATAGGTGTGTATCTGTCCGCCAAGAAAGGGATGTTGCTGTTCTTGAAGCTGCTGCTGCTGTCATTGCTGTTGCCCCCTCTTCTGATACAGGATGGATCCCCAGGGGGTGATTGCAGGCCACAAAATTCCTGAGAGATCAAGACAGCAGGGGGAGGGCTGCCAAAATGAGTTGACATTGGGGAATGATGTGTTGGAGCCTGCTTTCTCTTTGGGCCCTTAGCACATTCCATGAAATCACAGAGTGCTCCCAGGAGGGTTTGCACAGGTCTTTTCAAATGCAGTTAAGGCAGTCCCTAGGACTCGGGGAGCTACTGCATAGTCACCTTCAAAGGTGAGATCAGAAATGAGATGGAGTCTCGCACAGAACTCAGAAATGGCTGTCCCATCTGATATTTTACACATAGGGGCACAAAACCTCTCAGTAACTATGCCTTGCATCTACCCTTTGTTGAGGTGACACACTGCCACACTACTTGGAATTATAAGTCCTTCACTCTTTGTAATGCAAAATTGTTGAGTAATTTTCTTTGTTATATTGATGACGAAGCTCAGATGTTTAAGAGCTATACTACTACTTGAAAGTGCAATACAACTTTGCCCTAATCTTAAATATTTGCACAGATATTTTTGTACAAGAGTATTTGTGTGTCAATTCAACTTTATTTTCATCGCTTTTGTACTTAATTTGCAAGCTGATGGCCTTTTAGGCTTATTCCATAAAATTTTTTACTTATACCAAATGATGACAAAATCTTTATAACGCTCAATACCTACGAAAACACCAAGTGTTCAACAAACGAAATACTGTAATGATTTTTGTGATAAAATAAATTTTTTAGTTGCTTACCCTCTATCATTCAGCTTTATCTGCGACTACTTGGGCGCAGGTTAGACAAGTCTTAAAATTGAAACAATCGTTAATGAACACTCCCAGTAGTTACTCCCCACCCTTTGTAGGGTGTGGGTAGGACAGCGAATGTTTTGGTTGCTCATTCCACTCTTTAGTCTCTTGAGAGGGGAGGAGGGAGGGTTTCAGTGATAGAGGGTAAGTACCTAAAAAACAGATTTAAGAGGGGAGGAGGGAGGGTTTCAGTGATAGAGGGTAAGTACCTAAAGAATAGATTTTATCATAAAAACCATTATTTTTAAGGTGAAACAACTTACCCTCTATCAGTTAGCTGACTCCGACATTGTGTGCTGGAGGCGGGCAAGAGATTCCCTATAACTGAATTATAAGATATCATTATAAATATCCCATTATAAATATCCTTATCACTGCTTACCTGATGAATATGATCCCATGGTAAGTACTTGTCGGATGAGGATCTTCATCAAGCAAGGTCCACTATTTTAGGAGGTGGAACATGAACCCCAAATGTGGCCATTGGTTGAAGATGTGCAATGCAGAATGGCAATTTATTGGCCCCTGTACCTCAGACCTGCAGAGCTGACGGGAGCCACAACCACAACTAAATTATGATCCCTTAAGAGCTACCACCTACCTAACAGAGTTCTTGTGGTACCTCACACCTAACAACAAGCCCAAATTGAAAAAAAAAAGTTCATATTAGTTTTACCAGACCACTGAGCTGAGTAACAGTTCTCCTAGGGCTGGCCCCAAGGATTAGACTTATTTTACGTGGCTAAGAACCAATTGGTTACCTAGCAACGGCACCTACAGCTTATTGTGGAATCTGAACCACATTATACCGAGGGACTCGGGCCTAGCGAGTGCTAGGCGACAACTCTACCGACTCGCCCAACGGAGAATTATCCCAAATTGAAAGAAACCACAAAAGTGGTACTTAATCAGCTCAGGGTAGTTTTCTCCAGTGGAGAGCAATGGCTCTGCAACATTCAACAACATAATTTACTCTAATAAAAAAAAAGAAAGACTTTGCAGTATACAAAATGATCCAAATAAATAAAGTGGAGTAAACTATCCTGTACGAACTCATCACATACAGTCCCCCTTTACCCAGGAAGGAGGTAGCTAGAGAGAACCCTTATCTGTTCATGACACATAACAGGATAACCGGAAGACTAGAAGATAATCTCCCCTGCCGAAACAAGAGGTGCTAGCATACACCAGTCTTCATACTGGATCTCTATGTCCCTCAAGTGGTTGGAAGTGAAAACACAGCTACACCTCCACTGTGCTGCCAAGACTAGACAGTCTAGAGAGAGGTGTTGGTGAAAACTAACAGGTGTAGACGCTGCTCTGACATTGTGTAGTTTCACCTTCAAAAGGGGACAAACCTCTGGAGAGATTGCCTGGTGTACTTCCAGAATTAAGGACTTAATCAAGAAAGCCATGTCATTTTTAGACATAGGAGCCTCATGCTTCCTGACCAAACAAAATAGGTTCCTACGCTGCTTCCTTACAGGTTTAAGATGGGACGTACAACACAGTAAACCCCCCGTATTCACAGGGGATGCATACCGCACACCCCCGCGAATAGCTAAAATCCGCAAATACTTAAAACCCCTCTAAAAACACTTAGAACCGCCTATTTTGATAAACACAAAAAAAAAAACTCTAAAAATGCTTATACCCGAGTATTTTAATAGTTTTGTCACAAAAAGTGCATTTAGTCATGAAAATGATATGAAAATACAGTAATTAGTGAATATTTCTCAGTGAAAAATACAGCAAATTTTCCGTGAATAATGGGTAGATGCATTCCACAGAGAAATCCGCGAATACATGAGTCCGCGAACATTGAGACCGTGAATACTGGGGGTTCACTGTACTTCAGGCCCTAACAGGGCATAAAACCAGCCTCCTTCCTCAGGAGTCAGAGTTTCTAGCAAAGGGATAGAGAAAACTCTAATAAGTGCTTTGGTCTTAACATTGTTCTTGGCACGAAAGGAAGCCAGAGAAGATAATTCTGCTCCAGTATGAGAAAACCCTAATAATGATGATATTGCTTGCAACTCACTTATTCTTTTGACTGAAGCCAAGGCCACCAGAAAGAGAGAAGCCTCTCTAGGGGGTTCAAAAGGAGAGCCTCTCAGGTGCCATAAGACAATATCTATATTCCATAAAAGGTTTCTGAAGAACCTTCAGCATTTCCAGTTGAAAAGAGTAAACAGCTTCACGTACGTCAGCATCCTTTGAAATATTCAATCTAGTATGCCTGAAAACAGAAGCCAGCATGGATTTATAGCCTTTGATGGAGGAAACAGACAGACCTTTAGCATATCTTAAGAATAGTAGAAACTTGATTACATTATCAATGCTGGTGTGACGACACTAAATGTCCCTGGACTTGCACCATGCACCATACAGTTTCCACTGTTTCTTCTATAATATACTAGTGGACTTTCTCCTTGCAGCAAGGATGGAGTCCCTAGACGACTTTGAAAAGCCTCTAGATTTGAGGAGCTTGTCGACAGTTTCCAAGTGGTTGGATGAAGCATGTTGATATTTCCATGTAGCCTCCCTGTTCCTGTTTGTTGAAGTAGGTTCCTCCAAAAAGGTAACTGTCTGGGAACTTCTATTGATTCTAGGAGGTCTGTGAACCAATGCCTCCTCGGCCACCAAGGCACGATTAGAATCATGGAAGTGTTCCGGAATCCTTTAAATTTCTTGAGCACTTCTTCAACAACAGAAACAGAGGGAAAGCATATACGAATAGGTTTGCCCAGTTTAAAGCCATAGAATCTACTGCCAAGGCTCGAGGGTCCGGAACTGGAGAGATGTACACCAGGAGACAGTGATTCAACTTCGTTGTGAAGAGATCTATGGGAGGTTGGCCGAACTCTTTCCAAATTGCCTCGCACATGGTCAGGTTTAACATCCATTCATGGGAGAGTACCTGTCCTGGACGACTTAGCATGTCTGCCAGAACATCCAATCGACTGGGTACAAACTGGGTCATTAGGAAAATGTTCCTCTCCTCCGTCCAAAGGAGTAAATCCATGGTAATGGCTACTAATGTTTCTGACTTCATGCCCCCTTGTCTTCTTAGGTACGATAGAGATGCTGAGTTGTCCAAGAAGACACAAATTACTTTGTTGGTCACTGCACTTTCCAGCTTCTGCAGCCTTTTCTGGATAGCCAACAACTCCTTGCAGTTTATGTGCAAAATTTTTCATAGCTGGGGACCATACTCCAGAACCAACCTGATTCCCCATAACTATACCCCAGCCCTTGTCTGAGGAGTCTGAATACAGTGAGAGGTCAGGGCTCGGGGACTCTAGAGACTTCCTTGCAAGCAGTACCTCTTCAGAACAGATCTGGGTTCCAAGGCACTAACTCGTGGATTGGCTGTGACTCTCTGTGCCAGTACCTCCTCGATTGCAACTGAAACGGTTTCATCTGCAGTCGACCACCTGGGACTAATTTCTCCAGAGAAGACATGTGACCTAACAGAGAAAGCCAGCATTTGGCTGGCATGCTTCCTGAGGAGGCAAATTCGCCTGCAAGTGACAAGAGATTGTCTACTCGAGCACATGTAGGAAAAACCTTGAAAAGAACAGAATCTATCTCCATGCCCAGGTAGTCATTCTTTGAGAAGGTTCCAGTAAAGACTTTGTCACATTTATCAGTAACCCTAGGGCTTTTGCTAAGCCCAGAATTAGCTCTCTTGCCCTCAGGCAATCCTCCCTGGACTCCACAATGATAATCCAATCACCTAGGTACAGAGGTATCTTTACTCCTAGTAAGTGAAGCCATTTTGCAAAAGGGGGGATAAGACCCTGGTGAAAACCTGAGACAAAGCATAGGAACTTTCTTGAATGTTGGTGAATGGGGACATGAAAGTACACGCCCTTCATGTCCACTGTAAACATCCATGCCTCTTTCTCCAAGGCGGCTAAGACTGTGGAGGCTGACTCCATGGAAAGAGGGAACAGTTGGACATAGAGGTTGAGCTTGGATACATTCAAAACGGGCCTCCAACCTCCCATTGCCTTTGGAACTAGGAAAAGCATGTTGTAAAAACCTTGTGAAGTAGCCAGTATTTCCTCTATAGTTGCCTTCTCTAACAGAGAAAAAGACTTCCTGACTCAAGATCCTTCTCTTCTCTGGGTTGCCTTTGTAAGATGAAAAGGCTATGGGTTGCTTTGATAGAGGAGGCAAACTCCTGAAAGGAATGGAATAGCCTACCAAAAGTACTTTCGCTACCAAGC
Source organism: Macrobrachium rosenbergii (assembly GCF_040412425.1). NCBI lineage: Eukaryota > Metazoa > Arthropoda > Malacostraca > Decapoda > Palaemonidae > Macrobrachium > Macrobrachium rosenbergii. The sequence continues at coordinate 1,707,988 of NC_089780.1, read as the reverse complement.
GTCTACCCGTAAGCATTCCCACACTTGAGCAAAGAAGCCTACGGTCGCCACAGGTACCTGAGGGCTCAAGAAGCTATTCTTTATTAGACTTACGACTCTTGTTATAAGAGGAGGAGGTAACTTCCCTCCCCTTGCAGAACAGGATTTGGAACTTTGCTGGCGAAAGGATACTTTCCTCCTTCCGGCACTTGGAAAGAAGACCTAGCAGAGGAGGTAGCATAGCCCGAAGGCCATTTAAAAGACGAAGAGGAAGACGCAGGAGACTTTCCTTTAGAAGCTTGGGACTGATGGATAAAAGACCTATTCTCTGTCTTCTCAGTCTCTGAGGCTATAGACGCAGACAGTTTTTCTTCAATAATCTTCCCGATGTGCTGAAATTAAAGACTATTTACTAAAGGGGGAAACTGAAGGAACCAGCAGAGGCCAAAGCTGCTCTCTTCTGCAAACTTTAAGGTTGCTCACAACATGGGAGAGCTCCCCTGTCACACCTTGTCTAATGAAGCAAAAAACCCTAAGGCCTTAACAAAAGGATCCCTGGCCAAAGCTAACCAAACTCCTTCAAACACTGTTCGACTGTGTTCAATACAATTTCACTGAAGGACAGTTTCAATAGTGTTAGTCAAACTCTTATACATATTCAGAGCCTCTGGAATTGAGAAATGCAACCTGCCTGATGCAACAGCACCTTTCTTAATCGCAAAAATCATGGACAAAACATGCCGTCCACTGCAAGATCAGGAGAAAAGGGGAGAAACTCCCCTGTCTGATACACTAGTGACTTCCTAACATGAAGGAAGGGAGACAAAAGAGAGTATCCTTTAGAGGAGCTCTTCTTAGGCAAAGCCTCAGCACGAGGGTCAGTCTTCCATGTACAGGATCTGACAGCCTAAAGTAGGGGAGAGAATAATCAGACCCCAACCTGGAAGCTCTTAGCAAGCGAGCAGTATTTGAATGCTCCACTGAAAAGAACTGAGGATATCTGTCCAAACACAACTGAACCAGTTCCTTAAAACCCGAAGTGACCGATTCTAAGTGTTCCTCTTCCTTTATCCAAGGGTAATGTAGTAAAAGGAGGACGTTGAGAGGAAGAGCTGGGCCTAAACAGGACTTCCTCTTCTGAGACAGCTGAAGAAGCCTCAGAACCAGATGGTCTTGTAGGACCCGGTGCTAGAATTCTACTAATCCACTCTGCTAAATACTTGAACTGAGAACGGTCTCTCTCAAGATCCGACTGAGAACATCCGGCTGACACAGGAATGCGAGAACCCTTTAACTACAGTGACTTACCTTCCAACACAGGAGAAGCACAACCTGTTCCCTTGATGCCACTAAGAACATGTTCACTCGCACTTACCTCCTCACTCCTACTATTCGAGGACTCTCTGTCATAGACTATAACTGTGGCCCCGAAGAAACTCTACGGCCTACTGTCTCTTGAGGATTCATCAACTCTTCCCTCAGACTCGATGAGGAGGTATGCAGACTCACTAAGGCGCCATGCCTGCGGCCTGGCTGAGGCGGCGAGCAGACTCATTGAAGCTTCCTGCAGCCCAGAATATGCCTGGTACGGACTCAACAATTCCTGTGGCCTCGAATATCTGACACACTTAGCCTTAGCTTCGGAAAGACAGTCCATAAAATCCGCAAAAGTCTCAGAAGCGGACATACCTACAGCCTTGATGCAATCAAAACTTGGACTATCGTCAACAGAAAATGAGCCTAGGTATGTAGCGTACTACCTGAATGCCTAAATAATGACTCCAGACTCCTTGAGGCGGCTGAAGGTGCAGTGGCATTGTTTGCTGCCGAATGCGATTTGTTACCTGGTTCAGATGAATCGCTATAATAACCTTGGGAAAGTGAAGGCCTAGACCTTTTCACCCTACCATGAATGTCTATAGGTGAGCGCAATTTGCATTTGTCCACCAAGCCGAGAAGCAAAGGCAGGAGACACACACAGTCCATGAACATCCTGGGATGTCAGTCCTTGTTTGGGGACCCTGGGACTATCAGGCCTGTCAGCAGGAGGAGCTGACGGGAGAGACAAGGCTGCGTCCACGGAGTCTCCAATGGAATGAGGGGACACTGTCCCTGCCAATGCACTAGATACATTAGATGCAAAAGATTCAAACTTGTTACATAAACATTCAATCTTATATTTTACACAATGTAATCAATATCAGACTGCACTGAATCTAACCTACTACCCTGAGCTGACTTAGTGGGTGTGGAAGGATGAGAATCTATTAAAGAAGAAGAATCAATAAACCTATCCATCTCTTGACCAGAAGTTAATTCTATGGAAGATTAGATGCAAGACTAGCTGTTCTCTTTACACTCTTTCTAAGCCTAGCCTTCCCTCTTTTAATATGATACTTTACCATCTCCTCTATCTCTTGCATTCCCCGCAATGATCACAACGGTTGTCCAAATCACACATTACCCCAAGGCGATCAATGCATAAATCATGTGCATTGTACTTCAAAGAAGCCAATCTGGTCTTGCAACCACTTATCTTGCAAAATCTAAGCGATTCTGATAAGGAAGATTGAGAAGAATCCATAATGAAAAAAACCACAGCCTAGACAATCCAAGTCAATAAGCACGAAAAAACAAACCAAAATTCAGAGCATTTGTCTACACTGCCGTCCAGTTTTGCCAACATGAGTAGAATAAGCAACCGAAACACTCACTGTCCTACCCCTACCCTACAAAGGGTAGGGGAGTAACTATTGGGAGCGTTTGTTAACAGCTGTTTCAATTTTAACAATTGTCTAACCCATGCCAAAGTGGTCGCACATAAAGCTTTACGATAGTGGGTAAGTTTCACCTCAAAAATTCTACCTGCTTATTTATCATTCACTACAGAATGCTTATTTCTGAGCTTGTCCCTGTGTCAGCCGGTGAAATTCCTATTAAACACGAATTTCTAGGTATAGATATTGCTAAATATACCAGAGAAAAAAGCTATCAGGAATGCTGGGGTTACTACCCCCAGATCGAACATCCATTATGAAATAGACGTCGGTATAGATAAGTGTGAGTGATTGTTGTCACTGCCACAGGACTGCACTCTGTAGACATCCCAATGACAAAACCCCGGAATGTGAGGAGCCGATCTAACGCCCGCACTCACCTGCCCGCCAACCGACGACCCCAGCGCCATCTGTACTCTTTCCATTCTAGCACGTTTTTCCTTTAAGAAGGCTTTTTTCTTGTGCTGGTTTTTTTGCCCATTTTTCCTTGAGTTGACCATGTCTTTAAGCAATTTCACCGTTATGAAGTTAAGTACCATCTTCTTGTGGGGTTTTATTATCAGTGAGGCCCTTATTGGCCCGTAAGTTAATATTTACAGGGTCATATATCGGGCGCTCCCCGGCGTTCGCCGCCTCTACCATGATGACCTTGAGGTACACCCTTACAGCTCGTTTCTGCAGGGGTTTCTCTCGGTCGTTTACAATTTTATTCATGTTTCGTAATTCCCCTTCAAGAAGTTCCTTTTGGAGGCGTTTATCTATGTCGGGCGGTTCCTGGTACCTTGATTAGCGTCATTCCTCACGGAGGCTTCCTCCCCTTATTTTGGTTCTTACAATTAATTCATAGCTGATACCAGGCTCTCGCGTGAGTAGATTCCCTCTCCAAGGTGGTGCTTTCTTTTGTCAGTTTCTCTGATTTGTAGTGTAATGGATGACATGGATAATTCGGATTTATTGTGGTCCAGGCTCGGCGTCAGCAGCAGCCAGTTGGCTGCCTACCTCCTGTTCGCCTCGCTCGGTTAGGCTATACGCTTAGCACAAGTTCTTATATTTTTGTATACTCGATCATATTACGTGTACTTATGTTGTTATTGGTTAACTTTAGCGGTACTTATCAGAAATTGGGGATCCTAGCCTAGCCCTCTCGCTCCAATCGGTGGGTTAGGCTATTCAGGTTAGGCTTTGGCATTGTCTTAGCTCCCATCTCTCCCGACTATGTCGCTTGAGCGGGGGAGGGAGGGGTAGGCCAGTCGAGGGAGTTCCTGTTTGTTGTTCCATCCGCCTTACGGCTCATTTTCGGGTTTGCTAGGGCATCTGAAGCCCCCATCCCCTCCTCCCTCTAATGAGGGAGAGAGGAAAAATAAAAGGGGGATCTTCTTTATGCATTGCCCTTCTGCCCTATGGGTCGGTTGCTGGTTGGACTGCGTTCTGGGAATTTCTCTCCCTTCCACCCCTCTTCCTCCCTCTCCTCTCCTCCTCCTTTTACTGTCTGGGCTGCGCCTTCAGAGGAGGGTGAGAGTTTGGCGTTGCTTTAGACTAGTGCTGTTATCCTATCCTCCCCTAGTACTTTTGGTGAGTGTCATGAGTCTCCCTGCGCGCAGGAAGTCGATACATCTGTTTCGACGCCCCGTAGGGAGTTACAGTCAGTGTATGGGGGTGTCCTCCGTCCACTTGAACATAACTCTCGATTCCACCTTCTAAGTACTGCCTCCCTGACTTTGCCAGTGGTGTGTCATCTCCCCGCGTGTCGGACGTCGGTCTCTTCGATTGTCACCCCGCAGGGGACTAGTCCAGTTCCCAGTTGAGTCACCCACCCTCTTGGCCTCCGTTCTAGTGTCAACCGCTCGGCTAGTGTTTCGTTGGTTCGCTCTCCTCCGGGTCCAGCTGAACTTCGATCACCTTCAGGGTTTAAACACTTCCTCGCTGGTTCCGCTCCGCCGTCCCCGGTCCTCCCGTTGCCTTCTTACCTGTTACCACTCCGGTGGTTTTGGTTTTCAGTAGGTTGGCTTTAGTCACACCTAGTTCTCTAGCTGTATAATAACTGGAGGTAATGATTTACCCCGCCCTCCCCGCTGTAACCAAGTGACGGAGGCACGGGATCTGGGAGGGGTCCGCGCCGGAACACTATGACCAGCAGTGTACTGCTATCCTATGTTATTAACCATTTACTTACTACCGGACTCCGGCAGTAATTATACTTTAAGTTGATTTTACAGTTAAGAGTTGCATGATCCTAGGTTAAGGTCCTACTCCGTCGAACTATCTCCAGCGCTCCTTAATTTAGTGTGTGTCATGTTTTGCTCTGGTTTATCGTCCCGCCGGAATGTTCCGGCGGGTCCGGTATAAATTAATTAGCATGTTCCATTACCTGCTATAGTTTAAGGTCCCTATCTCCGCCGGTTCTACTCCGGCGCGCCTTAAATTAGTATGTTCATATACCGTCTTCCGCTTACAGACAGTACATTGTCAGGAGCCCGGGTGCACTGCAGTGCTGCACCAGCCCTATGGGCACGTTGTCTGCCGTTCCCATTCGGGCTGTGCAGTCCGGATAGACGACCTCATCGTGTGGCACCCGGACGGTGAGGTTTGCTTCGCTCTTTATGAGCTTATCCAGGACGAGTCGGTAAGCCTATAGTTACTGCCTTTAGTTTACCTGGTTGCCTCACTTGTTTCAAGTACGTTATGTTCCTGATATATTGCTTATATATCTCTTCACTGAGCGCTCGGTTATTAAGTCCCTGCTCTCTTCCAGGCCGACCAAGCTTCCCGCAGCGACGCCTTGGGTTCCCTTCGGGCCTGGGTGGCTGGTTTTGGAAGGAATGTTCCGTCGGGGAAGCCATATGTTCTGGACGAGAACATCCGTAATCTGCTTTACCCCGGCGCCCGGATCTCAGCGGCTGTTCCATCGGAAGTCGCCGCTCCTCTCATCAAGCAGATCCAGGTAGAAACCCAGCCTCCCCAGGACAAGAATTTGTACGCGGCGGTGTCAGAGGAAGTGGCGGCCATAAACCTTGACCTGGAGCTGATGAACACAGAACAGGACCAGGAGGTAGGTAGGGAGGTAAGTGAGGCAGTGGGGACAGGCTCCCTTTTTGATTCCCCTTCATCCACCACTTCTTCATTTCAGGGTTTCCAAAAGTCTTCTTACTTGGAGGACAGGGCGCAATCGGCTGTCCCCAAGTTGAAGAAGTCTTGGAAGACGAAGGGCCATAAGTCCGCAACCTCCCGCAAAGCAACCCTTTTCCCTCCGGTGAAGCCACGGGATACTAGTCCGGTGGCCTCCACAAGCACGGCCACTCCCTCTGCTAAGGGAGCGAGTTCGAGGGCAGCTAAGGCTAGCCCTCCTCACCAACCTGCCTTTGATCCGGAGGAGTTTGCCGGTATACTTCTGCAAAAGTTTACCTCGGAGGTGGATGCTAAGCTCAACAAGCTTACGGAGAGGTTGCAGAACCAGGAGAGTATGCTCTCCGGGTTCATGCGCTCCGGTGGGTCGGCGGTACATTACCCCATTCCAGATGCCTCCGCCCTCCCTCCATTTGACAAGGGAAATCCTTGGCGTTTGGCCCTTCATGCTCCCCGGCATGAAGATACCCTAACGATCGAGGGTCTAGGCACGCGCAGGCTTCAGGAGTTGGAATTCTTTCCTCCTGACCTGCTGCCCCCCTACCCAGGCTTCGCCAGGTTGACGGAGGAAGCTTGGGTAAGGACGGATAAGGTCCCGAAGGAGACAGTTATCTTCCCAAGGGACCAGGCGCAGGCTACATTGCTGCGCACATTTAATGAGTGGCAGGCGGAGAACACGAAGTTGACCCCCTTCAAGGGCAACTTCACGATGTTCTCGTTGGGTGATAGAATCCCAACCCCTTGCATGACTAAGGTGGCTCTTGCGACCGCCCAGGCATGCACGGAAGGTAAGCCGTCGCCTCAGCTCCGGGAGACTGATCCTACCTCACTGATCTTCCCCGGAGACGATGATTTCTGGAAGGATGCCCCGGCTACTTTTACATCGGGTAAGCTGGACCCAGATTGTGCATCCACCTTATTCAGTGAGCAGCTTCCCAAACTGCCAGAAGCCCTCCTGAAAGCAGAGTTTGAGACTAGGTGTCGGCTGAGCCGATCACTGAACTCCCTGTGCCTGGCGGAATCCACCTCAGTGATGTACTCCGAGGAGCCACTCTTCCAGGTCCTGACGAAGTCTCTGTTAGCAGGATTTCAGGCGGACCTGTTTGACTTCATGGTAGCGCGGATGAACTGCCGCAAGTACATCTTCGCTGACGCTACCATAAGACATGAGCCTAACAAGCTCATGAAAAGCTCCTTCTGGGGGGCTAGTATCTTCCCCGAAGGAGAGGTCAACAAAGTCCTGGCTGAGGCAACCAGGGCTAATCAGAGTCTGCGCTCCCACTGGGGTATCCCTGCTTTCGAAAGGAAAGCCCCCCGAGTCCGCCGGGCCCCAAAACAGGCCTGGTAAGAGATACAGGAGGCACAGAAGACAACACCAACAAGCCGTTGTCCAAGCTGTACCTATCTCGCCAGTTGGCCAGCCTTCTACCTCGAAGGCCCAGCCTCAACAGTTCGTGCTGGTGCAGCCAGCTCAGCACTCCCTTGCCGCGCCTACCTTCGTAACGTCTCCTGTGTATAACCCCTCCTATGAGGGCCAGGGGTCGTTTCGAGGTCTTAACAGGAACGCAAGGGGGAGTAGAGCAAGAGCCTCCTTCAGAGGCAAGGCTGCCTTGCGATCCCTCTCCCGGGGGAGAGGAGGCAAGCCTTCACCTTCCCAGTGAGACCAATCAGGTGGGCGGCAGACTTCACCTGTTCAGGGACCAGTGGACCTTCAGTCCGTGGGCCCACAGTATAGTCTCCAAAGGTTTGGGGTGGAGTTGGATCAAGGGCCCTCCCCCTCTGATCAGATTTCATCAACTGTCTTCCAAAGCTCTGTGGGACTTTCCGGCGGAATTACTCCAAAAGAGGGCCATAAAGAAAGTGAGACACCTGAAATTTCAAGGCAGGTTGTTCAGTGTTCCCAAGAAAGACTCCAGTCAACAAAGGGTAATCTTGGATCTGTCGCATCTCAATCTTTATATACAATGCAACAAATTTCGCATGCTTACAATCGCGCAGGTGCGGACTCTACTTCCTCGTGGAGCCGTCACCACCTCTATAGATCTTTCAGACACATATTATCACGTCCCGATTGCGCGGAACTTCTCTCCCTTCCTAGGTTTCAGACTGGGGAAACAAGCCTACTCGTTCAGGGTCATGCCATTCGGGCTCAACATAGCACCCAGAATTTTCACGAAGCTGGCGGAAACGGTAGTGCAGCAGTTACGGTCCCGGGGGATATCGCTGGCCGCATACCTGGACGATTGGATAATTTGGGCATCCAACACCGGGGAGTGCCGGAGAGCTACGGCCGTGGTGATCGAGTTTCTGGAATCCCTAGGCTTTCAGATAAACAGGGAGAAGTCCCGCCTAGCTCCGGAGGCTCGATTTCAGTGGCTGGGTATCCAGTGGGATCTGGTCTCACACAAGCTGTCTATTCCGCCAGCCAAACGAAGAGAGATAGCCAAAGCCACCAGGCAATTCCTCAAAGGCAGGAAAGCCTCTCGCAGAACGCAAGAAAGAATCCTGGGTTCTCTTCAGTTCGCATCTGTAACAGATCTGCTCCTAAAAGCAAAACTGAAAGACATAAACAGAGTGTGGCGGAGACGAGCCAATGTCAAGCTCAGGGACAAGGTGTCATTAATTCCTCCGGTGCTGAGGAAAAGACTCGGCCGTGGTCCACAGTCAAGGGGTCTTTCAAGTCAGTTCCCCTTCAATTCCCTCCCCAGCTCTAATAATCCACACAGACGCTTCGTTAAGCGGCTGGGGAGGGTACTCACCAAAAGAAAAGGTACAGGGTACATGGTCCACACTGTTCCGTCAGTTCCACATAAACATTTTGGAGGCGATGGCAGTGTTTCTAACTCTGAAAAAGCTTTGCCCCACCAACCAGATTCATATCAGGCTGGAGCTGGACAGCGCAGTAGTGGTGCATTGCATAAACAGAGGCGGTTCCAAATCGAGCCGGATAAACCAAGTGATGATAGCCATTTTCTCCCTGGCGGAGAAACACGGCTGGCACCTGTCAGCTACCCATCTAGCAGGAGTCCGGAATGTCATTGCAGACTCCCTGTCCAGGGCAACTCCGCTGGAGTCAGAATGGTCCCTGGACAAGGCTTCTTTCGAATGGATCCGCCGTCAGGTTCCGGGCCTTCAGGTGGACTTGTTTGCCACGGAGAGCAATCACAAACTCCCTTGTTATGTTGCTCCCAACCTGGACCCTCGAGCTCACGCTACGGATGCAATGTCAGTGGACTGGAACAAATGGCAGAAAATCTATCTGTTTCTGCCAATAAACCTGCTGATGAAGGTGTTGCACAAGCTCAGGTCATTCAAAGGTCAAGTGGCCCTGGTAGCTCCCAACTGGCCGAAGAGCAATTGGTTCCCTCTTCTTCTGGAGCTCAAACTACGGTGTCATCAACAATACCCAGGCCACAGCTGACTCAAATAGTGCAAACACGGACTGTGTCAGCTTCCTCAAGAATTCTGAATGCCCTGGCTTTATGGACTTTATGAAATTCGCCGCTCAGAGAGGTGCGGATATTGATCCCGTTAATACTCTGTTTCTGGAATCAGATAAAAGAGATTCTACCCTCAGACAGTACAATTCCGCAGTTAAAAAGTTGGCATCTTTTTTGAAGGAATCTGAAGCTCAAGTCATGACCACCAATTTGGCAATATCGTTCTTTAGGTCACTGTTTGAAAAGGGTCTGGCTCCGGCCACCATTACCACAGCGAAATCAGCTTTGAAAAAGGTGTTTTTGCATGGCTTCAAGATTGATTTAACAGATTCATATTTTTCGTCCATTCCCAGAGCATGCGCTCGTTTGAGACCAGCGACCCGTCCACATACGGTTTCCTGGTTTCTTAGCGATGTTCTAAAATTAGCCTCAGAAACTAATAACGATCAATGTTCTTACTTGAATCTGTTAAGGAAGACGTTGTTCCTAATTAGTCTAGCTTCAGGTGCCAGAATATCAGAACTGTCTGCTCTCTCTAGAGGTGCGAATCTTGTGGATTTTCTCCCGTCAGGAGAAGTTCTGCTTTCCCCAGATCAAAGGTTCTTAGCAAAAAATGAAGACCCTCAGGATAGGTGGTCCCCCTGGAAGGTTGTTCCTCTTCCACAAGACCTGTATTTATGCCCACTTGCTACCTTGAGGGCCTATTTACGGAGAACTTCTCAGTGTTTGTCTGGTCCTCTTTTTACCAGGGAAAAAGGAGGAACGCTTTCTTTAAAGGCTATCAGACAACAAATTCTATACTTCATTAAGCAAGCTAACCCGGATTCAGTCCCTAAGGTTCATGATATCCAAGCAGTGGCTACCTCCACTAATTATTTTCATAATATGAATTTTGATGAGCTTAAGAAGTATACGGGCTGGAAATCTCCATCAGTGTTTAAACGCCACTATCTGAAATCACTGGAAGCTCTGAAGTTCCCTGCGGTGGCTGTAGGGAGCATTGTCCCTCCGGCTTAAATTAACCTTTAATCCCTATTCTTTCCCCCCGGCCCGCCTGCCTCATTTACTTGCCCTGCCATTTTCTCCTGGACCAGACATGCTTCACAGCCTGGCTCCTGATATTATGATGTACAATCTTGCGGTGTTAGTTTTTAAGTTTGCGACATGTTATGTTTACTGTGATTTAGTTTTAAGTCCGGAGGTACCTTTATAAATTTTCTGTCGTTTATTTAGTTTTGGTGCCTTCCCACCATAGTATTAATTATGTACATAGTTGTTTCTCATGTCCTTTACTGTGGTATTAATTGTATCCCTAGTTATAACCAGTTTCTCTGTCTATACCTTTTGTATTTAATCATGTTTTGGGGATAATTAAAACTATTTTCAGTAATAGTGTTTTTATACATGTTCACCTAACTGTTCGTTCCTTTTAGACTTTCACCAAAGCTTAGTATGATTCTCTGTCATGATTTCACCGGCTGACACAGGGACGAGCTCAGAAAAGGGATTTTGACAAAGGAAAAATCTATTTCTGAGGGAGGCCCTGTGTCACCTGGTGACCTTCCCAGAATCTAGGTTTCCCTCCACGAGTAGGCATACCAAGCTTGTGGGGGGTGCTAGCCTGGAATGAGTACAGATGGCGCTGGGGTCGTCGGTTGGCGGGCAGGTGAGTGCGGGCGTTAGATCGGCTCCTCACGTTCCGGGGTTTTGTCATTGGGATGTCTACAGAGTGCAGTCCTGTGGCAGTGACAACAATCACTCACCCTTATCTATACCGACGTCTATTTCATAATGGATGTTCGATCTGGGGGTAGTAACCCCAGCATTCCTGATAGCTTTTTTCTCTGGTATATTTAGCAATATCTATACCTAGAAATTCGTGTTTAATAGGAATTTCACCGGGTGACACAGGGCCTCCCTCAGAAATAGATTTTTCCTTTGTCAAAATCCCTTATTCGTTTTGAAAAATAAATGCAAAGCACTTCATTGACTTCAAAAGATTAAATAGGCTAAGAAGCACCATGTAAAGCAGCTTATACTGGCTACTCCTTCCATTATGTGAGAAGAGATGAATACCAAGGCGACCATCAGGTGAGTGGGGTATTCACCTACATAAGTCAGCATTTTATTTTTCTATAAGTATTCATTCAGTACTTGGCTCTTCCATAGCTTTCAGGTACTAAAGAATAAATGAGATTCCTGTACAGTGAAATATTTTCTTTCAATACATGCAACATTTAAAATAAGCAATTTTTATCTAGGTACAATCTAACCCTTACAAAGAAACCTTGCGCAATGATGCGCTCAATCAATTAAAAAGAAGGGTTAATAAAGGAAAGCTTGAGCATGACATCACTTCCCTTCAGTGAAGACTTGTAGGGTACCATTGTATTAAACAGTTTGACCAGACCATCAAGTCAAAAACACTTGACTCTCATGGGGTTGGTCATAATAGAAAAAGACTTGATACATATTGTGAGCTGTGGTCTCCCAAAAGGGGATTATATCATCAACCTGATAATCTATAATGGTATGAATAGTTTAATCACCATACTTATGGGAGATATGCAGATTAAAACAAGTCATTGTGTTTTCCATTTGTAATGTAAGTGGGGTATTAAAAAATTAAAGACAAACTAACTCATGCTGGCATTTGCCATATTACAGTAAATACCCTATCAGTTAAAAACCCATTAACAATTACATATCAATAAGCTATTGTAACTTACTGGAAGTTTAATGAGTCCTTTCACTTTCAGCATCTTTGCCAAGTCTGTCACGAGTGGAAGAATTTCTGCAGGAACATTCACCTGTAAAGTATTTGTTATGTATCATTATCTTTTATCAAAAACACTCATAACACTGAAAAATCCATTTACTTCAGCCATAGGAAAAGGAAATAACAAGCAATACTAATTACTAGTTGTGATATGTAAGAAATTTTTCATCTGATAAAAATACTGCACATATATTTATACATAACATTACTGGACTTTAGTTCAAAACTTAAAAAAAGTTATTGAATCCATCTTCCTCTGATATGAAAAATCTTTATCTAAACTTAAAGACTTCTGAAAATACAATAATGTGTAGCCCTCCAAGCAGAGGGGTTAATAGCACATTCCCATGCAACCTATGGCATGTACCTATTACATGCCATTATGAAATTAATTCTTATTTTATTATTAACAGATATAAACCATTATCTGAAAAACAATAATTGTTAATAACCTTACGTCTCTCAAAGTAAAATAATTTTTATATTATTAATGCTACTCTGTCTTGAATGGTGCAGTGCTAACTAAGAGTAGCCATCAACTGAAGAGTTAAGACTTTGATCTTCTTTTAGAAAAGTAACTATTACTATAGGATGGCTCTACTCTTGATGTCAGGGAAGAAATCAATCACAAGACACGCTAATACAGTACTGTATTAAAAATTCTCTCATTACTGGTCTAGGCTGGAAAAGTGCCACTGTTGGTACAGTGATGGAATATAAATGGACTCAACACAGGAAGGCTCCTAACACTGGTTTAAAGTGACAATCCAGAAAATTACTATTTACCCTTCTTCCTCATCATTAATTACCAGGTCTGTGAAAGAAACATTCACCAGATTCCTATAACTTTGTCAGGGAAAGCAAGTGAAAAGCTGCTATCAAAACATGTTTTTTGATAGTGAAGCCATTGCTCATCTTCAGAGGAGCACAGAAAAGAAACTGACTAGTGATGAAATGGCCTAGCTCCCAAGAAAAGAATCCCAACTGCCAATATGAAAGCAGTCCATGGTAAAGTCCAGTGAGAGAATACCTATCCTCTTCTATTTGGGGTTCCCATAAGGGAATAAAAATTAATAAAGAAGGATAAAGAAACTGCTTGTGTTGTGTTAACCTTGTGACCATGTCAGGATGGGATAAAGGATAACCACTCCATCTAAGCAATATCTCAAATACCATGGCACCAGAGAGCCTCCTGTATTCCACTGGGGGCCAATAGAATGGATGAGAGTTCTCTGTAAGTCTAGTGCTTCTTATGGATCTCTTAGATTCCCTATTTGTGATAGCACCCCGATGCCCTGAAATTTCTTGCCTTATCTCCACTGGGAAGCGGTGGGGGGTCATAACATCAGAATCTCAGGCATTGCATCTTTCTCCTTCATCATATAGTTGACAGAGTGTGCCAAGAAACCACTCCAGCAAATTTGACAGAGCCAACAGCCGACTTAAAAATCTCTAATTACCATCTGCTTGAAAGTGGAAGAGTATCGAATTGACAAATCCAGGTACTTCATTTTCAAACTGCTTGTCAGTGGGTTTAGGCCTGGGTATTTACTGACAGTTAAACTTGGGTTCCAGTAAGTGATCTTCTTCAGAAGCAGGAGCATAACTGGTGAGGTATACATACTCCTGCTTTAACTGGGGACAGGCAGCTTAATGCCATGTGATATAGTCAGCTGAGTTATGGTCAGTAATGGTTTGTTTAGTTTGTTATTCTGTCACTGGTGGGATCACTACTTATGTTGACATTTAATTCTCCATTATATGCCATAAATATGCTGTTATTATCAACACTCTTATTTGATATATCCTGGTTTTCTGTAAAGTTTATCCATGTACAGTATTACTTTACTCATATAGTTTTTAGTTACATATATTATATGGAATGTAGTTTATGGATGGTTTTCCCATTTCTTGTCCAGTAGAAAAAATATAAATACTTTTTCTATTGGACAAGAAATGGGAAAACCACCCATAATCCACATTCCATATAATATATATAACTAAAAACTCTATGAGTAAAGAAATACGTGGATAAACTTCACAGAAAACCAGGATATAAATATATCAAATAAGAGAGGATAATAGCATAATTGTGGCATATACTGGAGAATTAAATATCAGCATAAGCAGTGATCCCACCAATGACAAAATAACAGTCTATACAAAACCATTACACACCATAACCCACCCAGCTGGCTATATCATACGGCATTAAATCCCGTCCACAACTAAAGCAGGAATTTTTTATCCGAGTTAAAGTCAAGGGTTATCAACCATTTTCTATATTCTGGATACCCATTAGGGTTTGGCAATAAAAAACAAGAAACAACACACTAACCTATATATGTATTATTCTTAGCCTAGTATAGGGTATTAAATAATCCAGATTATTATAGATCACAAATGTACAGGTTATAGAAAACCAGCAACTTATTAATATGTAAACTTAGTTAGGCTACTATTTTTGTCTAACCCAGGTTGTTTTTTGTATCTAATCCTAAGTTATTTAGTCTACTACAAGCAGTCCCTGGTTATCGGCGGGGTTCCGTTCCAACAGCACGATAAACGAAAATCGCCGATAACTGATAATCGGCAATTTTCGGCGCCTCTGTTAGGTATGTATTGGCACCCATACGTGATTATTGGTGCTGATAAGTGGAAATCGGTGCACATTGGCGCCGAAGATCGCTGATTTTTGTCGCTAGACAAGTACCGAAAAAGAAGATCGCCGATAACTGAGCCCACCGATAACCAGGGACTGCCTGTATATAAAACAATAACCCAATACTGTAATGTGTAATCTTATAGCTAGGCTATCATTTACTCTAATCTAGGATACTGCCTAATCCAGATTACTTAATTCACACTTAAAGGTATGGGTTATGTAAAACACAATTGCCTTAGTATGTAGCCTTAACGCTAGGCTACCATCTCATCTGGCACGGGTTACTACTTTCATCTAGTCCTAGATTACATGGTCTAGGCTAATGATTTAGTTAAATAATTGGATGTTTCATAAAAGATTATCACTTACCTTAATATAAGGTACTGCCTAATCCTGGATTATTTCCAAGCTTAAGTATACAGGCTATATAAGGGGAAAAATTTTGGAGACTTTATCAAATCCTAGAGTCCTTGGTGTAAACTAAGCTGCTGCCTAGGACCATAAGAGGATATGTCTTAAAAGGTTCTTACTTACCTTAACTTAGGTTACTACTTAATCCAGGTTATTTAAATCACCTTTAGGATATGTAATCCTAAGTTATAGGCTACAGACAACATATACTACAGTCTAAATTATTCTCACTGAATTTGTTAGGCTACCATCTCATGTAGGCTACTGCCTAGGCTATTGTAGATGTTGTTATCTGCAAGGATTATCTAAATAATAAATTGTGGAACAATTCTTAAGTTAAAACTTCTAAATGGAAAAAAAAGTTAAGTATACCTTAGTTTTACCAGACCACTGAGCTGATTAACAGCTCTCCTACGGCTGGCCCGAAGGATTAGACTTATTTTACGTGGCTAAGTACCAATTGGTTACTTAGCAACGGGACCTACAGCTTAGGCTATTGTAGAATCCAAACCACATTATAGCAAGAAATGAATTTCTATCACCATAAATAAATTCCTCTAACTCTTCATCAGCCGGCCGGGGGAATTGAACTCCGGCCCATCGAGTGACAGTCCGAAGCTCTACCGACTTACCCAACGAAGGGCTTACTTCTAAATGGAATTACCAATTCTTCAGATTTTGCATTTTTCACAAACAGTACACAGAAATCATGAGAAAGAGCCGAACATGTGCTCTAAAAACAAAGGCCGGTCTCCGGCTTTCATACACAAATTAACACCTGTTTCACAGTTTAAACTAACAATTTTTAACTGGAGCTTGAGAATAAGCACTTAACTTTCAAGTTTTGAGGTTTCCATGATCCTCGCTGATGAAAAAATTGGGAATCAAAGTGATTTTGTGAGGAGCACTAACTTGCTGTACACACTTCATTGGCTAGAAGAGGGTAATGGCTCCTGGTCTTTTACCTGCCTGGTCGCAAACAAGATGGCAGACGCGCAAGTGCAATAGCCACTTCTTACAGGTTTTGATGTTGGAAAACTGGGTTCAGCTTCACTGAAGATAAGGGAAAATTCCCTCTTATCTTTGAATCCATTATACTCTATCACGTGTCATAGTGTTTTCATTACAACACAATACCCGGCTATAAGACCAGGCTAAAAGATATTTCTTTGATATTAGTCTAGTCACCGTGAAGCGCTGGCACACCATGGAGGGGTAGCTCCTTGAGGATGAAGCAAGCGACTACACTATCAAAAACTAACTGGTTTTAGCTTCCGACATCACTGTATAGGCAGCAAACACTTCAAATTTAAACAGGATGACCAGACCACAAGTACATGTCCATGGTATGATGTTAGGTATTATAAACAATGGGTCATATCCATAACATAGTAGTAATGTATTAGAATATTAATTTGCAATTACTACAATAACATTGCCTTGAAGGATTTACTCACAAACTCTTCTAAACTCAATTAAGAAAAAACTAAATGGAAACCAAAACAAAATATTCCTATATATTTCTTAGTTTTTGATTACCTGGTCTAATCCCAAGCACCAGGTAAAGGTTATAGGCTACATTAGCCTGTACATAATTACAATCACTAATTATTGGAATTATCGTACCAAATTTACATAAACTCAGTATCTCTACAATATGAAGTTGTATGGAAAAGCTTACCATTACAAAAACGTACTTTTTTGTATTCCCTTCCAATAATGACATGCATCACGAAGATTTGTCTCAACACCTGTGACATTACTATCAGTCAAGTACTACCCATTGGAAGGAGATCCGCATGAGCACATTTCCTTGAACACTTGAAAAGAACCCCAATATTTAGGATAACTACAAAGGAAATACTGGCCTTTGGTAAACACAAAGACTCACAAGTCAAGCATGACTGGGCACTACTGTACTACCATTGCTGTTTCGTAAACTAACCTAATTTACAATTTTGGTAACTTCAAATTATCTGTCAATGTTGAAAGTCATTGATTACTGACTTTCATTAACAAAATAGTTGATGATGATGATGATGATGATAATGATATTAATTATTAATTATTATTATTATTATTATTATTATTATTATTATTATTATTATTATTATTATTATTATTATTATTATTATTATTCAGTAGATGAAACCTATTCATATGGAACAAGCCCACCACAGGGGCCACTGACTTGAAATTCAAGCTTCCAAAGAATATAGTGTTCATTACAAAGAAGTAAGAGGAATTAAAGGAAATACAGAAAGAAGAGATCCCACTTATTAAAAAAGAAAACATAAATTAATAAATAGGTAAATAGATAAAAATGGATTAAAATGCAAGAAGAATAGTATTAAGGTAGTAATTCATTGCATTTTCACTTGAACTTCTGAAGTTCCAACTGCACAACATCCTCTGGGAGGCTGTTCCACAGTCCAACAGTGTGAGGAGGTAAGGACCTCTGGAACTGAGAGGTTTGACAGCATTAATACTAATTACTGTATAGATTTGTCAGACAGGAAAAAACAGCACAGCAATTACAGCATAGCCTACCGATCTGCTCCTAACTTCCCACCTTGCAGGAGACCTACTGGCTCTCAATCTTAACAAATATGAGCATACCAGGTAAAATTTTAAGGAACTAAAACATTTCACTGGGTCTAAAAACTATGTACTTAGCTTGAATTTCTGGAGCAAAACTTGGGGATTAGTGAAGCCTGGTACAGACCAGTGTAATGGGGATGATAGTTGACATATGAGCTGTTGTCAAATCTGTGAGAGTAGGATTAAAGGAAAAGCAGGGCAGTCACTGTGGACTGGTGATAAAGCCCTTTAGTCCCCAGTCCTTTATATTCCATCACTGAGGCAGCAAGCACTATTCTAGCCGAGACCAACTATAACAGAATTCTTTCAGATTGGTTGGTCGGCCTTATGGAGCCCTGGGAGGGACCATGAGAGTGTAACTCCTCTGAGGACAAACAGTGGCTATGCTACAAAAAATACGAAATTTGATGAATAATATACAGTGATTCTACTACTTTGGCCTACCTTTACAAAAGAGGAGGAATGAGACTCCCCTGAATTTGCCAGCTGGGAATAAAACTCCCTCTTTGGGCAGAGGAGCTAAATGTAACACTAATCCCAAGGTTTGTCCCAAAATTTGGCTATTATTTAACTAGCTTCACAACATCAAAGGTCACAACCACCATTTGTCCCAGGGAGACAGTGAGCTGGTAAACTCCCACTTTTGGGGAGATCAAATCTTACCATGTCATCTCTACACCAAAAGGTGTGCAGAATGTTATGGAAACAAAGTTCTGATGAATTGCCTTTTAAATTACGCTTAAGTTTTTCTGTATCAGAAGCAAAGGGTATTGACACCTTTACACTCTCCCTGACACAAGTTGTTGATACCTTTACACCCCCTGGCACAAAGTAATGGCACCTTTACATTCCTCTGACTCAACCTAAGATTTTATGCCATCCAACTGCTTTCTCTTATAAGCTTTGTGCTACTGAAGTTGCAGTTGTCCTCAAATACTGTACATCAATAGCCCATTAGCCCCCTCTCTGGCCTAGTGCACACGATTTTTGGAGCTCCTAGTCCTTCCAGTAGACCATCTGATAGCCATGCAATTGCAAGAGGAGCTACAGAGTCAGCCCCATTTTTGTTGTTACCGTTAGAACCTGCCATACCTATATCAGCACATATTAAGGTTATCCAGAGTTATCTCACCAAGAGAGAGTTGTCTGCAGAAACAGTAGAGGTCATTACCACCCTTGGGGATGTGTTGACCTCCAGACTTTCCCAGGCCATGTGGTGCTTCTTCCGTAAGTGATAGTTGAAAGGCCATAGATCCTCTAAAAAAAACTGTTCTCATGATGCCTAATTTCTTATTGTATTTATGTCCATTTCCATATCCACAATACAAAGTTGCAGATATGCTCTTTCATATACATTTGAATGCAAGATTAGAAATTTGGGATTATCCAACGAGCTACATCACATATGCCAGCATTTGAGGAGGGTCCTCTGAGGCCTTTGAAGCTTCTTCCAGCATGGGATTTCCAATTAACACAAATAACTTTATTGTAGCATTTATAAGCCATTGATCATGCATCCTTAAAGAATGTAGCTACGAAAACTTTATTAATCTCAGACAGTAAGCAAACTTTCCCCCTGTATCCCCTCCAGGATCTGATGGAGTAATGGCCTATCTATGTGCCTGGTTTCACAGACAAAATTCAGGGAACTTGCTCACTCTCCCAAGCATGTAACTTCATTATTCCTGCTAATTCTATGCAAAATATGCTCAAAGTTTGACTATAAGCAAATTTCACAGGAATATAACAGGAAGAAGTTATATACCTAGTGCTTTCATACTTAATCATGCATTGCTGAGGTACAAATGAGACAGATTAGAACAGTCAAAAGTAAACAAAAGAAAAAAGAACCAACAGAAAGTTAAATGGCAATCACAATAATGTGGGATAATCCATACATAAGAAGAAACACTGTCCTTAACATAAGAGTTTTGAGATGGTAACCATATAGAAACTCAAACAGAACAAGTATAAAACAAAATACTATTTCTAGGCTTAAATTTATCAATAACTCTTTTCATTATTAATATTTAAAGTTCAGAAAGTCCAGGGCTTATCTTCAAAATACTATCCAAGTTTAACTTAATTAAAACAAGATTCAGTATTTCTTTTAACTATATTTTTGCACGGACTATTGACCTTGCTTCCCTTCACTATATATGATGATACTCTTTCAACTGTACATTTAAAGAATTTCATATTTGGCCAGTTACTGAAAAAATACTGGACTGATGTTTGATTTGCAATAACTGTGGTTTTCCCATTCATCCATAATTTTTTTCACTTATGCAACAAGAAACTTTATAATTATAACCTCAATTTTAATTTGAATACACTTTTAAAATTACCATATGATGGTAAATTTTGAATGCCCAAAATTTGTAACTTTTCAACATAAATGTTATTTTCAGTCATTTTAATATTGAGGGTTTGGTAGTAATAAACTCAAAATCAAGCTT
The DNA here is from genome assembly GCF_040412425.1 of Macrobrachium rosenbergii. Taxonomy (NCBI): domain Eukaryota; kingdom Metazoa; phylum Arthropoda; class Malacostraca; order Decapoda; family Palaemonidae; genus Macrobrachium; species Macrobrachium rosenbergii. The sequence goes on along the minus strand of NC_089780.1, from coordinate 1,687,754 downwards.
CTGGTTGCATACATAAAATTCCTTGAAAAAACTGTGATAAAAAAAAAGATATTGGATGGACTGGAAAATCCTTAGCATTGCAAATCAAACAGCATCAATATTCAGTGAAAACTACCCGATACTGTAAGCCTTTTTAAACTGACCTTGATAACCTGTAATCTTCTATAAGCAACCCATGTACAATATGTCCTCCAATAATTAAACATTTTTCTGCCTTTGTAATAAATCTGCATATACGTCAATAATAATGATACAAGGAAAATACAGATATTTACATACATGCACGGTATACTTTACTGTGCCAACCTGATGGCTGATGTTGACGTGTTCAGCAATGCAAATAACATATACTCAAACGCATGGCTGAAAGCTAGAACTATTATAGCCAAAAAACATGTGATACAACAATATTATTCCTCAATGGTTTTATTCTGTGTATTCTGTGCATTATATTAATGTACAAGTATATACTTTATATATTTTAACATTTATTTTTATGTGATTTGGCACTTTCACTGATTTATGTATTTTACGGCACTTTGACATTTATTGCTGATGAAAAACACTGAAACTCGAAACAACTTTACAGTAATTCACTTGAACATTTGAGAGATAGTGACTGTTCTATAAACTGGAGTGAAGCAAGGTCCACAGTTCATATCCACAGAAGTCCCCACCCCACAAGGGGGTAGGAGTCTGAGAATATACTGTATCAACTGTAGCTGATTTTTTTACTGCTTACTGTCAAAATATGGTATATTTAAAATACAGTGGCTTACATCAACAGAAATAAAAGGCATTTTATATATTACTCACCTGACCAAGATACATGTAAGTAATAACAATCTGCAATGCCTTAAAATTTACTTCAGGGAAAACCACAACAATAGGTTGCTCTTCACTCACTTCGTCAAGTACTTGCTGGAATAAATGTAGTGCAATTAGTATGAATATTTGTCTGTGGTATAAGTAAGTTTAATAATTTACAAATTTATGGAAAGTACAAAATTTTAAGTAACTGGTATTATCCTAAGTACAGTAACACCCATTATTCACGTTCATAATTCACGGACTCAGCAATTAGAGGAATTTTCTGTGGAACCTATCTATAAATTATTCATGGGAAACTCACTCATTCCCGGATTTTTTCGCAGAGCAGTCCTCTGTATTTTCATATTATTTTCGTGACTAAATACTGTACTGTCTCTACATATACATTTTAAATCAAAATAGTGATTTACAATACTGCTAATTTGAGTCTCTCTAATCAATTGGTATTAACGAATCTCTGTTTGTATGTGTGTTCATAATGTTTTAAAAATGTGTAGTCAATACATCTTTGGAAGACAAGAACAAACATAAATTTTGTAAAGAGAAATGGATTAACATTCCTCAAGAGGCTAAAGATCTCTCTCTCTCTCTCTCTCTCTCTCTCTCTCTCTCTCTCTCTCTCTCTCTCTCTCTCTTGACTGGAAGGCTTAGAAGTATGTATATATATATTTTTAAAGGTACTAATGTTTAAGATGACTTTGAAATGAGATTAATACAGTAATAGGATAATTTATAGTATACTTGATGTAGGATGATACTTTAAGTATACATTTGGAATTTAAACTATCAAGATAGGCAGTTATAAGCATTTTTAGAGGAAGGTTCTAAGTATTTGCGGATTTAAACTATTCGCGGGGGGGGGGTCTGGAATGCCTCCCCCCGTGAATACGGGGGGTTTAATGTATACCAACCTGAGCCTCTCATGTAAGAGTACTTCTCAGTACTAGCTGTTAGCAGTCTTTGAAACTTGATAACAAGAGGTTAATTTGAGGGGAAACCCCTACTCACCTGCTACATGCAGGCACTTTTTCCTTCAGCATCAGTGACTGTGGGCTGACTGAGGTGGGATTACGATAAAAGGCTCTGATATGTATAGCTAAAATTACCCTAAAAATTTGGTATTTATTCCCATGGAAACACAAACCACTGCCTTGACCGACTGGCAAGTTAAATCACCATCCAGAAATGGCATGTTGGTCATGAGGTGGGAACCAATGACTCCTGTAACATCCTACAATATCTGGCTTAGGGATGCGAGACTGAAAGGGCCTGCTGCCAATCCAAAGCACAGGGCTTTGAACTGGTAACAAAAAAGGAGGTAATTCCTAGAGGACTGATGATGGATGAGTATAAAAAAATATACTCATCCTCCAGATCCACCAAAAGCATGAAGTTGCCTTCTCTGATGGAATCTAACATGGAATGAGTTGAATCAGGTCTGTAGCACACAATATTTTAACAGAGAGAAGTTGATGAAGAATCTCCAACTCACAACTGAATTCTCACTCAGAATGGCAATTGTAAATGGGAGGGTACAAATCATCTACAACTTCTAGCGCACTTTTTTAGCAGTATCCCCACCTCTGCTGGCAGGATCATTGTAGGATGGAAACAAGATCAGTGTCTGGAAGAGGGGAGGCTGATGGCCCTTGGAAAGTATTCTGTAACCATCTGGAAAGACAGAGACAATTGCAAACCATGGCAGCTAAAGAAGGGAGGAGCCTACTACCTTGGGGTCCCACTCCCTTCTTCCCCGTGCTTCCCTTCGGGCTGGAGCTGGTGGGGGAGGGGGGGTACAAAATGCTGGCCCTTGCAAGAAAGATGAAACCCAGTATTGAGGTCTGAGTCTCCCCACAAACAGAGAAAGAGGGCATGGCCATGTCTGAAGGCTTGACTGCAATACCCTTCAACATCCCTGATGGCTTGGAGACAGCGCAATGAATTAAGGTGTCACGGCCATCAGAATTCCTCTTTTCTACTGTTGCCTCAACTTTACTCTTTAGAAAGTGTAAAGAGAAATCTAAGACCAGTCCATTCAGCAGAGTGAGACAACTTTTAGCTGAAACTTCTACTCAGGATAAAGTTTGCTCGCTTTGGTCTAAGAGGAAAGTCAAAGCCTTTCTTCCAGTCGCCAACAACCTCTAGAACTCGACCCTCTCATCTGCAGATGAGAATCCAGTGATGATAAAGTCACCCTGCATGTTCAAACAAAGGTCAAACCATGATGTTACCTAGAAGGATATCATGGTGACTGACATATGACTCCCGACTTCATAACCAAGAAAGAAGGACCTTTTTACAGGGAAGGTCACTTGCCAGTTTGTAGACTGACTAATCAACTCTGTGCATCCTATGGCAAATGGAACTTCCTCTGGCAAGTTCACAGGAGGAAAAGTAACTTGCTCAATCTGCTGGATACCAGGGAAACTTCTGATCTACACATCGTACTGTTAACCTGATCAAAGACACTGCAAGCAAGCATTGACCACAGAGGTCTAAATAACTGTCTCACCTCCAGAGTGCATCCTAGAGTATGCTCTATCAATGAAATGCCTTTGACAAAGGAGTATTACTGCTTCCCTGTGATCAAGCTCACAAAAAATCCCAATGATATCTTTAACAAACCATTTCCACTGTGTCTGAAGAGTTCAGAAGAAGGGCCCTCAGCTCAAAACAGATTCCCTGAAGCAGGAGTGGAGCCTCTCCCACAAAAGACTCTGACCCACAGTGAACACTCTTGGGACTGTGGATATGAACAATCAGGCCTGGAGGTATTGAATCTTGAATCATGAGCTAAAGCTAACTCATATCTGCTTGAAATTATGGTTCACATTCATGTACACTTTTGTATGATCAGCTGCAAGCCAACTAGCAGCGACTCTGGATGAAACCTCACTCACAAGATGGTGCAAGCACAATTCAGGAGTGTTGGAAGAACCAGGAATACTCTAAGTTGTTCGCATAATCATGTGCACACAGCTCACCACAATATGCAGTGGTATCAATAAGTGACAATCTTTCACAAGTGAACCCTCTATCTGCAAATAACAGTCCCTAAGCACAATCTGGGGATTATACATGTGTACACTGGGAGGCCTGAACAAAACAGGCACTGCCAAGGGTTCCGTCAATCATGTATATAAAATACATCATGATCCCCACTGGTAAGTTAAAAGTGGCAACCTGTACATTCTCAATTTGGGAATCATGCAAGCAGCAAGTGAGAAGAGAGTGAAGACACCAGTGATATCTGACCTTTTTCCACTGGTGCCAAACCTCTCCACTACAAAGAAGGTTATCCCTCACTGTCAGTTTAGGAGGCTCATCAAGACATGGACAGCAGCAATTCAAGTTTCCAATTCTCGTTTCCAAACACATTTGAAAGGATCTTCAAAAATGGCAGACTATTCAAAATCTAAGAGTACAAGCTCTCTTAATCCCTTCTTTACAACAGCTAGAAGATTAGCACCATCAGCATACGCAATCATTTTTGTTCTACTAACTGTAATCTTCTTTCTGTATTTTCTATTACCTTCTACTACATGAGAGAGAGAGAGAGAGAGAGAGAGAGAGAGAGAGAGAGAGAGAGAGAGAGAGAGAGAGAGAGAGAGAGAGAGAGAGAGAGAGAGAGAGAGATATTTATGCACCTTTGTATTGGTAGACAGTGCCAACTGGTCGAGTACTTTGGTCTAAATGACTAAATGCACAAAGAAAAAAATGCATCTCTCTCTTTGACATTACAAAGTCATATAAGGAGCACTGCAAAGCATATCTAAAATACAGTAGATGAAGTAAACAGGAGGGAGATTTTGGTAGATGATGAGTACCCATGTTCATCAAAATAATAATAGATTTGTTTCTTACATGAACATTTTATAATTTGATGTACTTCTTGAAAAAATGCGAAAATGACATTTTTATAATAAAACAAAGTTAGATATACTTAAAAAATAATTAAAGTGCTTTAGTTTCCCTTGCACGGCAGCTTAAAAAATATAAAAATTTGCGGATAATGCTTCAAAGTTTAGTGCAGGTGACTGGTTCCGCTCACTAATGGGAATCTCAGGAACCACTAGCAAACAAGCTCATTCTGTTTCTGCCATACATCCATCTGAGGGGAGGAGGGAGGGCTCTGATCATTTAATTACTTGGTAAGTTTACATAAAACTATTTTATTATAAAAATGTCATTTTTATATTTGGAACTTACACTTATCAAGTAATTAAAATGCTGATTCCACCATTGACAGGAGGTGGGAAACATGGACATATTCTACTCCAAAAAATTAATTCATGTAACAAATTTGAAATAGAAAAATTGCTAGCATTGTAAACAATGCTTGTAGTTCCTTTTTAGTTAAGAGAGCCTGCAATAGAAAAAACTGCCTCTGGTTGGTGCTCAACTTAACCTGTAGTGGCCTGGCGGTAAGGCCCTGGATGCCTCTACTAAAGTGGGAACTTTGCAGTGAAGGAGATGGCCTGATGGCTAGCAAAGTATTAGGGGAGCTTTGCAGTGAAGGATGTAATCCTGATGGCTAGCAAAGTATTAGGGGAGCTTTACAGTGAAGGATGTAATCCTGATGACTAACAAAGTATCCTTAAGTGCTTTTGCCCTGGGCACAGTACCAATATAAACACAACCAAAGAATACTGTCATCTGCACTGAAATAAAGACTATGACCCATCCACTAATAGTGATGGGTGCTCCAGGTACATTGTAACCGCCCCCATCTCACAAATCTCGGCACCCTACTACAAGGTGAATAGATAGTAGGAGAAACTCCTGCGCTTCCTTACGTGATGCCATGCCAGTTATTACCAATGATCGCGAGGTACTGCAAGAACCTGACACTTTTAACTTTCTAAGAAGAAGTGAGGTGATGATCGATTACACTTCCGATAGGTCGCCTGTAGAATGGACGTCGGGGGCATACGTGTCTGAAAGCTAATGAGGTGTACGCTGTTCTGACATCCTTAACTTTCATAAAAGGAGGAAATTACTCTCCTACATCGGAGTGTCTCCGAAAAGGTCGATTGTAGAGTGAACGTCAGGGACATACAGTGCCTGAAGGCTAATGAGGAAGAGGTTGTTCCAACTTAATTAGCTTTACTAAATGTAAGCCAAAGGCTCCCCTGAATCTAATAGTGGACTCAGAAAACAAGTCCAATCACGAGAAAGTACCATACGTTCTTAGATGGTGGATGAAAAATGTCCTTGCCAGCACACTAAAGGTTATGAATGGAGCCCTGTGCTTTCAATCCTGCTCGAGTAATACCCAAAAAAAAAACCAAAGACTAGGGAGCTTCTTACTCTTTTCCATAACCAAAGATGCAGGCAGAGATTGTGCCAAATGATAGGGAACTGGACCCTGGCATTGGGTGTACTGAGCTGGTGCCAGGCTGTAGGTGAAACCAGCTGAGTTGGCCGCCAGATAACTAATCAATCGGGAGCTGGCAGCCGCTCCTAGGAGCTTGGGGTAGGACTGGCGCCCAGCCATAGCTGGAGCCAGGGCGAGATGGAAGTCAGGCGAGTTAAAAAAAATTCAGGCTGATGGGTGCTCCTGGGAGCCCCAAGCACTGTCCCCTGTTGTCAAGATCATCTTCTCTTCCGTAAGTTCTTGAGAGAGAACGGATCCAGGTCATGTTCGAGTCCTCATTCTCGGTTAAAATTCCTGGCAAATGAGCAAACCGCATACCGAGTCAGACGTAGCTTGATAACCATATTCGCTGGGGGGAGGGGTGCGGTACGCATCCCCTGCAAATACAGGGGGTTTACTGTACAGTACTAACAAACATTAATTGAGACTTGAAGAAAAATATCATAACCGTAAATATTGGTTCAGTCGTAAACACGTTTAAGTTTATTATATTAATCAGAAAGCGAACGCAATATTATACGTGAATCGGTAAACTATGCTACTGGGAGTTAAAAAATCTAATTGCGAATTAGCTACTGAGAGAGATATGATAACTAGGATCCAATCTTATCAACACAGCAATAAAATACTATCCTGTAAGCTTGAAGCTAGCCGAAATTGGCGATAATATTCACCAAAATCCAGTCTCTGACCGGCAAATTTAAGAACAGCTGCCATCAACACAGTGTTACCCAAATGCCGTCAGGAAACAGAATGAGCTTGTTTGCCAATGGTTCCTGAGATTCCCATTAATGGGCGGAACCAGTCACCTGCACTAAACTTTGATGCATTACCCGCAAATTTTTTTATTTTTTAAGCTGCCGTGCAAGGGAAACTAAAGCATTTTAATCACTTGGTAAGTTCCATATATAAAAATATCTGATATATAGTACACATTTTTAATGAGATAAAATTCTAGAACCCAACTGAAATACAGCAAAGAACACAATAATCCTATAAACTTTTGTTTTCAGACCTACCTTAAAAAAAGGACTGAAAAATGACAAAATGATCCGATGAGCTTTAATAGTTTTTGTCCCTACAATTATAGTAACATCTGTAAGTGCTTCTCGAATAAAGAAATATGGTAGCTGACGACAGACATGTTCACACCAATTATCCCAGATCAAAAGCACCATTGTTCTGCAAGAAAAACATAAGATGTACATTGTTGTAAATAGAAGACATTCAAGAGTGCATATGAGTCACATCAAAAAGCTTCATGGACCACATTCCAGATCTGAGTTCAGATCCATCTCAAAATCTAGTTACCTCTTCCTGGCCTGAGTTCACTCATCACAAATTTTTTTTTAAATTTATCAATAAATTTCTAAAAAATCTTAAAAGCAGCTGTGTAAATAGAGCTAAACAAAGAAAAAATACATGTCAAAACATAATGCCATATAACTGAAGTAAAAATATATAAAATACAAAAAATATGCAAATTATCCAAACATTCGTTTCAAACTAACCCAGAAATTTACCAAATTTTCATGATACTGCATCTTGTATTTTCCATAAGAATACAATTTAGGGCTTTTTACATAGGAGTATTCCCAGCACAAACTGAAACAGCCACTGATGCTTGATAATATAAGGTAACAGGGACTATGCAGCGTTAGTTGAGGTGGGATAAAAGTTTCTGGTTTATTTTCCAAGAAAAAACACAAATTAGTTTTAAAGTTGTGAATTCAAGATACACAGTAATTTACATTCTTTATAGATATACAACCCTTGTCTTTTATATGGATAACCTTAAGCAACAGATGCTTCAGTCAAAGCTTGACAAGATAATTAAGGGTGGCAGGTAGGTGTGAAAGGGAAATCATCCACTCAAGTAACCCTTTCAGATTGTAAGGACAATTTGTATTTTTCCTAAACATACAAACCAGAGCCTTTATATAAGGGTCTTCCAATTGCTGCGGTTGGATATCTAAGAAAAATCACAATTTTTTAAAGTAAATTGTATTTTTCCTAACTAGACAAACCTGAGGTCCTTTACATTAGGAATTACTTTCAGCAAAGCTGGAAACGGCTGTTAAAACTCTTGAACAAGGTGGTTAGGCAGTAACTACCTTCCAGTAGGCAGGAGCCCCGCCTGCCCAGATATAAACATTCCAATTTGCCTTTCGGCCCAGGTTTCAGATTGAAGGGCGGCATGAGGCGGGCATAATGTAATGTAAAAGACCTCAGGTTTGTATAGTTAGGAATAATACAATTTACCGTACTTTAAAAAATTGTGATTTGTTCCTACAGTACACTGTCCTCTTATAGGAGCAGGGTAAGAAAACAACTTGAGCAGCCACCACAGGTCCAAGGAAAGGAATTTCCAAGGACTCGTGGGGAAAATCCCCAAGGTAGAAAGACATGAATGTGGTCTGATGAGACCACATCTCTGCTTTCAGACCGACAGAAACTTATGGAATGCGAGGGATGGACCAAGCCATTGACTTTGTGAGCTCTTGGGCAGAATGTACAGATGTCGTCTGTGCCCTTCCAATTGTCTCATGAGGCCAGAAAGAAAGACATGTCCTTTGGACACTTATTTCTTGGGTGATTTAGTACTAGCGCAAGTCATCGACAACCATTAGAGATGTCGAGACTTCTTCGGAAAGTACCGCAGCACCCTAACAGGAAAAACCAGTGACTGATCTGCATCATCGACTACAAAGTCCAAGGGGGAGGGGAACATGAACTCGAACCTGGCAACAGGTGCCGACAGGTATGGAGTTCGTTACAACATCGAAGACTGAGTTGAGCTACTGATCCCCATCCCTTGAATGCTCACAGCGAAGAAGGTCCATGAAGATTGTCTACCCTCTTCTCCAATTCGAGACAAGAGACGGTCTTGAGAGTTCGAACTCTATCTGCTGACTCTTGCAAGGGCGTGTGCGGAGCATGAGACAGGAACCCTCAATGAGAGTCACATGCTGCCCAGGGAACTGAGGCCCCTGGGAAAGCAAGACCGATCAAAGCTTCTCATCAGTAGCTAAATCTCGACTGAGGAGAAAAAGGCTACTTTCAGGTGAAAGACTAAGCTGAATGTGGACCTAAGTCTTCACAACTGAACTGGAGAGAAGCAATTCTCGGTGAAGAAGACGAGGAAGTCCGCGACCTGCTGAAGAGCAGATCTGACCAGAGAATAAAAGTCCTGTCAACGACACCAACCAGCGAAGACAACACCAATCCCTGGGTACTGTTGCACAGGATTGATAGAGATATCCAGCTATCTCCGTTTCCACTTGGCAAGAAGCCTATGTTTGCAAGGGAAGCCGCATAGTTTCTAGTCATGAAGGCACAGGGATTGTACTGCCTGAGGAACCACTTCACGTGTCGCTGACACAAAGGGTTGGGTCAGGGAGGAACTCTTCTCGATGCCTCGGAAGAAGAGCTAGCAGGTTGGGCAAAATGGGAAGTCTTCCAGCATTCATCTAAATTTGGGGTGAACAACACTTTGCTGAACACCTTGCAAATTAGACAAATACGAAGGAAAGATGAAGACATCAAGGTTGACCCACCGTGTCACCATGCATCACCATAGCGGTCCGTGGGTCTGGTACAATGAAGCAGAAGACCTGCAGACTTCTGTTGAGCCGGGAGGCAAACAGGAAGATGATAGGGATCCCTCAAGTTGAGCAACCGCTCTGTGAAGAATTGAGTGGAGGGAGCTCTCTGTCCCCATCACTCAATGCCAGAGGCTGAGGTTGCCTGCTAATACATCCCACTGCCTGGAATATATCTGGCTGACAGCTCTACAGAGTGCATCACAGTTCACTTGAGCACCTGCAAAGTCAACCAAAGCAACAGGAGTGCAATGAGACCCTCTTGTTTGTTGACATATGCCACTTCTGTGGTGCTGTTGCCTAACAACACCCCTGACTAGAAGTGGTGCTGTTGCCTAACAACACCCCTGACTATCTAAAAAAAAACTGATCCTGAAACTCTCAGCGGGCCAGGAAACTACCTTGAGTTCCAGGGTGTTAATGAGAAGGTACTTACAGTCTCAGTCACACACCTCGAAGACAACAGTCTTATAGGTGTGCGCCTATTCCTGGTTGGTGCATCTGAGAACAGAAGCATATCGCGAGGAGAATATGCAGACATATTCAGAGATTCCTGTCAATCAAGCACCAGCCTAAATCCTCCCTCATCCTTTGAGACAGGAAAGGATTAAGAACTGGAAGCAGATCTCCTTCATTCTCCATGAAGAGAATCAAAGGCAAAGCTGCCCCTGAGGGGGCAGCTTCTACAGTGATGACAGGACACCGAAGATGACTAGCTCAAGGTGGGCTGGCTGCTCCCAAAGTCAGGAACATGGGAGAGGAGACAGAACAGAGGTGATGAAAGGTGGCCAAGATCCGGAGGAAAACCGACGCTTCTCCTGAAGGATATCCACTGCCAGGTCTCGGCTATGTTGCTGTCATATAGTCTAATGACTTGACAGTCATTCCTTCATCAAGGCACCAGCAGGAGGAGAATGCCATTCCAGGCATTCTCCCTTCCTCTCCTCCCTCTGCCTCTTCCCGATGGAAAGGGGATTGAAAGAGACACACACATGTGCACTTTCTAAGAAGAGAATGAGGAAGGCTGGGTGTTCAGGAAGCACCCTTGGAACCTGAGACTTCTTAGGGGCTGAGGAAGGGCTAGACTGCCATTGTCCGGAGGACAAGGCAGTTGCCCTGGCACATTCCTTGACTACAGTACTGCAGTATTTACCTATTCTCTGCGAAAGAGGGAGGCAGAACCGAGTAAAGGTCTGTTCCTGATGGAATGCGACAACTCGGGACTTACTAGGCCGGAGATCGGAATTGGGACAGTGTCCCTCTTTTTAGTACCAGAATTGCCCACAGGTTGCTGCCTGGTGCTGGGAAAGCGAACCCACCCCCAAGACTGGAACAGTCTCTAGAAGGCTGAGACCTCTTCAGGAATGATTGCATCCAAGGAGGCAAAGCCTTGGAAAAGTGAAGGATCACAGATTCATCAGGAGACTACCTGGAGGGGCACCATAGCTGTGTCCTCCAGGTTTGCCATCTCTTGTTGCAAGAGGGAACACCCTTCGCAGCAAAGAGAAACAGCGAGAGATCCAAGTCCGGATGAGCCAGAGTCAGGAAAATCGGCATAAGACCCCTCCGAGGCAAGAAGAGTTGCTTCTGTTTGAGGAAGAGGAAGTGGACGGAGCTTGATTGGGTGGCTTGACCAAAATGAACTCCTTGTCTAGGAAGAAGGCATTCATCTGGTCGAGAAAACCCTTATAGCAAGCAAGGACTGTGGCAGCCCCAACAAAACCCCTGCAAGAAGCAGTGAAGAGTATTCACAGGAGATGCCATGGTCCTCTCCCTGAGATTACTGTGCTGATGAATGTGTGAAGATCTCTGCAAAAAAAAAACCTAGGGTGTCTGCATCCCAAAGAAGACGACCCTTGAGTCCTCCTGGGGTACGGCACTCCTGATCTCTTCTTCTTGGAGGGATAACCTCGCAAGAACCCAGAAAACCATCCTTGACTACTTAGATGTATGGCAAACCGATCCGAGAACCAACCCCGAGATGTAGATCCTTGTAGCAGAATTCCAATAAGAAACAAAATTGTCGGAATCCTCTCTATCCAACTTGCATCCCCCGGCAGCAACCAAAAGAGTTTGAGGGAAGAGGAGCAGAGAAAAGCACTCTTACCTGTCCTGCTAGAAGAACCAGCAGGAGAGGCTGACCGCGGGCAATCATCGACCAGAGGTGATGACGGCAGCACAGAGGAAGGAGAGCACTAACACCACATCAAAGCGCTAACCTTAAAAGAGCAAAAATTCACTTGAGACGAGTCTTCTGAAGGAAGGATAACCTTGACAGCATTCAGTTTGTTGAACTGATCACGCAAACGCGATTGGGGGCTGGGCGCGCAAGCCGAACCGCGCAAGCCGAGTGAGCTCTGCCGTGAGCTAGTGCTGTCCTCAAGACATGCTTTAATCTCCTCCAAAGCCAAAGGCCCTCGAGAAGAAGGTTTAAAGAGGATTCTTGTCTGCTAACCCAAGTACTCGAACCCAAGGGTCCAAGACACGAGTTTTGGAACCGACCGAGCACTCAAAACGAAGCAGCATCAGGAGGTGTCGAAACATCTGAAGGTTTTGACACCATCTCTCGTCCTGTGACTAAACCAGACTCGAGAGCGAACTCCCTAGTACTGGTTTGAGGAGTGCCAGAGCTTACGCAGAATCCTGGACACTCGACAACTCGCTAATCGAGCTCTCGCGATACCAAGGAATCCAAGTGCTCAGTCGAAGGAGCGCAAGCGCTGCACGAGACTCCCGAATCTCATAATAACAATCATCAGGAGTAAGCTCCTCTCAGTTTCTGAAGAGAACCGAGGAGGGACAGGCACAAAATCGGTCTTAGACACAGACTTCTAAGAACTGGAATCAAGAACGCAGCCTCGAAAGATAGCGCACTCGAGGCCCCTGAGACATGAGGCCCCAGTGGGGAATGCGAATCGATTCCTGACCCCAAGGGCCGGGAAAAGCCAAATGGGAGAATGCACTGCCTCTCTGAAGAGAGGTAGTTCCTCAGAAGTCCCGCAGGACAACTGATGGGAACCACTTCCTTGCCTCTCCAGGCGCTCGAACCCTCAGGGCTGAGACACCAGGCTGGGAAGCTGACTGAGGACTCAAAACAGTACTGACAGGAAGAACCAAGACACTTGCATGTCTTGGTTCTTTCTCTTGCCCTGTGCCTGAACTGGGATGTGAGAGGTCTCACCGACACCAGTGAGACACCAGTTCGGGATCCAAGAGACTCCGAAGATTCTTGAGCACTCAGTGTAACTCAACAAAGTCAAGCACCCGACACAGCACCAGTCTAGAAGCAGAACTCCTAGAATGGCGACGGGAGCACAAAGCGAAGTCTACACGCCCGCAACTCCCGAAACGCAAGATCCTGGGGTAAGCAGTTTGGTTCCCGAGCCCGAAGGCCAGGGAGAGTCAACGAGAGATCCCACTGCTTCCCTGACGGGAGGCAGCCCCTTAGAAGCCCCATGGTGAGACATCTTAGGGGAGGGAGAGGCAGCCTTCCTCTTCTTTGGCCGATGAGCCTCAGAAGAAGAAGGGGAGAAAGCAGCAGAAGACGAAGTCAAAGATCAAGTTGAAGAAGACAACTACATCTCACAGGACTTCTCCCTCGATCTCTTCTCCAATATCTTCTGCAGGATGGTGGTCAGGAAACACAGGAACCGCCAGGACAGCTAAATCAGGAAGTGCAACGGGAGCAGCCCAGGCAACAGGAACACCAGGAGAAGCAACATGAGCGACCAAGGTAGCTGAGGCAGGAGGCACGACATGAGCGGCCCAGCCAGCAGGAGCTTCTGGAGTGTTAGCAGTGGTGACACTGGCAACTAGGTAGCTGGGGCAGGAGGCACAGCAGGAGCGGCCTGGTGACTGGCCGCCAGGGGAACAGGAGCAAAAAGACAGGAGGCACAGCTAGAGCAGACGAGACCACAGGTATGATAGGAGGCAGTGGCACAGCATACAGGAGTGCCAGAAAATGAACAGTGGTTGGTCCCCCTTGTCAGGGCACAGGCTGACACCACTGTGGGGGTCTTAGCCATTACCATCAATGTGGTCATTGTCATAGTATCCACTGTATGAGGACAGCCTTTCTGCGACAGGGGAACTTCTGCTGCACCTTACAATGCTCACTGTCAACCTGGAGAAAAAAGCAAAAAATATTAGTAAAGGGAGACACCTCTCGCTCCGAGGGGGATTGTCCTATGAAGCGAGAGGAGGCCCCTGAGAAGAGGTCATCCGAAGCCCCCTCGCCCACCGATCTTCGCTCACACAAAGAAGAGATCTCTCCTGAAGGAGAGATAGCCAGAATGGAAGCTACCAGAAGGAACGAAGGGGCAGTCACGAAGGGTGCCGTTGGAGGTGAAAAACCTTCCAATGCTGCCCGGCAACCCCCTCCTGATAACATTCCTCCTGGCAAAGCTGCCCACGGTGCAGACAGCAGAGAGCAACATTCACACAAGACAGAAATTAGTCACGCTCCCGTACAACGAGCGGATAGTGTGAGGCCTAACTAATAGGGGAACGAAAATTTACTATCCTGGCCATCGACCCCAAGAAACACATGCTGGGGAAAGACGGCCTTACCGCAAGGCTATCACAATCATAGGTTTGTATATTAAAAAATATCAAACACAATATATAATCAAAACAACACAAAAGATCCCACCGGGAAAAAAGAGAGCTTAACGACAATCAGGCAGAGATCTCCGAAAGCACATCTGCACAGCATGACGGCCGAATGTTTACATTTTACATCCGGGCAGGCAGGACTCCCGCCTACCGGACAGTAGTTACTGACTAACCACCTTGTTCAAGAGTTTTAACAGCCATTTCCAGCTTCACTGTAAGTAATTCCTAATGTAAAGGACCTCGGGTTTGTATACCGTATAAGAACAAATACAAATTATCTTTAAAATCTGATGCGGGCAGTCTCCGTTTACAACGGGGGTTCTGTCCCAACAGTGTCACGAGCTGAAAATCATCGTAACCTGGAGTATCGTTGAAAATCATAAGAAAACCTTACTTTTAATCATTTGAGTGTCTTGTAAACGACATAAACTGCATTTTTATTTGTTTTTTTATCAAAAAAACCTCCAAATTTTGACCATTCTACCCTTTTTGGAGCCGTATTTCTTCCATCGGATCGGCGTCATCTGTGCCACAAACCTGGAACATGCATTGTAACCCAGGAAATAATTTTTGATGAATATATTTGAAGAGCATCGTAAGCTGAGCCCGTCATAACCCGGGGACTGCCTGTATTTGTTCCTACAAGATTGCAAACCATCGTGATTTGTATAGAAGACCTACCCTTGAGATGAGAGGATCTTGCAGAATTTACAGGCCTCTTCCATAAGTTGAGGAAAATATAAGGCTGTGAAACTGTTCCACATCTTGTAAGTCTCAGCTTATAATGAAAGACTGGGGAGAGTAAAACACTCACCAAGGCAGAGTTTACTTAAGAATGTGTTCTATAGATGAGATCAGGTTCAATGGCAGCACTATGCTTGCTTCCCCAAGGTCACTGCACTTACATACGTGCTCAATGATTTCTAAAACGTGATGTTCCAACTCAACCTGAAAAGGTTGGGAAGGGGGAGGGCCATCAGGTCCAAAGAGATCCCCCCCTTGGCACAAATTGGATCCTCTCCCAAAAGAGAGGCTGACTCACTAGTTTTCCATAGTGAATGACCCTGGGATTGTGGACGGAAATTATTATTCTTGATGGTGCCAATTTTCGAACCTTGAGACAAGGTTGACACATGAAAGGATCAAGCACATTCCAAACCACACTCAGTCCTCCTATAAAACTTCCTACGACAGACCAAAGCTGAACTAGTAAAGGCCATAGACGAGTGCTTATACATGATATTAAGCACACGCGCACACACACACACAGTAATTCTGGAAAAACGAACTATCCAGAGGGCCTGTATGATCATGAGTGTGCAGGATGCTGCAATAGCCAGCAGTGTTGCGCTGTGGCAACCTGTCACGCATAAACCCTATCTGCACATGCTAAGTGAGGAGGCAACACCAACTTCTCTTCTTGGACCTCTTCTGCAGTATAAACAGAACACGAGTTGAGGCAGTCCTCAAGTCTAGGGAGAAGAAAAACACTGGATTCCCAGCAAGCTCAGAAAATCCCTTGTCAATCCTATCTAAGCCAGCATCCCAACCATGGGCACGCAAACAATGATGCAAACCAATCTCCAGTCCTTTCCTGGTCCTCACCTAGCAAGACATCTACACTTCATATAAACTACGCTGGACTCAATGATAATATAAACTTTAGATTGTGGATGCTTATTCTATTTTTTTGGGATGTTCATATTATTTCTAAAAGACATCAAATATAAATAACTGATCACCTTAATAAAAAATTTTCCCGTTTTGGCACTCCTGAACATGTTGTCTGTGAAGAAATCAGGGGCTTTTACAAGAAAATGGTGTAAATCACACAACACCCACTACGTATAACGCAACATCTAATGGTTTGGTTGGGGGAGCAATTAGAACATTTAAGGAGGGTTTAAAGAAGTTCAAGTGTGGTTCTCCTGCTACTGTACCCCAGTTTGTTGATTTTTGTACAGTGACCAAAAAAGTGTGCAGAAGTGCTGTTTGGCTGCTGTTCTAAGACAACCCTTTTTTAAGTAAAAAGACACCCTAAAGGCAAAAAGGAACATGGGTCTTTATCCAAGAAACTGTTCATATCAGATACCCAATGGTATGAGGTGGGAAATGTTGTCGTTGCTAGAAATTTTGGGAAGGGAGAACTTCAGATTGAAGGTAAAATTTCTAAGTTCTGAAAGTGAGAAATAATTTGGTGCAGATACATAATTTAGGCCTGCTGATGCCTCACCCCCTGTACTGTAGAGGTATTACCCCAGCCACAATATAATGTTCCCAAGACTCCAAAAGATAACTGCACAGTATCCCATGAAAAAGTGACTCACAGAAATTGTCATATTTCTGAACATGATAATCTAGCATGTGACAGAGCCCATAGTTTTGGGATCAAGTAAAATTATTAAGCCCCTGATAAGATTGGGTTTGTGATGGTTTATTTTCATCTTATGATAGGGGCAGTTATTGCATCTGCCTTTTTTCCCTTTTATTGAGTATTTTTATCTGAGAGAGAGGATTGTAAAAATATTAAAGTGTGATAGCCATGCTTATGGGTACACTCGTTTTATTTTGGCAGGGTTGCGTACAAACTGAGATGGCTGAAGACCACGCCACTGTACTGCTAAGGAAATAAAGGGGTAGTTTTGAGAAAGGCAGGAGCAGAATTCATTTCCTCATCCATGTCCCAATGTGAAAAAAGGTATGGAATAAAAGTTGATTGACATGGGTAAAGCTTTGCTTTGGTTGTGCGGCCTGATTCCTGCCAGTCGTCGACCGGGACAGGCTCCTTATGCACAAATAGACATAACCTTTCCTATAATTCAGGTCCTGACCTAACCAGATCTTACCTACCTAACCTAACTTAGAGGAATGTGCCCTGATCTGGCTGGGGGGGGGCAGACACCCCCAAATAGGCGGTAACCTGTCCCGGTCGGCGACTGGCGGGAATCAGGTCACACAAATAAAGTAACGCTTTACCTCGACATGTTCTACTGCAGCTGAAACACAACTTTCCTAGCCAATTCCCGAGGGACGTGGCCTGCTTCACAGCAGGTCATCAGTCATAATTCAACAAGGATACATCCTGACCTAATTCTAGGTGTATACATCTGACCTAATTCCGTTAACCTACCATACCCTACGGCGACGTGCCCTGACCTTTTCGGGAGGGCGAAGCCCCCTCTAGATCATCCAGCCTGAGAACAAGACAGGTATATGTAAAGCATAAGAGTGAGAAAAGCCTAGTTTACGAGTGGCTAAGGTAGAAAGGCTTATTAGTGTTATATTATAAAACAATTTAACCAGACCTTAAACTGCTAAGACTACATTAAGCTATACGTAAATGCAAATAATCTGTAATTTACCTGACGAACTATTTCACAAGTTCTTTTAACTGTGTAGCCAGTAACAAATAATGTTAAAAATACGAAAAGGGAATTATTTAATAAACTATATAATAACACTTGTCACAAGTAACAGTAATAGTAGTAGTAGTAATTGATGATGAGAGCGCCTTGAACAGCACTCCCTCTCGTTCTATTTTGTATTTGGGTGCGTTTGTTGGAGGGTATTTTTTTCTATTGTACCACATATCCTCTATCTTCTTCCTAAAAAAATTAAATTTATTCATAGTATTACTGTATGCCAAGCAATAAATCAGGTAATCATCTAGCTTTTCAATTGCCCATTTACAATTTTTCCCTATCATCTACACTCCGGCTTATTCAACCTAGCATTGTTAATCAGCATAGTTTTTTTTCCGATTCATTGCACTAGGTTTCTTCTCTTACAATTTATTTGAATTTCCTACAAGTTATCCGTGTTGATTTTTCATTTATTTCTCTTTTACATGTTTCTTTATCTCAGTATTTTGTAATTTCTTTCAATCGATTTTCTTTAATCGACTCGGTTGTATTTAAATTTAACCCTCCATATAATCTTTAATTTTCAAGATAAAGATTTTTCTTGTTTTCCAAGCTCACCTCATAGAGGCCAGAGGATTCCATTCTTCTTATTAACATCCATTAACTAGAATTTTTTATAGCGTGAGCACAAATATTGAGAGCTGGAATCGGGTCCAGCGTTGTGGCTAAATGTTGTATATCTGTTACCAGTCAACACAATTAAAACCACCTTTCAGGTCAGTTCAACGACGTGGCTACCACTTCTTACTAAATGCTCACTACCACAGAGCACTGTGTCCATTGACGTGAGTTCACAGATGCGTCACTGTGGAAGAAGAAACATCTCGCATAAATAAACAGAAAAGTTCATCGAAATGACGCGAGTAAACTGGTAATAAAAAAAATCACATCAAAATAAATGGGCACAAAAAAAAGATAAAATCAGATAGCAAAAGGAAACAATTTCACTCAGACCTGTAAAGACAGTGCACAAAAAATAATAACTAGTTTTATCTGTGGTGCATCACTATATTGCGATCGGAAATAATGAGTAAAAAGCCACAATAATGTAAAAACTAGACTGTATTTTTCCAAAATACGAAAAAGGATGAAACAGGGGAGCTTTCGATAGTTTGCACAACGGTCCTCTTCAGCCAACAGAGTTGTAGAGCAATAGATTAAACTACCGACCTAGAGGAGTGAAAGCGTTAAACTAAACGTAAACATAGAAACAACACAAGTCAAGACAAATACAGAGAGGGGGAGGACGTATGGATGTTTAACGACGGAACAAGTTGTTTAATAAAAAGTGTTGTTCGGGACACGAGAGAGCGTCGATAATAAAGACTTCTCCATTTTGGGCTATACCACTAACCCTCAAGACCTTGTTATTTTAGAATCACTTTTTATTAACGTAGAATGATACAGTTTGGGTGTATTTTTTTTGCACTGTAGTTTATTTTTTTAATAAAATCAGCAAATGGACTCGTATTTTGTGTAGTCCCCACCTTGTTGCGCTGGTTTGAAGCCACAGTCTGTTGACTTGGGTATCTTAGCCCAGAACTGCGGGCAATGAACAAGAACAGAAATTCTCAACAGTAATCACGGTATTGTTGTATGGAATCTAAGGAAATTGTGTTTTCTAAAGAAACGGTGAAACGAAATTTAATAGAATCTTGTATTATTAAAATAAGACTGTGATAATTTATTAAAAATATCAGCCTAAGGTTACAAAGCAGATAAAATTTTAGCGAAGGATATTTTAAAACAAGTAGGTTATCAGGTATTACCATTGTTTGGCAGTTGTTAGCATTGTTTGTCTTGCCACGAATTCTTGTGACTTAATTTCCTGAGCACTCTATTTAACCATTTAAAACTATGTTAACAGAAACGAATTATTACTCGAAAATGAAAATGCTATGCCTGCGGTTCACTTACTAATTTTTCTTATGCAGTGCGCTAAAATACATTACTTTGATTGCGCAGGATATTCATAATCTTTATCTAATAAACAACTTAATGTCCAATTTGATGATACATAAAAAATAATGTTGGAAAAACTCATCGGTTGCCAAGTGCCAATCGTTTTCGGACACCGGTGCCATTTTTCTTTCATTTTTATTGTGTGTGTGTGTGAGAGAGAGAGAGAGAAAGAGAGAGATAATAAACAAAGTTTTAAATATAGCCGCCATGAAATGAGATAAGCGACTGAAGACAGAGAGAGATAATAAACAAGGTTTTAAATATGGCCGCCATGAAATGAGATAAGCGACCGAAGACAACAATCATTATCATTTCCTTATCTCTATTCTCTATGCAGCTTGTTTACAGTAACAGTTGACAGATATGACCAGACCGTTGGCGACCCGTCTTCTGTGGCTCCACATCTTTTCGGAGAAGGTTTAAACCACTCTTTATCAAAAAAATGGTAAGTTATTGCTGATCGTGCTTCTTGAAAATTCGGGTGTTCCATTGAATCAGGAAATGTGGTGGAGGACTGTAGGTTATGCCGAGGCCTGGGGAATCGCGTGACGTCAATGGTCGTCGATATGGATGTATCCTTGTGTATGCATGGTTCCAAAATCATTTATTAAAATAAAATTGCAGTTCTTTAGCGAAGGAGTTGTGTTATTTTAGAATATGTGGTAGAACTAAGTCGGGTATTACCTTGGAAATTTACTTTTCCTGTAGTATTTGGTTGCTTATGAAAAGTTTAGCGTTATTTTTTGTCGGTCGAATGCTTCTTCTTTCAACGTGCTTGTTTTCCCCATTTGTATGGGTAAACACGATGCCTTCTTTTGAAGGACTTTGATTTGGCTTTTGGGGTAGACTGTAGTCCCGATTGGCTACCCAGCCTGTCATCGCTTAGACCCCTGTAACATATGCACATGTAATGTACCAGCGCCCTTTCTCCCAGCAGCGAGGAGTCGTTGCGCGGTTAGGTCGTTTTGTCGGTCGAATGCAATTAACCTGTAACTAACCCCGTAACTGATATTTGTTCCGACATGATAAACAAACCATCGGTTCTTCACATTAGGAATTACTTACGGCGAAGATTGATACGACCGTTAAACTCTTGAAGAAGGTGGTTAGGCTGTGGTCTAAGAAAGAGAAGGTCTGTTCACAACTGACCCAAAATTCGACCATCTTTGAACATGACGTCATGGAGCGAGGGGGTGGGCTATTAACCTGTCAGCCAGGCCAAGGAGGTATAGCAGAAAGGAGGAAGTGTAAATGCGATTGTGATTTGATATTGTGTATTCAAGTGTATTTTGGTCATCGTCGTTGTAGAACTATGCCAAATATTTGTGCACTATGGATGTAACTCCAGTTCAGATCGAAACACTGATCTGACTTTTCATATATTTCCTAAAAATGAAAAAACTCCGAAAGAAATGGATTCATTTGTGCAAGAGAAAAGACAAATTTAATGCGGATTCTTCGAGGATTTGTAGCTTGTATTTTAAATCAACTGATTATGCAAGGAACTATATATACAATTTATATATGAATTACTTGGAATCTCAATACCAAGACATCTTGTACAATTACAGATTGATGCAATACCAACAATGACTTTGCCAGCATCAGAGGACAAGTTTAGAATTTGGTATTCTTTTGAAGTGAAGTCGATAGTTCTTAATGAATCAGATTATATTGTTAATATATTACAATGTGATAAATATTTGCTACTTAATAGTAACTATGTTTTCTATTACCATGTATAACTAAATATTGCAAATGATTAGATACCACAAATTCCCTATTTGGATTTTTGGTGGTATGCAAGGAGAGAGTAAGTGTAGTGGTATTCTATTCAAGTAAAGTTAATTGTTATATTACTATTGATAATCAAATGTGGCAAATGGTTTGATGTCATGATTTTCACTTTCGATTTTGGGGGGTGTACAAGGAAAGAGATGTAATGTAAATAAAATTTTTATATTTTCTATACAATTAAAAGTCTGAACATTCCAGCTGATTTCCTATAAAACTAGGTCATCATCAACGTGGTTTAGGAAATTTTTGTGTTTTCAAACTTAAAATATAATTGATAAACTAGAACTTTGGGTGGGGGAATTAAAATACCAATATTCCATTTGTTGAATAAATTGTTGACCTAATTAATCATTTTGCAATACCTCTGCAAAGTTTGTTATTCCTTTGCCCAGTAAATAGCATAATTTAAGTTGACCATATGCTACCAATTATGGACTTTGGGCCAGGGATTTGAAATACCAAAATTTCCTTTGGCAAATAAATTTTTCACCTAGTTAATCTTTTCATAGTACTTGGGTAATATTTCGTTTGTTTCTCTCCCAGTAAATTTAACTGCAGTTGACCGGATGCCCCCACTTATGAACTTTAGGTCAGGGAATTAAAATTCCAGTTTCCTTTGGAGAGTGAAAGGTTGACCTACTTAACCTTTTTATAACACCTCAGCAATATTGCCATTGTCCTTTGCCCAGTAAATAGTATAATTGCATTTGACCGCATACCACCAATTATAAGGTTAGGCCTAACAATACAGCTAATGATAAATTGTTTTCAGTTGAACGTAAGTCACCAATTATAACTTTTTTGTTTTTTTTTTTGTACTAAATATCAGTTGTAAATATTACAGGAAATTACGTCTCTACCAGCTGGGAGTTGTTTCTCCATTATATTCTTGATGATATTGCAAAGTTCAATATTCTATTAATGAAATAAATCTTTTATTGCCCTCCCATTACCTTTAAAAACAATTAAACTATTACATTTTGCTCAGTCACATTTAAAAAAAAATATTGGGTAAATCCCGTTATTAAAATTAAAATCTTTTGGCTTATAAACATTCCCTTTCGAGTCTTTCTCTACCCACCTCGCTGCATGATGTAGGTGTAGCTCCTCCTACCTGCTCGTGAACAGACCTTCTCTTTCTTAGACCATGGGTTAGGCAGTAAGTACCGTTAGGTAGGTGGGAATACCTGCCTGCCCGGATGTAAACATTCCAGTTTGCTTCAGCCGTCATGCGTTGCTGACGTGTTTTCAGATCTCTTTGCCATACTGTTGTTAAGCTCTTTATTTTCCTGGTGGAATTTTTCTGTATTTTTGTGTATATATTATGTGTGTTTGATATTTATTAATATACAAACCCACGATTTGTGATAGCCTTGCATTGACCGTCGTTCCTGTGTCTGTGTCTTGGGTTTGACAGCCAAGGGCGTATTTAGAGGGGCGTAACCAAGTGGTAATGCTTCTCTTCCAGTAGCCCTTTATTTAGATATTGAGGCGTTCCCCTGTACGTCCGGATATATTAGATTGGGACGTAATATCTTCGCTCCCCTTCATTGATCGGGACGTAACAGGTTCGCTCCCCTTCTTGGGCTCTGGCCCTCTGTGCACAAGGGCATGACTACTTCCTTTCTACTTGTGCTGAGTGTTGTTTTTGCCGCCTGTGCTATGGAGAGTTGTTGTAGGGGCGGGGGGGTTGGGGGGGAAGGTTGCTGGCCTCGTCGGTAAGTTTCACTTCATGGTGCCCTTCGTGGCCTCCACTCCTTCCTTCTCTCTCCTTGTAGGTTCTTCTTTCTAACTATACAAACCTGAGGCCTTAACAGAACTTATATGCCCACCTCATGCCACCCCTCAGTCTGACACCTGGGCCAAAAGGCAAAGTGAATGCTTATCGGCCGGGTGGGCAGGACCCCTACCCAGTGCCTGGTAGTTAACTACCTAACCACCTTTTTAAAAAAAAAGGTCCGTGTCTAGCTGCGCTGAAGCATATTTCTTTTGTAAAACTTCAGGTTTATATAGTTGGGAAAAATACAAATTACTTTTAAAATTTGTCATTTCAACACATTTGTGTTAAATGCAAAAACAATATATTGGAAGGGAGGTGCATACCATTAAATGCAAAAGCAATACAGTATATTTGAAGGGCTGCATACCACATGCCCTCTTTTGACGATGAATTGGGTACCCAGCCTAGCTCTCCGCTGGTGCGGTCTAAACCCATATACGCACCAGTCTCCCTCTGACAACTCTTATTTAAATGTGATGTTCCGGATGGGCAGTTTTCATTGGTCGATTACCTGTTGAAGATGTGTCCTTCATTAAACCTCCCAGGAAGTCCCTCTCTCACAGCATTTCTGGACCACTTAGCTTTGACTAAGAAGGAAGGTTCTCTTCCTCCTAGGAGCCAAGTTCTACCTTTGTCCTCTCTTTGTCTTCTTCATTCTCTTGCTGCAGGAGGAAGAAGGGGAAATTTAAGAAAGCCTCTCACAAGAAGTCCTGTAGGACTTTTAGTGAGTACTCTTATCAGTCCAGGAGGACCAGCAACTCTTGGACAGCACTGGGTGACTTATCAATTGCTGGCTGGGCTGGCATAGACAAGACTGAGAGTGCTTTGTATCCCATCATAGCCCACTCCATCTTTGATGTGAGGACTACTCCTGGCTCTTCCAACCGGTTTCACCAGAAACACACGCTTGAGCTAGAACTGTTCATTCACTCAGTGTATGCTTGGTCCTCGAATTATGATTGCAACCATGCTGTTCCTAGTTCAGCTCATGGTTCATCACCAGCCTCAAGGTTTCATGTGTCTTTTGGCCCTGATCTTATGGATAGAATTCTTCCTTGGGAAAGCTCCTGAAATGAGACCATTGGTTAGGTTGCTATGGTCCTAACATGCTCAGGGTGTTTTGGACCAGGTCAGTGGTCTGATCTTAGAGTCAGACAGTTCCCAAATATCCAGCAGATTGAGCAAGCTCCTTCTTCTGCTGTTGATGTGCCAGAGGGAGTTCACATCCCTGATGACATCAGGACTACTCCCCTGCAGTTGAACATGTCAGTCTGCAGACTCATGAATAACCTAATCCCTGGGGAGACTCCGACTCTTGGCTTTGGAGCCAGAAGCCATTGAATCTATCATCATGGCTTCTTTCCAGGCTGCCTCATTGCTCGACCTTTGTTTTAATGAACTGGCAAACTTTGCCATACCAGATGTCTTATCTCAGAATGGGATGGCAAAGTTCTGGAATTGCTTGTGTTGGAAAGCAGCTGACTTTCATCACACACCAACACTCCCAACTTCTCAGGAGACGGGGTATGGTCTCATCTGTGTTCTTAATACAAGTTTTGATAGAGAGTGGTCTTACCCTTCAGAATACAAGCAGTCCCTGGTTATTGGCGGGCTTGGTTATCAGCGATCTGGTTTTACAGTGCTTGTGTAGCGACGAAAATCAGCAATTTTCGGCACCGAAAATTGCCAATTTCCACTTATCGGTGCTGATACATACCAAACAGAGGTGCTGATCTCCTGTTATCGGCACCGATAAGCACCGAAAATCGCTGATTTTTGGTTATCAGCGATTTTCGCTTATCGTCATGCTGCCGGAACAGAACCCCCTCCGATAACCGGGGACTGCATGTAGTCTTATTTTTGGCTCGTCATTGTGCTTTCAAGAGAGTAACATATAGGGGGTGACCCAGACAGTGTGTATTTACGCCTGATGTGAACCATTAAGTACTACGTGACAAAAGCATGTTTTCTAAGGCAAGAGTGCTGGCAGGTTTTTATTAGTAGTGGCAAGCTGTTCCTCGTCAAACTCATTCAAAGGAGAGTTGGCCATCTTCTATACATTGGTGTTGTAGAAGGGATCTCTATCCAGTCAGAACATATGTTCACGGGATTGCAGATTTCTTCATTTACCTTTGCTAGGACAAGCTGCTCAGTCTCCAGTGAAAGGCTATTGCCCTGCCTTGAGCCAGGGCAATAGACTGAATGGCATAGGTCTATTCTCATCAGTAAGCTATCTGTGCTCATGAAGAGCTGTGGGTAGTCTTGTTTTTCAGCCACAATTGTGGGTTGTGTCTCTTGTTCTCTGCTGCCCAACCAGGTGCTCCACGAGTCCTTTTGGGGGTAGCTTTGGACCAAGATCTCACACTCAAGACTGTCTTCTTGTTAGATTTAGCCTCAGTGAAGTATACTGGGGAATTGCATGGGTTATCCCATTGAGTCTGGCTCTCTAATGGGTGGAGTTGTCTCATTCTTGTACATTCCTGAGTTTGTGGTGATGACTTAGAACACTTCAAGATTTTTTTTTTTTATTCTTCCCACCTAAGACTTTGGAAGAGATGCTTTTGTCCCAGGCCAAGTGCAAGCCTTTGAGTACTTTTTTTAAAAGAACCCATCCTCTTAGACCTGAGTGCTGGAGGCTTTTTGTTAGTTTTAGCAAGCATTAGGAGGTATCCAACAGTACCCTTCTTTCTGGTTTCCTGAAGTAATCAGACTGGCTTATATTTCCTCTAGTGAGGATGTTAGCCATTTAATCCATGTTAGAGTGCACAGAGTTGGGATTTGGGATTGTTTCTTGCCCTTTGGAGGAACTTTTCAGTTTTTCAGGTAATAAGGTCAAGTTTCTGGGATATTACCCACAAGTTCTGTCAATCACAGATAAACAGGGAGCTTAGGTGTCCTGCTTTCTTGTACCAGATCCCTGGAGAGTGAGCGAAAACTGCTCCAGCAGCCCCAGCAACAATCTGGAGCATTGTAACTTTCCATCACTCATTTTTATCGCCCGAAGATGAAATGAATTTTATTCACACCAGGGCTCAGAATGACCCTGGTTGCACCTTGTTGGTCCTTTGTTGAGTAGTTACCTGATCTACTGACCTTCTTGGTTGAGGCGCTGAGAGAGGTTTCTAGTGGCCTGCTCTTCTTCATCAGCTGAATGTGCAGAAGTATCATCAGGTAGTACGGTCCCTCCAGCTTCAAGCTTGATGGCTATCAGGCAGATCTTGCGAGAGAGAAGCTTTTCTTGCAGAACTGCGCAGAAGATGTCAGGATACCTCAGTGATCCTTGTCAAACTTACTGTATTAAGGAAAGTGGGCCATCTTCTGTGATTTGTTTCATTAATAGGGTCTCTCTTAGGTCAGAACTTTTGTTCAGCGGATCGCAGACTTTCTCATTTACCTTTGTCAAGAGAAGCACCTGTTCTGAGCCATAAAACACTATCTTAAAAGAACCAGACCTCTGAGGCCAGAGTGTCGGTGATTTTTGTTAGTACTGGCAAGCTTAAGGAGGTTTCTAGGAACACCATCTCGTTCTGGCAATGTGAAATGATCAAATGAGCTCATGACTCCTCAAGGGAGGGTAACAGCCATATACTTTGGGCAAGAGCTCATGAAGTCAGGGGCATGGGACCATCTGTGGCATTTTTGAAGAATTTTTTAGTTTTCCAGGTCATGAGGTCATGGGTCTGGAAATTTCCGACTGTCTTTACTTTATTCTGCCTGAGGAACATCACCCGCAAGACCCTGGATTCATTCTCCTTGGGACCTGTGGTGGCTGCCCAATAGGTTGTGTAGTAACCCAAGCTCCTTTCAGACAGAAATGTGTTTTGCCTGAGTACTTGGTGAGAATAAATCTTGGGAGGTGGATGGCAGAGTGACTGGTTCTCTTCCTTCTCCCTTTTTCCTCCCTCTGCAGGGCAGCAGTTCAGTCCAAGTATATGCTCAACTGGGCCCAGATACAGGCAGGCTGCACAGTTGAGCATCCAGTCTTAGAGCTTTGGCTGTTAAGATGCAACTATCTCATCTCTACCTTTAACTGGGGGCAAGGGGAAGGGAGGAGTAGGCAGTAGTAGAGCTATAATCTAGCTTACTACTTGTAATGGTTAGATTGAGCTATGTTCTGACTCATGTCAAGGTTTTAGATGTTTCTTGCTCAGGGTCAGGACCCTCTTGCTATGCCATTTCTATGTTAGACTGAATAGGTTACTGGAGTCATTGTTTGCTCATTTTTGTGACCAGGAATGTGATATTTGTGGGTGGGTTTAAACTTACCAGTCAGTTAAGAGAAGCGACCTTCCACCTAAGGAGTAAATCTTCTAAATGAAAGGTGAGGGTTTGTATTGCTGTGGAAACAAATAGGTCATTTGTATTTATCTTAGGTATACAAACTGAAAGTTTTTGTCATATTTTCCACCTCAACCCCTGCACTTTGTTCGTGATGCCATGGAAAAAGTGCTTGGTGGTGGCAGGCGAGTGGGGTTATTCCTTTACTCATCCCCATTAACTAGCACTTAACTCTCTTGTTAACTAGTTTCACCTAGTTTCAACAACTGATTCCAGATTACCAGCTGGTACTGAGGAATACACATGAATAAAAGGCTCTGGGTTGTGTAATTAGGAAAAAAACAAATTACTTAAAAGATTTTTTATATTTGCTAACATTGAGACTTCTCAGGTGTCACAACATCAGTTATCAACGAGACTTGAGGTAAATGACGATAGCATATATATTTTCTTAAATAAAAGAAGAGTAGAGTAAAAATACACAAGTTATACTATTTCAAATGTTGAATCATATTCTAAATACTGTATTAATAATAACAACTACAGTACTGTACATTGACTGGAAATGTAACCCAGCTTTTCATTTTTCAGTCGTGCCATGAGGCACTCCCAGGAGGCACAGAATCCACTCCCCGTCATTACATCTTAGGGCAGCATGTTGCGATGGAAGAGGATATAGGACACGAATTTAAGGGGCACCGAAGCCTCTCCATTTACGACTTACATAATTTGTGTCTTAACGGTGGACCTGGGATGGAAAGAACCAAAAATTGTGTCTCTATGTAAGTGCCTGTATATTGTTAATAGTGAAATACTCTGTGTGTTGACACTGGTTTGCTGTTGTTGTTTAGGATGGTAAGATCCACATTTTTTGATGCAGTTTAGCAGGATGAGGCAGTAGCAACTACAGTAAACCCCCCATATTTGCGGTCTCTTTATTCGCAGATTTCTCTGTGGAATGTATGTACACATTATTCGCAAAAAATTCGCCCATTCGTGGTATTTTTCACTGAGAAAAATTCACTGATTACTGTATTTTCATATCATTTTCATGACTAAATGCACTTTTTGTGATAAAACTACTAAAATACTCAGGTGTAAGCATTTTGGAAGTTTTTTTTTTTTTTGTGTTTAAACTATCAGAATAGGCAGTTCTAAGTGTTTTTAGAGGGGTTTGAAGTATTTGTGGATTTTTGCTATTTGCGGGGGGGAGGGGTTGCGGTACGCATCCCGTGCGAATACGGGGGTTTTACTGCACTGATGGTGTACTGTATATTTTTCTTTTAATTTGAGAAATGCATTATATAAGTTGTTGAATGCCTTTAGTCTGTTAATAGTTAATAAACAAAGGTTACTGAAACCAGAAGCTGTGTATTTAAATGAGTGAATATTAAATACAGTACTTTATAAGTAATGAATGTATCCATGTAAGGTGCTGAATAGCACAAGATTAATGAATGTCAACTGTGTGCATAGAAACATGAAATGCTGGTACATATAGTGATCCACAAACTTGATAAATATCTTAGTGTTCAGTGAAATGTTACTTTAGTAGTTATAAATGAAAAGGCTTTGGTTTAGCATAGAAATTTTTGTTTAAAGAATTATACAGAAAAGTGACAAATTCAGCTTGCTTATGGTTCCTGCATCTTGTAAAGACTGGCAAGATGTCTGGGTTTGAAGGTTGCTGTTGAGCAGCAGAGGCAAGGGAGAGGTCATGGCAGTTGTGCACAATGCCCCAAAGACTGAACAAACATATGTACTGGATGAGAAGTGACAAAGCATTCCCTCCAAGGCAATGGCTAATGATGTCTCCGCAAGGACACCTACTTACACCCCAAATTCCCACTGGGGCAGTAAAGTTGGTTGCGTGTGGGTAAGATTGTAATCTTGCACGATTGGTCAGTAAGTCTGCAGGCAAATTAAATACTGTACTGTTTTGCCATTTTTCAACTACGTGTGTCGTAGTTGGTCCAAAGGTAGAATGACTTGCATTGGTATACATGAAGAGAGATCGTGTATCTTTCCTGTCTGTCTGGTAGGGTGTCTGTCGTGCTCACTATGTTACAGTTACTCCTTGTACATAATTGAAGAATTTCAGTGAAATTTGGTGTAAAGATAAATTTTCATATATATAGATGGGCATGAAAGGAAATTATTTTGTGTCTGTCAACATGTCTTGCATTGACCATTTGTAGGAATTTGGCAAAAGATGAAATTATGGCTGAAAATGTCATAGATATTATATTTAATTTTGACTTTGGCCTGAACTTTTGGAGTAGAAGGTAGAGAATCTTTATTAATTGACTTACAAATTTCACTAACGAACTCCACTCAGCTGCAGCGAAGGCTAGTGACACCATCACCGTAACCACTAAAATTTCCTAAGCACATGTCTTCGGGAGACATGTCTTCGGGAGAAAACTGTGGAAGTTGTTTAATGCTACCTTGACTACAACAAGCTATTTTTTGACATTACAGTACATCAGTTGAAATGTTCATAGAGAGGCATTAGTTATTAGCTGATAGGGAAATGTATTGGTTTAACTTATAATATTACAGATGTATTGGATGCAATATAGTTAAACCATTTCATAAATATTTACTAATACAGTAATGTGTTTTCACATAAACATTCATTGGATCATGGCAACAAAATTTTGAAATTGCTAAAAAGAATCTCAAATTATTCACTTGAGCCTGAGGTTCTTTCATTTGATCCCAACACAATATTCTAGGGGTTCTGCTTCTAGACTGGTGCTTTGTCGGGTGCTCGGCTTTGTTGAGTCACACTAAGTGCTCAAGAATCTTCAGAGTCTTGTGCATCCCAAACTGGTGTCGGAGAGACCTCTCACCGTCCTGGTTCAGGCACGGTGAGAGGAAGAACCAAGACATGCCAGTGTCTCAGTTCTTCCTGCCAGTACTGAGTTTTGAGTGCACAATCAGTTCCAAAACAGTGCTCAGTCAAGTTCCCAGCCTGGTGTCTCGGTCACGAGGGTTCGAGCGCCTGGAGAGGCAAGGAGGAGGTTCCCTTCAGAGGTCCTGCGGGACTTCTGAGGGACTACCTCTCTTCGGAGAGGCAGTGCATTCTCTTGTTAGGCTCTTCCCAGCCCTTGGGGTCGAGAACCAATTCTCATTCCGTAGTGGGGTCTCAAGTCTTGGGGGCCTTGAGTGCGTGAACTTTCAAGGCCACGCTCTTGATTCCAGTTCTTAGAAGTCTGCGTCTAAGGTTGGTTCTATGCCTGTCCCTCCTCTTTTTCCTTCGGAAGCCAGGAGGAGCTTACTCCCGATGAGTGTTCATACGAGATTTGGGAGTCTCACCAAGCGCTTGGACTCCTTGGAATCTCGAGCGCTTGGATTCTTTGGGATCGTGAGTGCTCGACTAGCAAGTCATCGAGTGTCCGGGATTCTGCAGAATCTCGAGCACTCCCCAAACCAATACTTAGGGAGTTTGCTCTCCGGTCTGGTTTAGGCACAGGAAGAGAGGTGTCGAAACATCCGACACTTCCTGCCTGCTTTGTTTCGATTGCTCAGTCAGTTCTGAAACTCGTGTCTCGGACCCTTGTGTTCGAGCACTTGGGTTAGCAGACAAGAATTCCCTTTAAACCTTCTTCTCAAGGGGCTTCGGCCTCGGAGGAGATTAAAGCTTGTCTTGAGGACAGTGCTAGTTCACGGCCAAGTTTTTCCGGCTCAGCTTGACTCGGCCCTGCTTGCTTCCCCAGCCACTGATCATGTTTACGTACTTGGTTCGGATTGGCTTGGCCCACTCTCCCAGCCCCTGATCTCATTTACGTGATCCGCTTGGCTTGCTCGGTTCGGCGAACCAAATGCTGTCGAGGTTCTCCTTCCGCAAGAGACTCAGCTTGTGAACTTTTGCTCTCTTCAGGTTAGTGCTTTGCCGTAACATTAGCGCTCTCCTTCCTCCATGCTGCCGTCATCGCCTCTGGTCGACGATTGCTTGCGGTCAGCCTCTCCTGCTGGTTCTTCTAGCAGGACAGGTAGGAGTGTATTTCTCCTCTCCTCTTCTCTCAAACCCTTTTGGTTGCTGCCGGGGGATGCGAGTTGGATAAAGAGGACTCTGATGATTTTTGTTTCATATCGGAGTTCTGCTCGTTTCCCTCCTGTTGCTTCGTTTGACTTTGCAGGTGCTCGAGTGAACTGTGGTGCACTCAGTAGACCATCAACCAGATATATTCCAGGCAGTGGGATATATTGGCAGGTAAGCACAGCTTCTGGCATTGAGACGGGGACAGAAAGCTTCCTTCACTCAATTTTTCACAGAGAGGTTGCTTGACTTGAGGCCTCCCTATCATCCTTCTGTTCGCCTCACAGCTCAGCAGAAGTCTGCAGGTCTTCTGCTTCATTGTACCAGACCCACGGACCGCTATGGTGATGCATGCCGACATGGTGGGACAGCTCAATGTCTTCATCTTCCCTTTATATTTGTCTAATTTGCAAGGTGTTCAGCAAGTGTCATTCACCTCGAATTTAGATGAATGCTGGAAGTCTTCGCCTTTTGCCCGACCTGCTAGCTCTGCTTCTAAGGCACCAAGAAGAGTTCCTCCCAGACCCAGCCTTCTGTGTCAGCAACCACATGAAGCGATTCCTCAGGAAGTGCCTTTACGACTAGAGACTATCCGGCTTCCCTTGCAAGCATAGGCTTCTTGCTGAGTGGCAACAGAGATAGCTGGATATCTCTATCAATCCTCTGCAGCAGTACCAAGGAATTGGAGCCGTCTTCATTAGTTGGTGTTGTTGACGGGACTTTTTTTTCTGGTCAGATCCACCCTTCAGCAGGTCGCGGACTTCCTCATCTTCTTCGCCAAGAGTTGCTTCTCTCCAGTTCAGTTGTGAAGACTTACGTCCACATTCGGCCTAGTCTTTCACCTGCAAGTAGCCCTTTTCTCCTCAGTCGAGATTTAACTACTGATGAGAAACTTCAATTGGTCTTGTTTTTCCAGGGACCTCAGGCCCTTGGGTGGCATGTGACTCATTTAGGGTTCCTGTCTCGTGCTCTGCACGCACCCTTGCAAGAGTCATCAGACAGACCATCTCTCGTCTCGCTCCGGCATTGGAGAAGAGGATAGATGATCTTCATGGACCTTCTTTGCTGTGAGCATTCAAGGGATGTGGATCAGTAGCCTCAACTACGTCTTGGATGTCATAGTGAACTCCAAACTTGTCGGCAACTGTTGCCAGGTTCGAGTTCTTCATGATCCCCTCTCCCTTGAACCTTGCAGTTGATAATCCAGATCAGTCACTGCTTTGTCCTGTTTGAGTGCTGCAGTACTTTCCGAAGAAGTCTCGACATCTCTAATGAATGTCGACGGCTTTGTGCTAGTGCTAACTCGCCCAAGAAAGAAGTGTCCAAGGACAATTCTTTCTTTCTGGCTTCATGAGACGATCAGAAGAGCGTACTTTGCAGCTGACATTGACGGCACCTGTACACTCTGCCCGAGAGCTCATGAAGTCAGTGGCTTGGTCCATCCCTTGCATTTTGGAAGTTTCTGTCAGTGTGAAAGCAGAGATGTGGTCTCATCAGACCATAGTTATATCTTTCTACCTTCAGGTTTTTGCCCACGAGTCCTTGGAACTCCCTTTCCTTGGACCTATTGTAATGATGGAAATCCTTCTTTTGAATTAATGACAATACCCTTCATAATTGGTGGACTGGAAAAACGAATTGGTTTTCATCTTATCAATAAGTTGACTTAACCACTCGAAATTGAGATTGTCTATGATCGAGTGTGCGTACGTAAGTGCGTAAGTTCAACCAAGTGCGTAGTTGCGTAAGCTCAACTGCACTATTCAAGATGTGTTTGGCAACTTCAGAGGGGAAAGGGATGTAGTTCCCCTCATTTTCATTTGAAATGCCATATTTCTCCCTTGTAAAAGGTATGCACATATCTTAGTTTATGTTGTACATGTTGCCATAACACTTAATAGTGTTCTTGTGTATCTTTGCCTTAATGTAACAGCAAATTACCGAGAGTTGTTATGGTAATGTTACGTAAGTTGCAACATGATGAGCTTGCATGTGGTTGCAGTGCCACCAACCGTAGCTAAGATGTGTGATATTCTTCCATAATTTTATGAATATATATCAATTCTTGACTTCAATTCCACCTCTTATGCATGAAAAGCCAGGCTAACTGTGTAATGTAACAGTTAAGTTAGGCATGAGCACAGCATAGCCTAGGCTAAGGACTGCATGCTGTTTGGCACAAGATGGCTGTCCTAAATGAACTTTTTGTATTACAGGGAACCAGTCTAGGGCATTCTTACATGGACCAGTAAGGTATCTGTACAAGAACCAGTATAAGTACCTATGTAAAAAGAAGTTCTAACAATTATGGAAGGAACATTAGGAATAAGTTGTTTACACCATGTAACCTACTGAGAAGCATTAAACAACCCGCGGAAGTCAGCGTTTCCCTCAACCCTAACTACAAAATGAAGATTCGTCCGTCTACGACGTCAAGTACCAGTCCAAGCTAAGAGTAATCCGGGATTTATTGACCTAGGCCGGTGTGTTACACTTGTTTGGCCTATGCCCAGGATTGAGTGTTATGTATAGGCTAGTCTGAGTTAATTGTCCTAAAATGAATGGTAGCCTCCGAATGTAAGCCAGGACAATTGACATATCAAGCCATGGGTAGTATAAACAAGTAAGAAGTATGACATATGGTGAAGTAAATATGACACTATGGTGGCTGCTCAACAAATTGTGTTTTCTTACCCGGCCCCTATAAAGAGGATAGGTAGCATCTCACTTAAGGTGTACGGTTCTGGAAGTGAGAGGGAGTGCAAGAGTGACTGGCCTCTCCTCCTCTTTCCTCGTCCCCCAGCTTCTCTTGCTTCGGGCAGAGAATGGGACTCAAACCAACACTTGCTGGAACTGGTGTCTGATGCTTACACATCAAGCTTCTATTCTATTTTTCTTTACTAGAATCATAGAAGCAATCCCATTCCTTCCTCTAGCAAGGGGAGGAAGGAGACCCTGACAATAAGACAAACCCTTTTCTGGTTTTTGCCGTACTGCCTCTGAAGTTTTAGATTCTTCCTAGCCTATTTTCATACGAGTTACGATTCCTCACTCATTCAAAAAGATCCAGAAGTATGACAATTGTTCTTGCAGTTCCTGTTCTCCAATCAGTATGTCAGAGGCATGGCACTCCTTGCTCTTTCAACCAGGAGTAGCCCAGTTGTGGCGAACTCCAGTCAGTTCATAAACTCACTCAGGTTCCTCCCTCCCTCCAACAAGTGAGTCTTCCTAATGTAAAGGACCGATGGTTTGTATATCATGTAGGAAGAAATCAAAATTTTTTAAAGTAAATTGTATTTTTCGTAACTATACAAACCTGAGGTCCTTTACATTACATTTGTCCAATAATGGGGTGTTTTTGTAAGTTTAACTTAAACTAATATAGCTACTGCCTAGTCCTAGATTATATGGATCATACGCAAGTTCCGCGGTTATACCGAAGGGGAAATGTTTAGTTTCCTGTTTACCGAAATCTAGGATCCTTGGTGTAAACTGGGCTGCTGCCTAGTTCCGTAAAAGAATATGTTTTTAAAAGGTTCTTACTTACCTTAAATTGGGTTAATCTCTACCCCAGAATATTTAAATCACCTTTAGGATATGTAATCCTAGGATATAGGCTATGGACAACATCTACTACATTAACATTATTCTGACTGAATTTGTTAGGCTACCGTCTCTGTAGGCTACCACCTAGGCTATTGTGGACACCGTTATCTGAAAGGATTATCTAAATTAATACTAAATTGTGGAACATTTCTTTGGTTACACATTATAAACTGAATGATCAAAACATCAAATTTTGAAAACTTTCGCAACTAACAGTTATCATGAGAGGGCACCGGTCTTGTGCTCTGAAGACACCGACCATGTGCTGCGAAAACAAAGTTCAGTTTTCGGGAATCTATACACAAAAGGCATTTGTTCCACAGTTAAAACTAACAATTTTTAAAACTCCAGTTTAAAAATAAGCACTTAACTTTCGTGTTTGGATGTTTCCATAATACTTGCTGCTTTACACGCTTGAAAACAGTAAGGAGCACTGACGGGTGATGCATATCACTTGCGCTAGAAGAGGGTAATGGAGATGGTCTTTTTGCCTGCCCGGTCGTAAAACAAGATGGCAGATGCTCATGCGCAACAGTCACTTCTTGCAGTTTTGACGTAGGAAAAACTGGGTTCAACTTCGCTGAAGATAAGGGAAAATGCCCTCTTATCTTTGAGTCCATTATACTCTATCACGTGTCATAGTGTTTTCATTACGACACAATACCCGGCTACTAGACCAGGCTAGAAAAATATTTCTTTGATACTAGCCTAGTCACCATGGGAGCACTGGCACACCATGAGGGGTAACTCCTTTGAGGACTCAACAGCGACTACCAAAAATAGGTTTTTCCTACGTCAAAACCTGTTTTATGCCGCCTCATGCCACCTATCAACCTGAAAGCTGGGCCGAAAGGTAAATTGGAATGTTTACATCCAGGTAGGCCAGACTGCCGCCTACTGGACGGTAGTTACTGCCTAACCACCTTGTTCAAGAGTTTTAACGGCCATTTCCAGCTTGGCTGAAAGCGATTCCTAATGTAAAGGGCCTCAGGTTTGTATAGTTAGGAAAAATACGAGTTACTTTAAAAATGTGTGATTTTTGTTCATTTGTTCATTTCTTGTATTTCTTCCTAACAGTTCACTTTGTGCCATGCTCAACTCGGGTCAAGGAGGAACCGTGTACTTGGGTGTAACAGACAGTGGCCAGGTCAAAGGAATATCTCTAACTAGGTGAGGAGAGCAACAGAGAGGGAAAGAGACACCAAAACATTTTATCGCAGATTTCTTTGAATGTTAGATATAATTGATTTATAATGTTTTGACCTGTAAATTTTAAGATTTTAGAGAGAGAGAGAGGTTGACTGCCATTACAATATTTTTCTTGTTATGATAGTAAATTGATTATATTTCATGGTGCAGAAACGTAGAATTATTATTTCATGCTGCAGAAACATAAAATTACTAGTATCGTTCTGTTTGAGACCGAGAAGAAAGTCCTGGTTTCCTAGTGACAAATCCCTTATCATAGTGCTTTGAGAAGAATGAATGAAATGGAGGGGAAAAAGATAATTTTCTGCTTATTCCTCCTCACTGATATCACTTTTTCAGGTACCAAAAGGACCATGTTCTGGCCTCCCTCAACTGGACCCTTGAGAAGTTTTCACCCCCAGTTTTGGACTCCAGGATTTGTGTCGACTTCGTGTTGGTTTCTTCTGCTAAGAAGCAGACTTTCCAGGATACTAAGGATGAGTGAGTTTATTTTCTTGCTTTTTCTTTCAGTTTCTTCACTTTTTGTTAATCAGGTGTGTGTTTGTATACATACATCATACATAAATGCAAAATACAAGAAGGAAAAATGAAAAGGAAGGATTGTGTCTTGACCAGGTTCATTGTATGCTTGGATGAAAGGACATTACCTATAAACCTGCATAAGCAGAAAAAAAGGAGTATGCCATCTCTTGTACCAAGCTGAACTACATTTTAAAATATGTACATTTTCTAGATTCCTTTTGAAATAAATGGGTCAAGCATATACATTCCTAGGCTGATATTTAAGTTATTATTAAGAATTCCTTTTAATACGCTAGACTTGTTTATACTTCTTTCTGACATGTTAATGGAATAGATCCATTTTTAGTGCCTGTCAAGTTAAAAGCTCCTCAGTGCAACCTGATCGCTCTTCAGAAATTCTCTCCAGTTCTGTTGAGAGTAAGAATCCTGAATCTTGTTTTTACAGCCACCAAAAGTGCAGTGTCTCTATTGTTACCTCATTCAGTCAGTTACCTTTGCTATGACTCCCAGTCCAAATCATCAGTCTTTGTTTCCTCATTCCATTTTCTATAAAAAGGCAAGTTATTGTATGAAGTGTTATTTCAGTTTCAGCTAAAATCACCTTGGCAGGGCTTCCATCCTAACCTTGTGCTTTGCATAACCCGCATTTCCTTACTATTTTAATTTGAAACATTGTGAATTCATTCATAAGCACAGTCAGGTCTTTGTCAGCTTCTGGTATATGAAGCAAAATATCATTGTCTCTCTCCTTCTTCTGATGATCTTTTTAAGTTCTTTGTGGTCATTGTATGTTTATACTGTACAGAATATATACAGAGTGGTACTATTGGTAATATTTACCTGAAATGGTAAAAGGATGTGTTGTTAGTGATTTCATTCTCGTCACTGAAATATCCTGGATGGAAGTTGTTAATAAGAGCTTGTCGTTCCTATGCTTGTTTATTAGCAAGCCAACATTACGAGGCAAAGATATGAATGTATGAAAAATTTAATCGTGTAATAAAAAAAATACACAAAAATCTGAGCCTACTATAAAATAAGGAATCATATCCTATTACATGAGGTAGAACAATAAGAATCACGGCTTGCGAGGTAGTTCAAATGGGATTAAATACTAAATATGAGAACGAGATTTGCAATACTGCATATGGCTAATCTTTGTAATACAGTACTTAGAACTGAATGTGTTAATAACACAAGGTTTCCTATTTACAAATAACACAAGATTTCCTGCTTACATCTGAGACTTATACATAACAGCTTTGGTGCCATCTCTACTGTTGACAAAGATTTTCTTCTTGTTTTCACCCATGGGGATTTCATTAATAATTTGTTGGACTATCTTAACACAACTGCCATTCCATGAATATGTATGCTTTGTTGTATCCCGGATCTTGTCTGAAATCTGAGGCTTTCGTCTTGTAACCCCGTCTCTAAGCACTTCTATTCCAGTAGGTTGGTTTGGACTGGTTCCACTTTAGGAATGTGATTGTCTACTCCTCTTCAGATAGGTTTCTACAACTGCAAATCTATTGTGACGTTCAATTTTAATAGCCTCCTGATGTTCATCTTCAAGAAGCCTCACTGTATTAAATGTAGACACTCGTGTCAACTCGTTTGTTTGGTGTTTTTATTTTCAGGTTTAGAGTGGCAATGGCAAGTTGGTGACCTTCAGCCATGGAAAGGTAATTACATCATCTGTTTCACCATCCTTTTCCTTAAGATGAGGGAAGAGCTCTTTTCAATAAGATAATTGCTCTTGTTGCCCTTACTGCCTCTAGTCCACTGGGATGATTGTTTTGTTTCTTGTTTTAGTAGTTGTAGGGGCTGATGGATTTTTGGCAGTTCAGGTCATGACATGTGGTTACAGACTACCCATTGGAAAAGATTAGCCCACATTGTCTCTGTGCCTAATTTATTTCCCCCTCTTATTCATCAGGTTCAGTGAAGTATTATGCTCTGTATAGTGAAAGTAGTGTTATATTGTACCCCCTTTCTGACCTGCTCTAGGTCTCCGTAGTTAGTGTTTGTGCTGATAAAGGTTTAAATGGCTTGAGGGATATCAGTGACCTGATCATTTTCAGTCATTCTCTCTTCTGAGTGGACACACTGCTTCAGGCCTTCACCGCATCAGGTAAGGAAATTTCCTGACTTCCATCTGTCTTCAAGTCACTCCATGGCCCTTCAATTCATCGCATGAGTTATGGTCCAAGTCATAGTCAGGTTCCACTGCCAAGAATTCAGCTATGAAGGTTCCTGAACCATGGACAGATATGGCAGATCTTGGCTGTGGAGAGGATCTTCCTCTCTTGCTACCTTTGGGAGGTCTTGTCCTTGTGCAGCTATCTAGAATTTCATGTCAAACTAATGTGGTCATGCCCCAGTCTGTCATGCTGGGCCCTCTAACCAGAGAATAGATTGCCATTGTCTGGTATTCACCACCCTTTCCAAATGAGAAGAAACTTTCAGATCAGTAACTGACTTCCCCTTAGCAAATGAATATTTATCCGTGAATTGATGTATGATTCTTCATGGCCATTTCTCCTTACTAAAGACTTGTCAAATGCCCTTCCTCCAGATGCACTTGAATAAACCACATTTCAGAAGGGCCTACTGTGTGCCTGAAGGGCAGAAATCTCTTCTGGTGTACCCTTCATACACCCCCAATTCAGAACTCTTCACCTGCCCCATCCCCAGCAATCAAGGACTTTCAGCTAATACCACTCTCCATAAATTGACAGGTGGCAGGGTGTCTAATTTCCCCCTTTTTGGACACTGCTTCCTAGTCATCTAAACTAGTTTTTGACCTGCTAAGTACCATCCCTTTTAGAACCAGCTAATAAACTGGCACTTTCTGGCCACCAGCTCTATTACTTCCCCTGCTGCCACATTTGTTTGTCATTTTTTCACCTCTGACATCATCCTGTCTGCATGAACTCTTTGTCCTTCTGACTTTAAGAAAGTTAAATGAGTTATTTTTCATTTAAAAGAGGACTTCCTTGTTACCAGCACTTGGTTTGAGTCCTAGCTAATTTTGCTTCCACAATCATATGTCATCTGTAGACTAATTCAGATGCTCATTGCGATATCATATATTCTACTCTTGAAAAATATTGGTATCGTCCATAATATCTCAAACATTACGCATTTCTCTTGGTCCTGGTGGCAGATATTTCTTTACTGCAAATTCTTATCTTCTACCTTTTCAGCTGTCTCATTTACATTCTGTCAGGCGGCCACCCCTCTTACTCTTGTTTCAGCCAAGGGTCTGACCTATAACACTGGATTTTCAATTTTTTTCCTGGATAGCCAGTTTGTCCCAGTTTCACCAGTCTGCCAAGCAAGCAAGGCCATTTCTAACTAAGCTATCTTACATCCTTGATTGAGTTGTTGATATAACATAACATATAACTCTTACCCTGTGACACATATACAGGAGACACAGATATTGCCTTCATAGAGGCCTCAGTCATTGTCATAATGCAGATACGAAAATATTAGATACATATCTCACATTTTCAGTCCCTTTGAACCAAAGTGTGTGATTGTCTAAGGCTATAGATTGTACATGCGAAAGAAAGTACAGTATAACGAAACAGAGCTTCCTTTTTCTTCAGAAAAGTTGACAGTACCCGTCGACAGCAGCTACACCATGTTGCCCAACCCAATTACTGCTGGTGTGACTCAGATGCCATTGCACAGCGATCCATGGTATGTAAACTTCAAAGACTTTTCAGGGTGTATTACTTATTTAAAGATAAGGTCATACATTGATTTGATTCATCTTTTATTTAAAGGTCATGTAAACCATGTAATATATTTATCCATCAATTTAAGATACTGAATGCTTTGTTTGTCCAGGTATTAAATCTTAACTCTATCCACAAAAGAACAGTCAGAAAAACATCATGTAGATTTGCTCCTTAATTAAAAGTTCATTAACGTCTGAAAAGGCCGCCAATAAGTTTTGGGGGCAGGGGCTCAGTTGGATCTGCTGTTGAATAGTTTAAAGTGGCAAAATGGGCTCATTCCAGATTACAGTTTTTCTCAAAATAAACATACTAATTTTGCTGGCCTACCTGATCTCAGGCGATTGTTAGTCAGAGCGGGCATGTAAATTTTTTATAAGCCTCGTAACTTTTACTGTATTTCTGTTGCCTCTTCTTATCCCACATTAATTGTAATCCCTCAAAATTATTCCAACACTATCAAAACAGTAAAAATGCAAGTTTCTAAAAATGTAATTTTATATAAGTAACTTTCCCAGTAATTACTTAAGAGTTTCTAACTCAACGGCAGCTTCAGTTTTGAAAATCATGGTAGAGATATTCATTTGTTTATATAGGTGACTAACCCCGCCCACTGTCAGGTCAGGGTAAGAGAGAGAGAGGAACAACTCAGCCAAGAGCTTGACTTTTTGTTTCTGCCAGCTTAACAGCAACAAGTTGTTAAGAACGCAGCTCAGTTTTGGTTTTCGGTTTGAGATCTTACCACTTGGTGAAGTATTTTCTACTGCGGTAGCCTTTGGCGTTT
Source organism: Macrobrachium rosenbergii (assembly GCF_040412425.1). Classification (NCBI taxonomy): domain Eukaryota; kingdom Metazoa; phylum Arthropoda; class Malacostraca; order Decapoda; family Palaemonidae; genus Macrobrachium; species Macrobrachium rosenbergii. The sequence continues at coordinate 1,646,176 of NC_089780.1, read as the reverse complement.
GTATTGAATTAGATGACAAGTGTTTTTTCCTTATTTTAGACAATCGTTCTCCTAGGAGACTTACTTATATTGACTTGCTCAACTAGTAGCTATGTCAGACTCTAGCTCATTGAGTATTAGGTATTGCAGCAGAGGCTGCAATATTCACTTAAATAAAGCATGTTAAGGCTCACACACTTTATGTACGACATGTAGAGGACAAATTTGCTTGATTGACTTAACCCAGTGGTTTTCAACCTGCGGGCCATGGGCAGTTCTGAGGGGGCCCATGCCACGGATATCTTCAAAATAGTATTTAAAAAATGAAAAATCATTTACAGTAAATGCAGGCCAGTGCTTTCTTTCATACATGAAAATGTATAACTGATAAAGTGTTCCGAAAAATAATTCCATACATGAAAATGTAACACTAATAAAGTGTCCTGAAAATGGTTAATAATAATTCTGTTATCATCATTACACAATAATGAAGGGCAGTGGGCCATGAGTATTTAGGGATGTCAAAAAGGGCCATGGGCACAAAAAGGTTGAAAACCACTGACTTAACCTGTGATACCTCTAAGGAGTGCTGTGAATGGGATGAGAAAAAATGGAAGACTTTAGCTTCTCACCTATCTAAATTAAAAAGGGATCGTAAGAGGAAAGCGGCTTCTCGAGCTGAAGTTAAGTTACCTCTCAAGACATGACTCAGGAATCTAGTAGTGCTGATATTCTTACCATCTCTGCTAAAGTACTATCTCCTATTTCCAGCCCTCCACCTGTACCACCAATCTATGCTTCTGGTTCCCAAGCTTCCGACCCGGATTGCTACACCAGTCTCAAATCAAAATTTGATAAGAAGTTTAATATTCTTGCTAGCAAAGTGGCCCAGTTGGGGGCATCAGTGTGTGTTCTTGTGGCAAAGTTGCTGAAAAGTGTTCAAGTGAAGTGCTGTTGGAGGAGGTGGCTGCCCGTCCCACCGACTCTTCTAGGCAAAGGTCACTGCTGTACTACCCCAGCCCCAGGAGGAGGCATACTGGATGCCCAAGGGAGGTCGGTGGGGCCTGCCCATGGGTAGTAGCCCCCTCAGTCACACCTGTGATGTCTCAGGTATCAACAAAAGGCAGTCTTTGGAAAGGTGTGTCTGGTGTTCATCATTTCCCTTCCAGTTCGGGAGATTCTAGCCCTAGTTACGGGCTCCAGTGGAGATTCTCGGACGAATCTCATCCATTGAAAAGACAATTGCTGCTCAGGGACCAGTCCCCTCCATCTTATGGCAAGAGGTTCAGAGAACCGTTTGGTAGTCTGCAACCCTCATGCAGCGAGTGGGACAGTCCTGAACATTTTACGCAGTCTGTAGCTCCCAGACCGTTGTCAGTGTCCCACAAGTGCTCTGGTTCTTCGTCCAAGTGAGTCTCTCCGAGCGAGAAGTGCCCATTGGCTACTGAGTGCCCGCAAGTAGCCAAAATGGGCAGGGTTAGTCACCTACATAAACAAAAGACTGACGTTACCGCGTTTTTCAAAATTGAAGCTGCGGTGGAGTTAGAAACTCTTAGCTAAGTGATTACTTGGTAAGTATATATAAAACTTTATTATCATAAAAATGTCATATTTATTTGTGAAGGTATAAGATATTAGGAAATGGTATCAGACATAAACTCAGATGGTTGAAGTTCTGTTTCCAATTGCTAAGGACTAATTGTGGTGGGGGCATCCCAACACCCAGAAACTTTTGAAACCTATGGAGCTTGAAAATGATTAACAAATTAAATCAGTGATTTGTAAGTCTTAGATTTATGATAAAGACAAACTCAATCCACAAAATCATTATATATATATATATATGTGTGTGATTTATGATAAAGACAAACTCAGTCCACAAAATCATTATATATATGTGTCTGTGTGTGTGGGGTTGGTTGAGTATCAGTGCAAGTTCAGCACCAATAATTTTGTAGCATAAGCTTCAGTTTTATGTAGCTTTCTCTTTTTGTTATTTTCTGCTACCATTCATTGAACAGCCATTTTTATTTATTGCTTCACTTTTCATTATTACTTTTTTATTCTTATTTCTTCCTAACAGTACAGTATTAGCTCTATATTATATACAGAGATGGGGAAAGTTTCAGGAAACAACAGAATTATAAAAGTCACTGATTTGTTTTGTGTCATTATAACTTGGTTGTTTCCTGAAAGTTTAGGATTTTGTCACTTGATTCCTTTGCCAAGATTACATTCATGTAACATACAGTCATATGCCTTCTCTTCTGTTTACAGAAGGGAAGGTTACATGTCAGTGAGTAATATTTTCCTCTGTTTGCACAGGGAAAACTGGCCATGCTGTACGTTGTGGAAATCCACATACGCCCTTGGGATGCCCATCAGCAGAATGTCCCAAGGAATCCATTCAATTCAAGGGCGCCCATGATCCCACCCCTTCATCTTAATGAGGCAAACGGGTGTTATGTCAGGCAGAGCTGTCGCCAACCAAGGGTAATTAGAAATGACTCCCAATTTTTTCCAGTTTTTTTTTTTATTGTCAAAGGAATTTTTGGTCTACTTTACAAGGTTTTGTTAGAGTTTGTATATTCAGTAAGGTATCATATGAAAAGAAGAAATTAATCTTTTGAAAAAGACTACGCCTTCCTACTCAGTTCTCTTGCATAGTATTTCTGATTTGCTGTCAGCCGGATTATGTTGAAGCTTATTCTAAACATTCCCTGGGTGACCCCCTCCAGATGGTTAAGATTTGATCGGTATCCAAAAAATTTGAGTTTTCCAGCCCAAACGTTAAGTCAAATCCCATACGAATTTCCCCTCCAAAGGCCAACGGTGGGTGAAAGCAAGTGTCTTGATTTTATAAACAGTTGACTTTTTAGAGGAAGTTTTCAAACTCTTGTTACCCCCTCTAATTTCCTTCATTGCTTGAGGCATTCTCGGAGATAATCTTAGTTACTAATGCAGATTTTAATTTGTTTTAGACTTTCATTTCCACTTCCCACTTTTTTCCAGCTCATGTTATTGTACAAGTGATTTTAGCTAATCATTTCCACTCCCCACTTCCTCCCAGTTCATGTTCTTGTACAAGTGATTTTAGCTAATGATTTTGTACTTGGTATCGACAGTAAGCCTCCCTTTCCTACAGATTACTATGTAGAGGCTAGAGGATCAAACCAGATTTTAGAGTAAGGATGTTTATGTCTTTTGGCAATTTATTTTTGGAGGGAGAGGCTGACTCTCATGACCCTGTTATTGGGATGTACAGCATAAACATTACAGATGCAAGGCCAAGACTCCATAAGCAACTGGCTGCACTAAGAAGTCTTGAAACTCATGACAACAGTGAGATTCTCAGGTTAGGACACCTTTTAAAGTGTTGGATTCAAGTATCAAGACAGTGGAGCAAAATTTTTTAAACAGTGGACTATTAATGAATGATTGTTCATCTACAATATTTTTGGGTTTGGCTGCTTTTTAAAGGCAGTATCCCCTTAATTATTCTAGTCTTGCTGTTCTACTTTATATTAACTTAGTTATACAAAAAGAGTACAATTTTCATTCTCATGGTGGACACTTTTGATTATGGGACTTTATTTTTTGTGAGCTCCATTTATTTATAGAATTGAAAGTGAATTATGAACTGTATTTTTCCTAACACACACCTGAGGTCTTTTCATATGGGAATAACTTTCAGCGAGCTGGAAGTCCGGCTGTTAAACTTTTGCAAGGTGGTTATGGTAACAGTTACTGGTGGTAAGGGCAGAAGTACCACCCACCAAGTCGGTGTGCACTCAATTCTGTGCAATAAACCCAGTCCCTGTCAGATTCCCATGCACCAGGGAGGAGGCATACTGAAGTCCATGGGAGGCTGAGAGGGTTTGCCCCCTTATAGTTGCCCTTCAGTCGAGCCTGTTGTCCGTAGGTCTCGATGGACAGCCATTGAATAGCGTCTGTAGGGATGCGCTTTCCTTGGCCTCTAATGTTACAGATCCCAGTGTGAACACGATAGGATCCCAGCGTGGACCAGAGGCGCCGTTGGCACTTTCCAGATCCCAGTGTGGATAGTTACGGATCCCAGTGGAGGCTGGTGGCGACAATGGCGCCTTTTGGGTTTATCTTGGCCGTTGAAGAGGTATATCTCCCAGTTTTGGTGTGCCAGTAATTGACACCAACGCTCTCCCAAGCTGGACAGTGTCAATTCCGAGCGCCCAAGTTCTGAGAGCGCAAGTCAGTGTCCGAGTGCTCAGTAGCCTCCGAGTGAACAGTGGCCTCCGAGTGTCCGTTGTTCAAGTGCACAGTCACTGAGCACCCAGTATCCGAGCTCCCAGTGTCCAACTACCCAGTGTTTGACGCCCAGGTTTGCGTGGCCACCTGTGTCTGAGCATCCACCTATGTCTGCTCATCCACCCATCTGTTTGGCGCTGGCTGTCAGTCGTCCAACAACACATACAGGACAACAGGCGCCACCTCTTCAGTTTGCTACATCGGTTTCGTCCATACCTGTGTTACTGGATCTTTCATAAAACCCAGATCTTAACAACCTCATCAAGTCCTTTGATACACCCAAGCAAAGGAAGGAAGATCCAGTCTCCTGGAACCTGGATGTAGTTTTGAAGTGGCTGACAGGTCCCTCTTTTGAACCCCTACATTCCTCTTCTCAGAGAAACTTTACCTGAAAAAGACTATTTCTCGTGGCCTTGGCTACTGCTAAACGTATTAGCGAGATCCAAACCATTGATAAAAGGGTAGGTTTTTCACAAGGAGACGCAGTTTGCTCCTATACCCTTGGGTTTTTAGTTAAGGACGAGGACCCATCTAAGCCCTAGCCCTATACTTTCTCCATTAAGAACTTAACCCTTAAACGCCTGTTGGACGTTTTAAACGTCGTCCAAAATTGTCTGTTGAATGCCGAGTGGACGTTGCAAACGTCGACTGAAAATGCTTTTTTTAAATATTCGCGGAAAAATAATTGTAGGCCTAGTTTGCGGAAGATTTCAAATCCCGCGCCTTGGCGGATGCTGGGAGTTCACGGATCCAGCTGTTGTTTTGTTTCTGAGCGTCACCCAGACGCGCATGCGCGAATTTCCCCCATCTCGCATCAGAGAGCATCAGAGCAGCACCTTGCGGGAGCGATATTTTGACGCAGACGTGTTTTGTTGAACTTTTGCGAGTGTTAGCGTATTCGTGCTGCAACAGAACATTTGCAGAGATGTCACAAAGGCGTCAGGACCGTGAAAGGCACATACTGCCTGTCGGAAGTGAGCGTGTGAGGCGATTTTTAGACTGGGATGCTGGAGAAGGACCCAGCATCCAAAGTGAATTTTAACATTCGGTCAACTTTGACTCGACCGAAATGATCGAAAAACGCATCCATAAGCCATAATTATTACATTCGAGTAACAATCAATCATTTACCTTCATTTAGCAACAAACGGAAAGTCTCTAGCACAATATTTAGAATTTTGGTGAATTTTTGAAAAAAAATTTTCCTCCGCTTTGCACGCGCGAACTCCGCTGAAAATCCTAGCATTTCTTGCGTCAGCTTGCCGTAATTTTTTCGCCGTTTCATATTATTCGTTACATAAAGTGTTATACATCAAAATGTGCGCAATTTCATGTAGAATACAACAAAAAATATATCATTCCTTTAGCTCTTCACAGTGTTTTAATATTTACATCGAAATCACGATAACTGACAAAATTTTAACATTCGGTCAACTTTGACTCGACCGAAATGATTGAAAAACGCATCTGTAAGCCATAATTATTACATTCGAGTAACAATCAATCATTTACCTTCATTTTGCAACAAACAGAAAGTCTCTAGCACAATATTTAGAATTTTGGTGAATTTTTGAAAAAAAATTTTCCTCCGCTCCGCGTGCGCGAACTCCGCTGAAAATCCTGTCATTTCTTGCGTCAGCTTGCCGTAATTTTTTCGTCGTTTCATATTATTCGTTACATAAAGTGTTATACATCAAAATGTGCGCAATTTCATGTAGAATACAACAAAAATATATGATTCCTTTAGCTCTTCACAGTGTTTTTAATATTTACATCGAAATCACGATAACTGACAAAATTTTAACATTCGGTCAACTTTGATTCGACCGAAATGATCGAAAAATGCATCCGTAAGCCATAATTATTACATTCGAGTAACAATCAATCATTTACCTTCATTTTGCAACAAACGGAAAGTCTCTAGCACATTATTTAGATTTTTGGTGAATTTTTGAAAAAAAAAAAAAAAAATTGTCCTTCGCTCGGCGTCTTGCGCGTACTCCTGAAAATCCTAGCATTTCTTGCGTCAGCTTGCCGTAATTTTTTCGCCGTTTCATATTATTCGTTACATAAAGTGTTATACATCAAAATGTGTGCAATTTCATGTAGAATACAACAAAAATATATCATTCCTTTAGCTCTTCACAGTTTTTAATATTTACATCGAAATCACGATAACTGACAAAATTTTAACATTAGGTCAACTTTGATTCGACCGAAATGATCGAAAAACGCATCCGTAAGCCATAATTATTACATTCGAGTAACAATCAATCATTTACCTTCATTTTGCAACAAACGGAAAGTCTCTAGCACATTATTTAGATTTTTGGTGAATTTTTGAAAAAAAAATTTTCCTTCGCTCCGCGAGCGCGGACTCCGCTGAAAATCCTGTCATTTCTTGTGTCAGCTTGCCGTAAGTTTTTTGCCGTTTCATATTATTCGTTACATAAAGTGTTATACATCAAAATGTGTGCAATGTCATGTAGAATACAACAAAAAATATATCATTCCTTTAGCTCTTCACAGTTTTTTTATATTTACATCGAAATAACGATAAATAGAAAAAAATCAACCTTCAGTCAACTTTAACTCGATCGAAATGGTTCAAAAATACAATTGTAAGCTAAAAAACTTACAGCCTAGTAATATTCAATCAATTTCCTTCATTTTGGCACAATTGGAAAGTCTCTAGCATAATATTTTGCTTTTTGGTGAATTTTTGAAAAAAACTTTTTTTACGTCCAGCAGCGTTAAATTCATGCATCATTTTGTGATAACATTTTCTCTGTGTTGCTTTAATAGTTTTACAATCTGTTATGTACCAAAATCATCGCAATTTAGTGTACAATACAACTAAAAAAAATTAACATATTAGCTTCAACCGTTTTCCTTACAGCGCAATAGGTATACAATTATATACGAGTTTTTTTTTTCGCTGTCATATATTCCAATATTTATATATGATAATGATATTTTTTTATTTCTGATGGTTGCATACTAAACTTCAGGCAATGAGAAAAAAGGAGCCAAAAATGAACTCTTAATCTTGAAAACTAAGCGCTGTGATTTTTTGAAAAAACTTTTTTTCCGCTTCGGCGCTACCTCTCGGAGGCCGCCGGCATACGGGAGACGTTTTTGAAAATAGGGCTTCGGCGTTAAAGGGTTAACAGACATCCTTGCCTCTGAGGAAGAAAAGAGAGTATTTTGTCCTGTTAGGGCTTTGAGGTATTACCTGAGCAGGACTGAGAAGATCAGAGGGCCATCCAGTAACCTCTGGTGTTCCATCAAGAACCCGTCTCACCCTCTGACTAAGAACACATTGCCCTTCTTCTTGAATGACTGAATTTCTGAGGCACACTCTCAGATTCAGAAGGACATTTTGCCTACTTTTAAAGTGAAAGCTCGTGACGTCAGGGCAGTCTCTACCTCATTAGCTTTCAGGCACAATATGCCCCTCACTTCAGTTCTGAAGTCAACGTACTGGAAGTGCGAACCGATCTTCGAGTCTCACTATTTGAAAGAAGTTGAAACAGTGTTTGAAAATTGCAGTACCTTGGGCCAATTACCAGTGGCTGGCATGGTATTGGGGGAGGAAGCATAGGAATCTCTCTTTTTCCGAGTTTTGGGCAGCCAGGGGGTACAATGTACCTGGAGTACCCACCAGTCTGTGTGGATGGGTTGTGGTGTTTTCAGTGTAGGTGACAGCGTTGTCTGGTTGTTTTTTATATTGGTACTGTGCCTAGGGCGAGGGCACTTGTGTATGCTTTGTCAGCGATCCTCTGCTGTAGGGCTCCCTACTTAAGTAGAGGCAACCCACGGCTCAACTGCCACGCCACTACAAGTCAAGATGAGCATCAAACAGAGGCAGTATTCACCTGCAGTAGCTCTCTTACCAGGTAATGAAATGACAAGCATTGTTTCAATGCTAGCCATCCTTTCTATTTCAAAGTCATTGCCATGCCTTAATGTTTTGGAATAGAATAAGTCCATGTATCCCTCCCCAATTCAGTGTGGGATTCAGCTATGTAATTACTTGGTAAGTTACTTTATGAAATTGATATTTTCATAATAAAATTGTTTCATATATACTTCCCAAGTAATTACAGAATTGGAGGCTGCCCTCCTCCCCTCTCATGGTCATAAAGGCACAAACAGAATGAGGTTACCTGCTAAAGTCGTTTCTAGTACTCTTGTTAGTGGGCGGGGCTTGACACCTACCATAAACAATTGAAGTGCTACCTCGATTTTTTAAATAAAAGGCTGCCTCATGAGTGAGAAACTGTAGCTATGTAATTACTTAGTCAGTACATATGAAATTTAATTTTATTATGAAAATATTTTTATCCAAATCAGCAAGTAGTAGATAATGGATTTTCATCTGACTGTCTTTAGTCTTTTCAAGACATTGTTCTCCCTTTACACTTAGACAGCTGCCAGAACCTCCCCAAAATACTCATTCTTCTGTATCCAAGAGCCAGAGGGTATAATTATCATTTAGTAAGGTCTGATTTGTTTTTTATTTTTCACATTTTTATATATTTCATGTTTAAAAAAAAATTTTTACACCACGGGGGCTGGTGCTGTCACTGCACCTCACTTGGTGCACTGTACGGATTACTTAGGGGTTGTTTGCACCGTCCCTTTGCCCCTTAGTTGTGCCCAATTTTTAGCCTTTTAGCTTTACCTCCGTTCTTGCTTACTTTCTCTATTCTGGCTGTCCAGCCCCTCTAACTGTTACTTCCTAGTGCAGCTGTGGAGTTTCTCCTGGTTTTACCTTAGATCCTGGAGCTTCATCTTTATTTTTGGGATCTCCCTCTGTCCAACCACTCCAGCGCCCTCTTTTCACTGCCTTCAGCACTAATTGGCCACAAGAGTCCCATTGCTTGGCTTGACAGCCTAGATTTCTTAAAATAATAATAATAATAATAATAATAATTTCTCTACATCGTTATTAAACAAATGTTGAAACAAGCCACTTAGAATAACATATGAAAGTTAAATTCTATGCACAGACACTAACTCAGGCCTTTTATAAATGCAACTGTTACTTTTATATCAATTAAGAATAAATTCATAGTCAGTGATTGTGATGACCTTATGAAGCAACATTCATGTGAAAAATCCCCTTCTTCAGTAGATTAGTAAAATATCACTTTAGGTCAATACATGATTGGTCTGCAACTTGAACTTGTACCGTATACATAAAAAAAGGTAGTGCCCCTACTCCACTCATCAGTGGTGCAACTTAAGAATCCAGTTGGGGGGGGGGGGGTACATTACGCCAATTTGAACTGACATACATAGTACAGCTTATGTAGTATTCATGTCAGATAAACCATTATGATTCCATTAGTTAATAATTGACCATAGACTCTTTGGGCTTATCACTAGACTGACTAAAGGACCATATGAGATGTTGAAAGCAAGCAACTAGCAAAATAGACTAAAGGTGTCATGTATTTATATGTTTTGCCTCAGAATCAGAATATGAGGTGAGCTGGAATCTGGATCGCCACAGAAACATGTAAATCTTGATGAGAGTGTTGGTGAATGCTGGAAAGAGCTTTCTTGAAATGATTTTCTGGACTGCTGTTTTGAAACTGGAAGCACAACCAGTAACCATGGTTGAACTCTCTTTTATACAGTGAACCCCCCGTATTCGCGGGGGATGTGTCCCACACCCCCCTGCGAATAGGTCAAGTCCGCGAATGCTTAAAACCCCTCTTAAAAACACTTAGAACTGCCCATTTTGATAGCTTAAACCAAGAAAAACCCTGTAAAAATGCTTATACCTGAGTATTTTAATAGTTTTATCACAAAAAGTGCATTTATTCATGAAATTTATATGAAAATACAGTAATTAGTGAATATTTCTCAGTGAAAAATACCGCGAATTGGCGAATTTTCCGCGAATGATGGCTAGATATGTTCCACAGAGAAACCCGCGAATGCGTGAGTCCGCGAACCATGAGAACGCGAATACGGGAGGTTTACTGTAATTGTGTGCAGGTCACACACATGAAGTAACTGTGTACAGGTCACACAGATGAAGCAAACTATGCCTTGGACCTTCGCTTGATATTTCAAAATTTAGCAGAAGCCAAGTTTATTGATATTGCTTTGCAAAATGAGTACAACTGAGGCATGTAGACTCCTCAGTTAGTCTTGCAGTCAGGAAGGGGTCATTGTTAACACTTCAGAGAGCTCTCCCACAGGTCATGACCATTTTTATAATTGGGTATCTTGATAAATATTGTAATTCCTTTTGAATTCTCTCGAATTTACCCTTGTCATTTACTGCAGTAAAATAATGACTGTTTCCGTTTTATAAGGTAAAATCACGAATGACACTATAGTATGAAATATCTGAAACACTTATTAAATACTGTAAATCATTTATTCATCTTTAAAAAAAATTAAGGTAAATAAACTAATGTGCAAAAATAACAAAACTGAAAAGAGTAGAAAAATGGAAATTTATAAACTGAAAAAGATTCATACCATTTAAGAACAAATCCATCTCCTGGCTTGTGACTGAATAGTTTCCACCTTCCTCCTCCTTTCCAGCTGTGTTTAGAGGATGTAAGGAGACTCTTGGTTCATCAAGTACAAGAGCACTATACTCTGAAGCTTTCCAGACTCCAGGCACAGCTTGCGGCCTTGCAGAAAATGACTGAGAGTGGTGTTCCAGTTGTATAAGTTACAGACATGACCTGAGACGTGACTTGAGGCAGAGAGAGAATCGTTTGTGGAAAAATTATGTGTGTATGCCAGGAAAATATACTGAGAGAGAGAGAGAGAGAGAATCATTTGTGGGAATATTATGTGTGCGTCAGGAAAATATACTGTGAGAGAGAGAGAGAAAACTTGACTTTGTGTTTTTGGGTGTGTTATTTGTGTTTGAAAGACAGCAAGAGAATCAGTGATGCAAGAAGGTTTTTCATGATAAAAAACAGTGGGAGATGTGTATAGAATCTTGTTTCTCTCTCTGCCCATACAGTGGTGCGCGCACACATGCACTAACAGGAGGTTAATCACAATAGCATCAATTAATATTCACAAGTAAACTAAGAGACTTGTTCACTGCATGAATGCTGCGTGACATTTACATTCTTATTTTTTTAAATTGAACAGCAAAATGCTCAAAAGTCAACTATCCAGGTACTGTATTCTGAATAAAACTCAAAATTTCATATATAAATTTCTCAAGATTTTGCTGGAAAAAGAAAAATTAAGCTTGTTTTAAAATAAGAATTATAATTGCTTAAAAGATCAAGGTCTACAAAGTATGTCATCACGTTACGTAAAATATACTTCTATCACTTTTGATAAATATACACCATTGTATTTTTAGTGGATTTCAAGTTTTAAGTAAGAGTACTTTGGAAAAGTGCTTTGTATACGTATCACAAACTTTGATAAAGGTATTGCACTCATTCTAATTAATGCATAGTGATTTACACTGTGAGAAAATCAGATGCCCCTAAATGCCCATATGACCACTATAAAAACAATTACAGTACAGTACAACTAAAAGTAGCACTGAACTAGAAAGTGGATGGAATACAATATCCTAACTAATAACCAGTACTAATTTCTATCATGAGGGGCTAGTTTTTAGCAAGTTTCAATTTTAAGCAACACAAAGTTTGGTCTTTGGCAACATAAGGTTTAATTTCAAGCAACATATGGTTGTGTTATGAGCAATGACGTTTTGGATAAAATGTAAGTATTTATCTCCACAGTCACTGATTATCACAAACCACTTCAGGAGGTTCTGAAATACGTCTGTCATCTTCAGCTTCAGATAAGTACTCGTCGTTTGTGAAATCTGTAACGTCTGTGTCCTTTGGTATAACATTATCACTATTGCAATGTGATGATAGTACATCGTCATCACTTTCACCATTCAGACTAGAAATATCGGCATCACATGATAAAGACGGAGAGGCAACCCGATCAACCGTCATTAGTGGAAGGACTTCATTTGATTGTGATGCAGGTAGGTGCCTTTCAAATATTACTGCTTGGCTCCCGCCAGCCTCCATGTTACTGCAGTGAAGGTCTGAAGCGGCTGCTTTGCGGGATGTCGAACTTCTCTGTGTCATAGCTCGACCATCAGCGAGATCCTTGAGTTTCTTGTAGAATTTCTCTTTCTCATCATTATAGCAAAAGATGTATTCAACAGAGTTTAAGATAGCCATGAACATAAAGAAGATTCCAGTAATGACAAAGGCCTGAAAGTAAGGAAATCATATTTATTAATGCTGAAGACAGCTCACACACAAAAGTTCAAGATCAAAGAACTACTATTGCAACTTGCATTAGTAATTATAAAGTTGATCTACACGCGATTGCTCAAGGATTACAAAGCACTGTACAAGAATATAACTACACCCTCAATTCTAAAATTTTTATAGCCTATGAAATACCATATATTAAAAGAATGACCTTTTTACAATTGGTGATTTGAATTTTTTGTGCCTAATAAGTAGTTGGCATACAGTAGTATTATGGGAAAAAGGTTAAAAAGGAAGGATTTAAAACATTAGCTGAAAATGACACCCATAGGTGGGTGGTGCCATCAGTACACCTCATGGGGTGCACTATAGGCATTACTTGGGGTTCTTTGCAGCATCCCTTTGGCCCCTAGCTGCTACAACTTTCATTCCTTTTACTGTACCTCCATTCATATTCTCTTTCTTCCATCGTCCTTTTCACTCTCTTATAACAATTTTTTCCTTGAGCAACTGCGAGGCTTTCTTCCGGTTACACCTTTCAAACCTTTTTATTCTATAGTATTTCCCTTGCAGCTCTGAATGACCTCTCTGGCCGCAGCACTTGGCCTTAGGCCTAAATTCTATATTCCATTCCATTCTTAAAAATTACCAAGAAATTCCCATTCCATTCTTAAAAATTACAAAGAAATTCAGTAAGACTATGAAAAATGAAAGCTTAGGTTTGAATGGGGGAGGTTTCCAAGCCCTCTCACCCACAACATGACTTCATACAGTGAAGCTGTGGGCCCTCAACAAGGCAATCTCTTACTGAAAGGGACATTTGTGCTGAGACATGGATTACTCTCCTTTTTGCTGCCTTTCCTGGATACAAGTACTCTCTCCTGTGGCAGTATTAAAGTTTGGATTTCTAGTACTGCAAAATAATGATTAACATTTACATATTTTGTGGGAGGCTTTGGTTATACCTATAGTGGAGAGGTAAGTACTCCATTAATGTTCTCTTTTTAGAAAGTGCGGTTGGGGTGGAGGCCAGGGAGAGGGTGTGATTGCTTATCTGGTCATCCATGGATAGGTGGCAGGGATCTAGTACTGTAAAGGCAATGTTTTGTATGGCTACCTACAAAAATCTATATATATCAGTTTTCAAATAAGGTATGGAGCTGCTATTAACTATAAAACCTTAATGGAGCTAACTCTTTAAAACAAATACAGACACCACCCTACTGGATGGCCGTTTGTATGATGAACTGTTTGTAAGTTTGTTACTGCACTCTTCATGCGTACGATACAGTCCATATTACTGTACATTTTTTCATCCTAAAACACAACTCCCTGTACATAAAACAGCACTGTATTTTACAGAACAGGCACATGTAACAAAATTTGAACTTGAGGGTGGCAAAGGAGAGCGCTCTGAATACAGTTTTAATTTACGATCTTGTTTGTTTGTATCTGGATATTTGTAAGCTGAATGTTCATAAGTAGGGTGGCATCTGTAATACCAGATTAATAATTATTTTCAACAGATAAAACTTACACCTTACCTTTAACCATCGATCTGGGAGTGGTTCAAATTGCTTGAATCGCAGTTCTGGTGGATGACATAAATGACTTCTGTTGACATGGACATTTTCCCCTCGAATAGCTCGATTTACCGTTCTGTAACATTTCATTTATATAAAATCTACATGCTGTATCTGGTATACATAGGAAAATGACATTTTTATGATAAAATAAAGTTTTATATATACTTACCAAGTAATTATATTGCTATTAGTTTCACTCGCTTGCAGCTAAAATTTTGAAATTCACGGGTCTCGCTATTTTGTTTTGGTTAGGTGACTAGCCCACTAGCACGTCTTTTCAGACGACGCGACTCGTCTACAAAGCGCCATTGCCACTTTGGAGAAGAATCCTCCGAACTAGAGGAAAGACAATGAACATCCAAGGAAATGCCTTTCCAGTGGCATTTGGCTGCAACCTGGGATTTAGCAACAGGTTCAACCAAGGGGGTGACTACCAGAGGGCAGACCCCACTGACCTCCCTTAGGGAACCAGTTTGACTTCTCCCAGGTTTAGGGGAGTACGCCATTGACCTTTGCCTAGGAGTGGGCTGGGCAGCCACCTCCTCCACCAACACTTCACTTGCATTGGGCGCTACTATGCGCTCCACCGACACAACACCAACACTGGACGCTACGGGGCGATATGAATCACTTGTTATCTATGATCACTTTAACAGACGAAGCTAACTGTGCAATGGATTCGACAATCAACTCGGACATTTTATCAATCTTTAACTCAAGGCTGGTCATGGGGTTAGGTTTGGAAGCGAGAGAGCCAGGTACAGGAGAGGGTTGCACAGGAGAAGGGTTGGCAGTGGCATTAATAGAAATCACAGGAACGTCAACATCATCAATATCTACAGAACTATGAGATTCCTGGCTAGCTAAAGATTTGCTGGTCTGCCCAGAAGTAGCTTTCCTCTTCTTGTCCCTATCCAAATTATTCCAATGTGATTTCAGAGTCTTCCATTTTTTAAGTCC
This sequence comes from Macrobrachium rosenbergii, assembly GCF_040412425.1. NCBI lineage: Eukaryota > Metazoa > Arthropoda > Malacostraca > Decapoda > Palaemonidae > Macrobrachium > Macrobrachium rosenbergii. Next base: position 1,631,124 of record NC_089780.1, on the reverse strand, counting down.
CAATCAACACATTCGCTACATCTTAATTCTTCTGAACACACCTGTCCCCTAAGCCTGTGCAGATCGTATGAGAGTCATATGATTCCTTGGTCAAACGAGTATTGCAGCCGTTGCTGCAATACTTAAAGCTAGACAAACTTGGGTCTCACATTACGTAAAACCAAGTCAGCTAGTGTCAAAATCAGGATAAGTCAAATCAACTAAAGCTCTAAAAGAACCTAACACTATCTAAATGTGCTGTAACGGCTACCATGACAGAATACTTCGCCAAACGATTAAATACAACAGGAAAAGACGAATTCAATTCAGTAAGCTGCTGCTAACATCTAGTGTACAGCCATCAGCTGGCAGAAACATATTGAAGCCCATTTGCTAGTTGTTCCTCTCTTTCCCCGAAAGTTGGTGGGCTAGTCACGTAACCAAAACAAAATAGCGCAATCTGCGAATTTAAAAATTTTAGCTGCCGAGCGAGTGAAACTAATAGCAATGTAATTTACTTGGTAAGTTGCTTATACAAAATCTTAACTTAAAAAACTGCAACAATTTACAACCTAATCAATACAATTTTATGTATATAAAATTGCATATTTGTCATAATTAGGAAAAATTGACTAGAAAAATTGCAACAATTTAATACTTAAATAATATGGACTCCCATTTCTACATCTAAAAATACAACCTTACTGCAAAACTAATCACATACTTTTCACATTTGCCATTCCACTCAAAAAGATCTCAATTAAGTGTACAGAAATTAAGAAGATGCATTCCACCATGAAAATAGAGGAGGAGAAACTGATTAAAAAAGGAAATACATGTGGATACTATTAAATCTCTATTGACTCCTGATGGTCCTTGGGCCCTTCCCTTCTTCATTTGTTGAGAGTTCTCTTCACCTTTTTCAGATGTTGCGCTCTTTTTTGGTCCATCTGCTAAGTGACATATCCTTCGCTTCACATTCAACCTCTTCATGCAGAAGACCTTCAAAATATGGCCTCCATCATTTCACTGATCCTTTAACTTTCATTCCCAAGCTTTCATATTTTATATACTTTAGCTATTTCTCATTTCCAAGTTCTTCATCAATCCCTTCACTAACCTGAATAATTTGTTTCCCACTGTTGTGTTGACTTTTTTTTTTTATCCATTCCTCTTATCTTTTTCGTCCCTGCCACTCTTCATTTAGTACTACTCCTTGTTCCTTGTATACCTTTCTATCATCTTTGGTACCTACCCTCTGCCACAACAACAGTGCGCTCTTTTCTTCAATCGCCCTTTACACCTTGACTCTCCCACTATGTCTCTTCTCTAAATGTGTCCCTTCTGGGATGTCCCACTTCATACTGCTACTGCCTTTAGCAAAGTTTCTTTCAATGGTTTTCACCATCAACTTTCAATACTATTCAATTTTTATGTTTGATTTATTGAAATTACCCTTTTTCATATTTGTTTCACTATAAAATCAGCTTGCACCAGTCTATTTGCATAAGTTATGCCTCATCTAGTATACCAGTACAATGTGCATTTTAGTTTCTCCTCTCTTATATGCAATGAACTTTTCTTCAGGGGTTCTTAACTTTCTGTTCAGCAACTTAATCCTTGGCTCTGTTAGAATGCCAGTAATTTTCTCCCTCCAGGTTTCTCTCAGGAATTATATCTTCCTATTACCTCTTAATAACCAACTCTGTCAGTCATTTATTAAGCATGACTTCTGAGAGTGAAACTCATCAATGCATCAGATAAAGCTCCACAAGTTTCGTTTTCTTTTTCTGGCATCTTGATAGTGGTGAAAATGATGAGAACACAACATTCACTCTCTTTCCTACAACCATTTTAATCTCCCTTCAACCACATCTGCCAAAGCATCTTTGTCCAGTACGTACTCCATTGTCTTGTCTCACTGACATTCCACCAAAATGTAAAATTCTCCACACTGCTACCATTTTTTATTCATGCTCCTTAAATTCTACTCACTGCAAACAAATATACGTATTTCTTCTTGCTTCCATCACTACTACCTTCCTAGTTTTTGTACCACAGTGCTAATATCGTTGGTGCTTTTTTTTCCACTGGTCTTGCTTTTTTTCTATATCTTTTTCTTTAGAATATTCACACCCGTATGCCTACCCCATTTGTCCAGGCATAGGACCAAGTGCTGCTGGGTCATTAACTCCTTTTGATATTATAACCCAAATAACGGAATTTTGACTGGAGATGAGGAAAAACTTTTTACAGCAGTATATTCAGTGTTGTCAGATTTTTATGGTACGAAAAGAGTACATGTGAGATGCCAGACTGTTCAGTGTATGTTTGGGCAAGCATGAGACTGGATGTCCGGTCTTACAAGAGCAAAAAGGGAGTAGAAAATAACAAATTTAGAAGTTATGGCAAAATATCATTGCTAAGGAAGACCATCTTTTGCCCCTTTTCTAAATTCTCTTTTATCATATTTTCTTGTTCCCTCTTTCCGTATCATAAATTTGGTTCCTGGCCACAAGTCTCAGCTTCCCTTTGCCCATTTCAATCATTGTGCAATCCACAGTGCCTGAACAATGACACTTGTTCTGAGGTTAACGCACACTCTCTCTCTATAGAACTTAAAAACATCTAGATGAGATCTTCAATAAATACTCTCGATTTAATCCCCCGGTTTCACTTGAAATCTTTCCCCTGCTAGTTTCTAAGGCATAAATGGGTACTGTCTGGGGATCACTGCAACCTTGACGGTAGCATAAGTTTTTAAGATTAACCCTTTAACCTTTTATATAATTTTATCTCATCCATGCAAATTGGTTACACTGGCAGTGAAAAACAAGAGCAAGAGGGCATGAGTTATAAGTCACTTTTTGATAGCCCATCTATGGTTTGAGTGTGGCTGAGCTACTCTGCCTCCCCCTCCACTGTCCATCATCACAAATTCAAAAAGCTGATGCCATCACAATTATGATTAAGATCATATACATTTTCTGTGGACCATCCTCATTTTAATTGAAGACAGAATCCCTTCACTTGAAATTTTGCATCATGCTAATATACTACTGATGTTTACAACCATTTCGTAAATAGCTGTTTGGAACTGGAATTTCTTTAAATTACTCGCAGCTGCAGCAGAGACTCAATTTTTGCTATTTTTCACTCTCCAGTAATTCTTCTAAAAAAAAAGTTTTATTCTGTTTCTCAGTGAATATTTCATAACTTTGAAGACTATTATTACAGTATATTGATTTTTGTGAGAAAAGAGAAAGCCATTTCCTACTGAAAAATAAAATATGAGTTTTAGGAATGAGGAGTTTAGATACAAATAAGGAAAAAATTACAACAAAACTATTTTTTGGCATTGATCTCAGTAACACTGATGACCTCTCTTGAAGGTTTGAAAACACTGATGTGTGTTACTTGATTTTGGTAAGTGAATTGAAGCTAACGATTTAAACCAGGAATCTGAGAATCTTGTGGAGCTTGTGCCGAGACTTGGAATTGTTTTTGAACTGAGGCTGAGGTAACAGAATTCATCATAATTATCATTTACATGCAAACATAGTAATACAAGTCATATGGCAATGGGTATATGGCACTCTGAGGTTTTTGTTATGAGCAACATAACCTGGCACAGCCAAGCTAGCAGCCTACACTAATTATTGGGCCAGAGGCAGTAACTGCATGGCTGACTGTGAGGTTTTCCTCCTGTTACACCTTTCAAAACTTTTTACTGTCAATTTCCATTTCAGTGCTGAATGACCTCATAGGCCCCTGCACTTTGGCCTTTGGCCTAAATTCCATATTCTTCTTCTAAGATGAAAAAGGGAAAAATTGTGATAATTTTAAGGAATAAGCACTAAAATTATATATGTTTGATGAATACCAAAACATACTCGTACAACTGCACATGAAAATGAAAAAGCTGGAGATTAAAGTTTTGAAGTATTTAGCCTCCTCAGAAAACTTAACATGCCCCTTAATTTTTTACACCATCCTAGGGAGGCATGGGTTACCCTATTCTTGTTGACATTGACATTTGCAGAGGAAGTTGATCTGCCGGTCCCTGAGACTGGTAAATGCAACAACCAAGTCTTACAATTGAGAGAACCCGACAGTCACTGCAGAAAGGGTTAGATTACCAATTCATTACAAACCAGGAGGCAAGTAAACATGTGTGACCAGTTCTTAGATGTCAAAGGGCAGGTTTTTATCTCCTTGGGACAGCTGATCTGATCATTTCCAGAATGTGAGGTTACTAACAACCTGTCTTGCATAAATTTTTAGCCAAGCATCCCTTCTTCTTCCTTATGCTTGGGAAGGAAAAAGGATTCCTCCTCTGTATGCAAGTTCCTATGTCCCTACCCAAGTTGTCTGAACTCTTTTTCTTCTTTTTTTTTTTCCTTGCTCACTAATGTATGCCGGTACCTAGCAAAACAGTACTCTTCTATTACAATGACTCAACAAAAATATCCCATTCAGGAGTACCATTATCAATGCATGCTTAGTCAAGTCTGTCGTGGACATTGGGAATTGACAAGTTATAAAGCTTCTCAAGTTTTTTCCAAGTGCTGATAAGATGGCACAAAGCTCATCAGTATCAGTAAACACTGAAAACATGCTGCTGGTTTTAGCATCAGGAAATGATGGTTTCAAATCCAGAGCTAGGGTCACATTAGTAGTATACAGTATATAAACAGAGGAACATTTGAAATGCTGAGACATCCTCTGCTAAAAGAATATCAACTGTAGTTGATGCACAAGGTTCTCAAAGAGGCTTGACTAATAAATGCTGGTCCAATATTGACATGTACTGGGGTGTTGTTTCTGCCTCCCTGGAAGTTGGACCTTCAGCACCAGCAAGTTGCAACTTCAGCGATTTGTAATAGTACTTCAATGAGCCTTCTGTTTCAGTGGATACGGAGATGTGTAGAAGGGAGGCCCTCCATTCAGATGGTTGTCTCAACCACTCCTAAGCCCTATGCTTTTAGTTCTATTGCTTGAGCAGACTTTTATATATTCTACTTGTTTACTTTTTAGCTTTCAACTTATTTGCTTGTTATTTACTTATTTATTCATATTTTTTATTAGCTATACTTTCAATCCTTTTCATTTTGCTTTTCTCAATTTGAGTATTCTAGCATGTACGAGTGTGCTAAGCAAGTTCATGGCAATTGGGTTTTCCTTAAAACTGTATGCTGATTATGAATACTTTTTATAATTATGACCATAATCCTTCAGAATGCCTTACTTCACTTGGGTTAGCTGCCACAGTGTACCATTTTATGAGACTTCAAATTGAGTTATTACCTGATTCTATACAACGATATAAGAGCCATCGCCTTCTCTGATACCCTGCAGCCTCTGTCCCTTGCTCACGCCCTCACAGAATGTGGTAACTAGATCAGAAACATCTTAATCTGACAACTACAGGAGGCTGTAAGGAGCTCAGGCAAAAGAAGCCATTAACATGTCAAACTGATGCGACAACAGCCCTTGTCCTGATACAAACCTCAGAATATCATAGCAACTGAATTAAATTCTTGCTGACCATACAAAATCTGAGCAACTTAATCCAACAGATGACATCAAGAAAGAGACAAACAGGATAACTGAAGGGATCAACACTGCATCAAATGCTACATCCCTCATCACCGGAGATCACGGTTTAGGCAAGGTGTGGGAATGTTAAAACCCACAAATTAGGGAATCCCCTTCTCTCCTATAAATACCCAAATCCTGCAACCCTACCAGTCGGCTAAACGGTTCAATGAAATCATCTAGTAATGTGCCTGACCTTGAAAACCTTTGTTTATCTGCCAAGTTTCTAGAGAATATTAAGGACTGAGCTGGAAATGGGACCACTGCCTCTAATGATGCTGAGTTCTTGCTCACAAATGCATCTATAAACCCAAAATCTATGTAAATTATTGACTATTTCCATAAAAACTGACAATGTCCAGGAAGTGAAGCAGTTCTGCTGGATATTTCAAGAATGTACCTGTCTGAGCTACACAGCTGGATTCTGCAACAATGGCCAACTACTCTTCTTTTATGTGCTTGTCTCCCAAACAGGCCAACTACAAAGCAAAGACAACTAACCTTGGCCTCTGGCTCAATGGCAAGAATGAGTGCCCATCCAGATGTAAGTGGACAGCTATGACAGCTTTTGTAAGAGGGGCTTTAACTCACTGTTTTTCATGTTTCACACCATATTTTATCAGAACAGCCATACTAAAAAGAATAGCCCATGTCCCCCATCAAAAGATCCTATATAGTAGACTAACACAGCATACCAATTCAAATGTCCTGTCTGTGGATATCTGGGTCATATGTGGGTATGACTATAATAAAGAGGGTCTCTTGTCATGTATAAGAAGGAGCAATAGTGAACCACAAGAGAAAAGCTCATCAAATTAACATCATAATAGAGACCAATAAAAAAAAATAAATACAGAATTCATTAGGAAGGTCCCATGCCCAAGGCACCAACGGCTACTCTAGGTGCTCGTATCCCAGTAAGAAAAAAAAACCTCTGAATTTCAAAATGTTCCTACTGCCCACAAGCATTAGGCTCCCTTCCAACCTAGACCCATGTCTGATAATGACTGCAACACCAACAGAGCAAGCACCCCTAGGTGCAAACAACATCAGCACCCCTTGACCACCTGAAACAGTTGGTCAAGACGAGTCACTGTACTTGCTGATCAACCAGTATAGCCTGAGCAAAACATGACCTAGAACTTACCCCAGGCACAGTTACACAAGAACACCTCCAGGAACAACCCAGTGACAACCCACACCTTACTTTGGAACTGGCACAAAACACCCTTGCGAATGTTACAGCTACTTTGTAATTTGGCTTTGTTGTATTCTTTATTTCTTTTAATAAAAAAAGAATGACTACAGGTTATTTATGTCTCCTTTATAAAGATGTGGTGAAAATATGCGATTTACTGGTGAATAGAGTAATGGAGAAAAAGCAATTATGAAAATGATGGAAAAGGCTTTATGTAAACTGAGTGCACCTGATGCAGCAGTTACCTTCAATTCTACTTAATAACAATTTCCTCATCACCATTTTTTCTTGGATCTACAGAAATCTTGTAACCTACCTGACAATAAGTAAATTATTTATGCATTACAATTATTTCTCTACCATAATTGTGCTTACAATTCAATTTTTCATTCTTGTTTATTCTCCAATTGGGGTAATTCTCCGAAAATAGTTTTCAACTTTCTCTAAATTGACATACAAGCCTCTAAGGTGGACACTGAAATTTAAATAAGTGTCCCTGAGCTGCAACACATATTTAGTTGTTTAAGAAATTTCTTGACACTAGAAAGGAACTTGTAAGGAAGTCATTTTGAACAATCACACTGTACTGCATGAGTTCTTGTTAAGGTACCAAAAAAAAAAAAAAATTATAAACTTTCATGATTGGTGCACATCATACCATGAGGTTAATGACCCTTCTCTTCTTGATATAAGAACTTCCTTACTTTTGGCAACATTTGTAAAATTTAAATAGTTACTGTTAACAATGTACCCATACAAACCCGAGTATGTACAACTCACCCTCTCCTTCTCTGCAGCTCCTCTGGAGTCATGGATGAACCGTGCAGTATCAGTTGCCATGACACCAAGGTACCCTTCAGGCTCTGGTGACGGGTGTGAATGACTTTCAGCTGATATCGACCCACGGGATCTTCACCCCAACAACGAACAGTGCCAAAGGCCCAGTCTTTAAAGCCTTTGGTGGAGCTGTGCAGAGAGAATCATAAAATTTTAAGTACCACTACATAAACTATTATTCTCACTGTAAGTACTACAGAAGACAAAAAAAAAAACCTTTTATTCCTTTTGATGTTCTATGAATACAAAATCTTGCTTTAATACAGCCATACTGCTATGTGCATTTCAAGCTGGCCATGCTTGGTAATTATGATAGTCTGCACTCATCTGCCACTCTTCAGAGTTGGCAGCAGTACCAGCCACACTTGAATCAAATCACTGAAATATTATGTGAAAATGGTTTTTAAATTAGATCGCCTTTAATTAATCCCTTCAAAGAAGTTTCAAAGTAAAAAACTAGCCATCATAAATCCATACAACAAATGAACTGAGTAAAGCACAACCCATTCTAACACACTGCTGCTAATCATTTTCAGAGGTCATCCACCACCAGTAAAGGCTAAATGTTGAACAGTACAAACTCCCATTTCAAGTTGTGTTATGAGTCTGGGAAGGGTGAAGTGGCAATACTGTACAGTATTATTACAGCACATCAAAGCTGAACAATTGCTATATCAATCAACAGCTGAATACCATCACAGGCTACTGAAAAGTGTCACTGATAATTTATTGCATCAAGTCAAAAGTTATTAAGAGATACTAATGGAATAGGCCTCAGAGGCTGCATTTTGAGATCCATAATGCCTCCTAGCAAATGGACATATGTGGTTTGGTCAGATCAAGAGAAAGATCAGCCACCCACCAAGTGACACTGTAAGTGTGGCTAGTGCCAATAAAACAGCACCCCAAACACACCCTTCTGAGTATAACTACCAGAGATTGTTATCCCTACCTCCCTCTGGTCTATTTTCAAGGCTGAAGTTCATGGTTGTACTGTTATCATGGATGTAATAAGGTTGAAACACTTGCTGTGTTACCTCAGTTCTGTGATGAAAAATGACAAACTTGCAATCAAGCTGCTTAAATAATACTATGCCTATGATCACCAAATACAATCACACCTGAGACCACAACTTCTCATCTTGAAGGACATTGGGAATATGCTCAGGAACACTGCTTTTTATTACACTTTGTTGTGCCATAATAATTAGTGTGTTTCAGCTCCTGGCAAAACTTTTGATGCAGGGAAGGAGACTGAATTGCTCAAAGGCAGCCTTCCTCAAGAGATGCTGATGTGGATCTACATCAAACAACAAAGGTACTACCTAGCCACTTAGAGTGCCAAATAGGTGCCAACCCACAGTGGAGTACCACTACAAGACAAAGCAGCTACAATAGAATCACCATTCGACATTCATGCCCAGTTCACAAAGTGAAACTCCCAACAACTCCCTGCCAACAGCAGCAGTCATTAACACTAATCATGGCACCAATGTCAGCAAATCTACCCCATCAGCCAAAAATCCAACTGATTCTTGAAGTCAACACAATCTGTAGTATTTTTCTGCGAGAACCATCGTGGGAAAGTTTGTATGACCGACCCAACTCAAGAGATGAGAAGATTCCAGGTGCAAGAACTAGGCTTCTTCTTCCTTTGCCTGCAGGAAGCCCATCTGTTGATGTCCTGTGCTAATGAAATACGTATGAGGAAATAGTATGTAACAGTATGTCAGATAGCCATTCAGAATGCTACATATGCAAATGTGGTCATGGACCCCTTTCCTGGTCCAGTGTTACCATGATTTCACACAAAACACTACTGGCAAATCAGTATACAACTGATGCTTATTGTACCTCAAAACCTGACTCTGAAAGGGGAGAAAAGCAGCATTATACATATCTGTACCTTTTTGGACTTCGTGTCACAGCAGACATTAGATGATTCTCTGCTAATTGGGAGTTATGAAGAGAAATTGCAGAAACTAGTGAGAGTTTGAGTGTTTACAAGGTTGGGAAGTTGAAAGTAAATGTGAGCAAGAGTAAGGTGAAGTAGGTAAATGAAAACAGAGATGGAGCCGTGAATGTTAATATGGCTGGTGAAAAAATGGAACTGGTTGATGCATTTTATTGTTTATGAGTAAATATAAGAGATGATGGCAGAATGACAGACAAGGTGATTCACAGAACAGGTGAACCAGAGAAATGACTGCTTTTGTGTAAATGACTGAGACCTGAATTGTGAAAGGAAGTCAAGGTAGGAATGTATGAAGAGAATGTTGAGCCAACTCTCCTTTATGGAAGTGAAGTATAGATTTTGCATGTAAAGGAAAAATCATATGAACTTCATGACCAGCACCGACGGATTTCTGCACAACACTTGGAATTGAACGAAGTGCATTAAAAGCATCAAGGTATTGAAACAACAATGTAAACTGAGGAACAGATGATTGTGTATATGCCCTCCCAAAAAATGCAGACTTGAGGGTTACCCACCAAGTTGTATCAAAAGGGGTTCTTTTATAGCTGCACTGTATTCATTTTCACCATTAATTATAAATTCTGAGCTACAGCTCTCAGACAGGTATAATCATTCTATGAAAATTCACATTCTTCCTTTTCCAAAAATGACAGTCAGTCATCACTCAACCATGCTTGGTCTTCATTCCTACCACAAAAAGACATGGAAAGAGATTTTCACAGCCAAGCAATTTTTTTAAACATTTTTTGTCCATGACCTCCTTTTTTATATATCTCAGCTATCGTCAAGATTCCAAATGGACCCAAACTACCAAATAGTCCTCCACCTCTCTTGTCACTGGCACAGATAATTCTCAGCAATGATGGCTGGCTTCATCAAGCCGCATGGATTGAACACTAATTACCATGAGTACAGAATGTTTCTCTAATTTTAATATTCACTTAGCATTTTCAATTTTTTATTGCTTTTGGTTTATCTGATATTTGATGTAAAATAATGCATAGATCTTGACAGTGTATGGGTGTTCAATTATATATTGTATTTCTAATGAATTTATTAACAATATAGATATTTGTGACAGTTCACCAATAATGTATTAAATATCACGGATAGAGTTGAACCTCACCTATTCTGAATTTTAGTGGGATTATCTGTATTCCAAAATCATGTGTGTTTTGCTAATTCATCACAATATCATCTGTTTTGATAAGTGAAAACTGGAACAGAAAAAATTGAAGATGGATATTCAGATGGAGAAGAATTAAATGGAATCTATAAAAATTAAATGTAAAAAGCAATGTTCTAAGGGCAAAGGATCATAACAATGAGTTTAGTAATATTTTACACTTCTTGGGTCTCAAAGAAAAGACTTACTTGTCCGCATCCCTTGGGGTAGCAAGAATTGATCTGGTTCCACTCGGACATATGAGAATTATTTTCAAACTTCCTCTATACTCATGCTCTATCGTCACACGAACCTGGAAAAACATTAAATAGAAAAAAATCAGAGGTAAGGATTCAATACGAGAATTTAGGTTTGTTAGGTTTGTTCTGACACCAACTATTATCAATATCAATGTTATCACTAATGTTTTTATGCTAGGTTTGCCATGATGGGGTTTGAAGTGAAACGTACTATCTCCAATCTTCTGTCTTTTTCATAAGTTGTATTTTAACAGAGATCTTTCATATTCACAATTGATCCCTGATCCCCTTTTCCCGCTGAGAGCAACCCGATTCGCTGAACAGCAGCACCAATATACAGTACTGTAAATAAACCTTGCTGTCAAACTTCTCAGTTCCAGAGGTCCTTTCTTCCTCACCCAGTTGGACTGTGGAACAGTCTCCCTGAGGATGTCGTGCAGTTGGAACTTCAAAAGTTCAAGCGAAGCTGCAATGCATTAAAACCCTTATGCTATTCTCTCGGTATTTTAATACATTTTTACCTATTAATAATTTATTTTTTTCTTTTTAATAAGTGAGATCTCTTCGCTCTGTATTTCCCTTTACCTTCTCTCACTTCATAATGAACACCATATTCTTTGGAAGCTTGAATTTTAAGTCAAAGTCCCTGTGGGCTTGTTCATATGAATAATGTTTATCTGAATAATAATAATAATAAAGTAATGATATAACTTTCTGGTTGAATGCCATTTAGTCCAGGTATTCATCTACTTTCTTTTTTCATGGTTTTTTAAACACCCCTTAGTGGCCTTCACTCTGCTACTTCTATCCCACTACTTTTTAAATGCTGTAGATAATCATGAACCCAAGCTCTTCAAGTTGTCATCTCCTTCATATATAATTAATTTTTTTTAAAGACCATGTCACTGCTCTACAGTATATACTGTACATTTGCTCTTTTTGTTAAATTATTTTCTCTTACTGGCCTCTCAATACCAGTTTCACAATGCATATTTCACCTACAACATATTCATTTCTGGACAAATCAAGATTATTCAGGATTTGTTTTAGCCCAAAGCCTTGGGCTCATCCATCTACTATTATTAAAAAGAAATTGGCTGAAGATTTTTATAAGGACACCAGGCACCTATTATGAAGTTAACCACTCTGCCAATACACTGGTAAGAGATGACACCAAAATATCTTCTCCCTACCCTACCATACCCAAAAGTGACAGCTTCAACAAAATTACACATGTAAGCACAACAAGCTTGTTGGGGCTGAGACTTAAAATAATACAATCTCTCCCATACTAATTGTGTTGGTGGAAACCAAACAGATTGTTGGAGTGTATCAGAAGCATCACCCCACCTCTGGAATCCACAAGCTGATCCTGGAGGTGGTTCCACCCTCTAGGTATCAATATGACAACTCATAATGCCTCTCAGGTTCAAACATTATTAAGTGGTTTATGAGACCACCACAGCTCATACATATGCCTCTGGAAATTAATACCAATCATAGCAATAGTACCCTTTTTTGACAGTCAAGACAGAGAAAATAGGATGTTAGAGAGATTAAACAGCAAGATAAGGAGGAGCTAAGTAAATTAAATCATTTAGCAAATGGGAGAAAACTAATAAAAACGAGGAAATAAACATGAGAAAGAGGTAAATGATAAGTACTGGCTCTTAGTTGAGCAAAGAGCAAAGATTCAAGGCAAATGTGATTGCTGCACAATCAGAAGGCCACCAGGCATCAAACCCAGCTCTAAGCTGTGACACCCCGCCCCAAACACGGACCCTAGTACCATGACGATGACAGAAAAGATCATGCAGAGGTATACAGAAGGATGTATAAGGTAGTCATGAGAGAGGAGGAGAGAGAGAGAGAGTAAAAAAAAAGAAAAGTAATGAAAACAGATGGGTGAATATAAGCAAGAATCTTAGTGTGAGTAAGTGACTCAACAAGAAATAACTAACGAGAAGGGTTAATGAGGCAGTGCTGAATGATAAAATACATGTATAAAAGGTACCCTGTATGTTTGAATATTTGGGGAAAAGATTGTTGAGGACAAAAGATGACCAGATAAGAGGCTGGAAAAAGGTCCCGAAAGGTGATGGGATTACATACAAGATGCTGTGGTATGTGGTGAAAGTTTGATGTCACTGAGTGGTGTCTGACCAGACTGTAAGGTATGTCTGGATAAGGGAATAGTTACAAAGACATTTGTGTGACGATTAATTGTTTCCTTGTATGAGGTGATGAAGGACACTAAGAATTACAGAGGCATAACATTCCTCAGCATACCAGGGAAAGTGTGAATTAGGTAAAAAAGGAGGGTGTGTAGACCATCTTTCTGTCATGAAACTGTTATATAAGTGTTCAAGTACAATGTAAATGCTAAATGTGGCATACATGAACCTAAATAAGCCTATGATAGCATCAACAATGACGCAATGTGGAAGCTGCTGAGGATATACAGTCGAAAGATTTGTTGATTTAGGATTTGTATTGAGAAGAGAAGTGTGGAGCCTCGATGGCTTGGTTGGTAGAGCAGCAACCTCAGACTTCATAGAAATCTGTGGCGAGGGTTCAATCCCCGCAGCCGACCGGTCAGAGAAGGCGGACACTTTGCTATCCGTGTAGACACCCCGGGATTACGTATGTAATCAACGGATAGGTTTGCTGAAAGCAAATGGGTGTTACAGACTAATACACACATAAACAAAGCCACTCCAACATCTTCTAAAAACATAACAGACACCTCACACGTCTCGAACTGTCGACCTAACCACCCAGTTCTCCTCGCTGCTGGGAGAAAGGGAGTTGGGGATTTGGTACAATACATGTACACATATCGTTACCGGGGTCTAAGCGATGTCAGGCAGGGCTGCCGATCGAGACTACGGCCTACCCCACCGCCAAATCAAAGTCCTTCAAAGAAGGCATCGTGCTTACCCCATATAAAAATGGGAAAAAAAGCACGTTAAAACGAAGAATTGAGAAAGAGAAGTGTCTGGTATATTGCAAAGATGGGAGTGACTGAACTGGTAAAAAATGGGTCTGACATGGGGGAAGAGTGGTGTTTCCATGACTGTCCAACGTCCCTGTGGCTGGAGTGATGTAAGGGTTCAGACAAAAGACATTAGATGTTGATGAGAGGCTGTGGGGCAAAAAAAAAAAAAAAAAAGGTTCACGAATTAAGTGTGAAATGGTTGATGTCTGAAGAAGAACAAATACTAACCATGGTTACCAACACAAAACTTTGAAAACCAATGAAAGACAAAGTTTAGAGTAAATGTGAGTAACAAATTTTAACTGGAAACTGGGATGTTGGAATAATGTTTTATAATATGAATGGTAGAAGAATTGAAGTGATTAGTTTATATAGATATCTATTACTGGGATAGCCAAAAAGGTAGCTCACAGAATAGGTGAAAGAAAAATGGTAGTAGCTTGTCAGCAAGTTTAAAATGAAATTTGGAGAGTTTAGGATGCTATTAGTTTACATAATTCTCTTTGGATGAAAATTATTATTATTATTATTCAGAAGATGAACCCTATTTGTATGGAACAAGCCCACAGGGGCCACTGACTTCAAATTCAGGCTTCCAAAGAATATGAAGTGTTCATTACGAGGTAAAGGTAAATATGGAAAGGAGAGATTTCACTGGGGAGCCGAAGGAGCCTTAGTAAGCAAGCTCAAAATATTCTCCAGCTTGCTCTGGATAGGGTCCACTGAAAAAGCCGACTGGGCACTAGTCAAAGGCTGAAGCAGACTAGACTGAGGAACACTAACAACTGCAGGAGCTGCAACAGAAGCAGGAGCACAAGAAGCATCGACTAGAAGGAGGGCACCCAGTGGTTCTTGGGTGCTCAGGCGCCGATGGGTGGTTCGAAAAAACAGGAACCTCAGGAGACACAGAGCAGTTGGACAAACACAGGTGCTCTATGGCGCTTGAGAGAAGAAGGGCGCTCAGACACTGACAAGAGTTTGGGTGCCAATGGGTGCTCCGGCACTACCGGACACTCGAGAGAGGTCTGGCGATTGACAACAGCAGGGAGTCTTCATCACTACTGGGCACTCGGGAGCCAAAGCAGGTTCTAGCACCGGGAGACGATCAGAAGATACTCTGCGAGAATCTGAGTGTTTACGAGACAAAGAGCACTTAGAAGATATTTCCTGACTCTACAACAGGAGGAACCACAGAAAACCACTCCGGACTGTCCCAACCACTACACGAAGGCTGAGGATTATCCAAGGGATCCTTAAATTCCTTGCAAAGTACCGGAGACAAACACGAAATACCACTAGCATGTCTTTTCAGCGGACGTGACTCATCCACAAAGTGCCACTGCCACTTTGGAGAGGAATCCTCCGAACTCGAGGAATCCTCCAAACTCGAGGAAAGACGATGAGCGTCCAAAGAAATGCCTTTCCAATGACGTTTGGCTGCAACCTGGGATTTAGCAATAGGTTCAACTGAGGGGGCAACTACCCAAGGGCAGACCACACCGACCTCCCTTAGGCTACCCGTCTGACTTCTCCGATCATTTGTCAACAAATCCAATCAGGATTCCATCCTTAGAAAAACCAAATGTAAAAAGAGCAAGTTGGGAAAGCTTCAAAGATGAAAGAGAAAGAAAATGAGTAGACAACCAACAATAAATTCAAATGAAATAGAAATAACAAAAGAAACAGTAAATGAAGAACTTGCAAAATAGCACAAAAGTATAGAGGAAGCTATAAAAAATCATATTCCCATAACTAAATACACTACACTTCAACACCCCATTAACAGTGAAAAGTTAAAATTAATACAATGGCACTACAACAACATTCAAAACACAGTACTTATAACAGGTTGGAACAACACATTAATGAGAAGATATGCATCATTACAAGAACAGTTAGTACAAGAAAATTCAAGATTATATCATCAAAATTGGGAAGACCTAATAAAAAATACACAAATAGGCCTACAGTACAATAATCCAAAACAATTTAGGAGCTCCATTTCAAAACTGATGGGAACCAAAACTAATGCATCACCTTACATACAGCATAGGAATGAAAAAATATAGGATGACAAAGAGAAAGAAGTATTGCACAAAGCTACTGGCAGGAAATATTTCAAATAACTCAGGAGGATAACTAAAATTTCGACAACCAACACGGGGCAGCAGTTAATGAATTCACTGAGCAACGTAGACACAGAACAAATCTGCATCATGCAGCAGATATTAGCAGACTTAATGAAGATTGTCCACTAACAAGGAAAATAGAGTTGTGGGAAATCAACTCAGTAATTAAAAATTTTAAACACAAGGCACCAGGAAGAAATGGAATTAACATGGTTATAATTCAAAATTTACCAGACATTGCATTTCATATACAACTGAGTTCTCTCAACGAGACATTTTCCAATTATATTCAAGAATGCAATAATGATTTTAATACCCAAACCAGGAAAAGATATGTTTCAGGTAGAGATTTATACACCAATATCATTACTAGAAGCCTGGTAAACTATTGGAAAAAATAATTAACAACAGTTTAGTTTTTTCCTAGAAGGTAATCAGTTACACAATAAAAATCACTATGGATTTAGAAAAGGAAAAGGAACCCAAATTGCAATAGCAACAACATGATATTTTAATGATAAAATAAAGTTTGTTCATACTTACCTGGCAGATATATATATAGCTGTATTCTCTGAAGGTCCGACAGAATTTCAAATTTCGCGGCACACGCAGTGGCCGGTCAGGTGGTTAGTACCCATTCCCGCCGCTGGGAGGCGGGTATCAGGAACCGTTCCCATTTTCTATTCAGATTTTCTAACGCCACTGTCTCCTGAGGGGAGGAGGGAGGGCAATATAAATATATATATCTGCCAGGTAAGTATGAACAAACTTTATTTTATCATTAAAATATCATTTTGTTCATGAGACTTACCTGCCAGATATATATATAGCTGAATACCACCTTTGGAGGGGGTAGAGACAGCCAAGAATTAGGAAAAACCAATTATTGGTAAAATTATTTTGGTTCCTTATCTGATAGCGTAGCTGACTGAGTGGTTACTGTCACTCTAGTCTGCTTCTGCTTTACTAGAGACCCCAGCGAGGTAGTGACCTATATAGCTGGCGACTTCTAGATGATCTGTCAACGGGGCGTGACCACAATGTGACTAGATCATAGCCCATACAAAGAGGACAAAAGAGCATTACTAACCACCTAACCAACACCTAAAGCGTTAGTTTGCAAAGGATTGGGAAGACTGCCTCCAGTAGTCGACCCAACAACCACAAAAACACAATTAAAAAGGGGATAGGATCAGAGTTACCCCTGTCCCCAAGGTTGCTGAAGCAGCAATGTATGGTCCCAGCGAAAAGCAATTTCGTATGCTACCTAAACATCTTGCCAAGAGTGTGAGGCAAACACCGAATTGACTTCGCCAAAATGTGGCACTAAAAAAGTCACTGAGTACCATATTTTTCTTGAACGCCATGGAGGTAGCAACTGCCCTCACCTCGTGAGCGTTAACTCTCAACAACTTGAAGTTGGAGTCGTCACAACTAGTGTGTGCGTCCTTAATGACGTCCCTAATGAAGAATGCCAGTGCATTCTTCGACATAGGTTTAACTGGTTGCCTCACAGAACACCATAAAACATCCAATGGACCACGAGTGTCCTGTGTTCTTTTAAGGTAGTACTTGAGAGCTCTAACTGGACATAGAACTCCCTCAGGTTCCTGTCCAATAAGGTCTGCTAAACCTTTAATTTCAAAGTGTCTAGGCCAAGGGTTAGAAGACCTATCATTCTTAGCCAAGAACTTAGGGCTTAAAGAATAGACAGCATTGTGTTCCTTGAAGCCCACATGACGGCCTCGAACTTCTCTCACTCTCTTCGCCGCGAGGAATGCCGTTTTCGAGTAACATCCTTAAGAGATGCAGAGAGTGGAGAGGCTCAAAAGGACTAAACATCAAAAACTTGAGCATTACGTCCAAGTTCCAAGCAGGGGAAATCAGCTGAGGAACCTTGGACGTCTTGAAAGAGCTCGTAAGATCGTGGAGGTCCTTATTGTCAGACAAAGCTAATCCTCTGTGTCTGAATACAATCGAAAGCAAGCTCCGATAACACTTGATAGTCGGAACTGCTATATCGAGTTTTTCTCTTAAGTAAAGGAGAAAATCCGCAACCTGGCTCACAGTGATAGAGGAAGAGGAAAAGCCCTTCTTTCTACACCAACCTTTGAAGGTTGCTCACTTCGCTAGATATATCCTTTAGATGAAGAACTTCTGGCTCTAGCGATGGCCCGTGCCACCTGGCCAGAAAAACCCCTTCGCTCTGACCAAGTTTCGATAGTCTGAAAGCAGTCAGGTTCAGAGCGGGGAGATTCAAAGATATCTCGTGAAGTGGGTTTGTATGAGCAGGTCTGCTCTCATAGGAAGGGTCCTCGAACGTCTACCAACCAGAAGAGAAACTCCGAGAACCAGTGGTTCAAGGCCAAAACGTGGGGATGAGAGTCATCCTCGTCCCTTGTGAGGCCGCGAACTTGCGTATGACTTCTCCCAGAATTTAGAACGGGAAAAAAGGCGAAAACATCTATTCCCGTCAATCCCAGGAAGAGCAACTATCGCAACTGCCCCAGGGTCGAGTACAGATGAGCTTTATAGAGGGAGCCTCGCTGTTCTTGAGGTCGTGAAAATATCCACAAGATGGCGACCCCAAAATTTCAAAAATCTTGGCAAACCTCCTGATGAAGGGTCCATTCCTTCGGCAGGAGTTGATGGCGCCAACAGAGCAGGTCTGCTCGAACATTTTCGACCCCTGCAACAAAACTTGTGAGAATCGAAATGTTGCGAGCATAGGCTCAAAGAATAATCTCTCTTGCAAGGCTGAAAGGGAACAAGTAGTATTGTCCGAGTTTGCTAGAACTACACGATTGCAAACTTGGACCTCGAAGAATTGGCGAGCTAAAAGATAGCCGCCAAATCTTTGAAGTCGATGTGCCAGGACACCTGTTCCTCTCTCCAGGTTCCTAACACTTCCTCTCCCTCTAGTGTTGCCCCCAACCTGTTGACGACCCGTCGGAAAACAACACTAGGTTGGGGTTCAGAAGCTTGAGGGAGATCCCTTTCTGCAATTCCGTTGGATCGAGCCACCACCACAGATCCTCTTTATATAAGGAAGAATTCTCAATTCCTCTTTCAAGTCTTCCTTGCTTTGTCAGTTCTCCAACAAAAGAACTGAAGAAGCCTGAGATGCAGACTCCCAGAAAACAAACTTCTCCAGCGAGGAAATGGTCCCCAGCAGACTCATTCCTTCCTTCACCTAGCATGTTTCCTTTTCCAAGAAGGCCGAAACTTTTTCAGTACATAGAAGTTGCCGTTCTTGCGACGGAGACGCTATAAAAGCCGCTGAATAGATCTGAATTCCCAGACACAATGGACAGTGAGGGGATCAGCTGCGACTTCTCCACAGACCAGAAGTCCCAGGGACTTCACGAGTTGCAGAGTCAACTGAAGGTCCTCCAGATACCTTCGCCGACGACGCTTCGAATCAACCAGTCGTCCAAGTAGAGTGAGATCCTGACGTGCGACAGATGCAACTGCATCGCAACGTTTTTCATGAGACGTGTAAACACCCTCGGAGCAAAATGTGACGCCAACAGCATCTGGTGTTCCCAGGCGGTCAACCATCCAAGTACTGACCAGACCCAACGTTGCTTAACTTCGCTGATCGGACGAGAAGCGGTGTTTTCAACGTGGTATGGCCGTTGTGCAGAGTCCAAAGCAGAGAGCCCTGAACTGGTGCGTCTAGTCCCCCAAGACAACCTGAGATACTTCACCGAACGTGGATGAATTGGGGCGTGAAGATAAGTATCTTGGAGATCCAAAGATACCATCCAATCCCAGGGATGAAGGGCTCCTAGTATTGGCTGCGAGGTCTCCATCTTGAACTTTTCCTTCCGGACCAAGTTGTTCGACCTGTTGACGTCCAAGACGGGTCTCCAGCCTACTGAAAGTTTCGGGACTAGAAACAATCTGTAGTAAAATCCCGGGGAACACCGAGTCCAAGATCTGTTCCACTGCTCTCCGCTCGAACATCTGTTCGAGCAGGTCAAACAATTTTCTGTTTGACAGGAAGGCAGTTGGGAAACAAAAACAAAAGAGGAGACAGGAAGGGAATCAAGTAACCTCTCTCTAACAGTAGGAGGGACCAAACGTCTGCCCCTCACTCTTTCCAGGCTTGTGCAAAATGAAGCCTGGTTGCAAAGGGAGTCTGGAGATGAAGGGAGTCACTTGCTACCTCTCTTGGAAGTGACATTCCTTCGGGAAAAAACTCTCTCTCGTGGTGCGGGTCTCGTGTTGCTTCCCATGGAAGCCCCTTTGTTATGCAAACATTTAGCTTTCGTTTACTTTTTGTATCTGAGATCGGTGCAAGCGTTATGAAGGAGATGCAGTTTGAATGTCGATAACTTTAGTTTTGAGAAAAACGATATTTTTGCTTCTCTGTGTATTTATTTGCTTGCCGTTACACAGTCTGATGTTTTTATGACATAATGAAAAGCCAAAAATAGACCTGCAAAGTAATATAACTTCGCTAAATGAAGCTAAATGAAGCGAGTGTCAAAACACGGCTGAGGTTGGCCAGCGCGACGTTTTACTTAGTCAAGCTCTGAGCTGCTACTGACTGACTGCCACTGACTGCCCTGCGCGCATTCCTGTCTTTAAGCTGATGCGTGGTCTATGTCCACAGGGTTGCCATAGATCGCATTAGATATTATTTCATAGCTAAAAGGAAATTACCACCAATATACTGACAATATCATTACATTATATGAAAAATGTAATTTGACTATGATAGGTTACTGTTTTGTTTATAACTTCTAACTGTGGCGAACTTTTAAATAAAACTTTCTGAGAAGATAGTCAGGATATGTATGATGCCATATATAAAATATCCCAGAAAATTTTATTTCCGATTTTTTCACAAACGCTCCCCCTTAAGACAAAGACAACTGCGAAGGTGGAGAGAGAGGAGCCGACGGTTGAAAAGTCTCAGGAAACAGATCCTTAAGAAAAAAGCCAGAGTCTGATAATCAGAGGAAGAAGAAGACGAAAGAAGTTTCTCTTCATACAAAGGCTGTGACGAAAGAGGATGTTCTTCCGCAGCTGGAGGGTCTTGAGTGAGTGGTGAAAGTAGTTCCGATTCGCCGATACGTAAGCGGAACTACCGCGAACGAAGAAGTCGTCAACTAGAGTACGATAGTAAACATAACAAATGTGGAACGCTTCACGATTAGCGTGTCATCCTTGCGCAAGAGCCATGCTAATCTTCTCTGTATCGTTCCAATTAGTATATGTACTGCCGAAGCAAGTACTGGCTAAATTAAGAAGGACATCAGATGTTGAAGCGGGTAGTTGTGCGACATGATGAACAACTGGAGCGGTGTCAACCCAAGACTTGAAGCTATACGGCGAAGCGAGCGCGGGGCGTCATGACGTGACGCGCGAGAGGCTCCGTGGCAAGTACTAGAAGAGAGTCACAGCGTGGCGCGCGGCGTCATGGCTAGCGCGCGCGCTGAAAGGCCAAGGTGAGGAGCGCGTGAAGCGTGAGAAGCGCACGAAGAGCAAGACGCGCTCCTGGCGCGAGACAAGAGAAAAGGCCAACACCTCAACTCGGGAAGACGAATAGGAAGCCACTAAACACTCTCTCTAGACGACAGACGCTCTGTATCGTTCCCGGCGGGAGACGAAGGTGAAAGTCTGTACCTCTTAACTGGCAGATACGAATCTTGAAAGGTTCATGAGAGCATCCAGCTGTTGTTGCAAACCCAACAAAATCTTACGCGTTGGAGAAGCCACTCTCTCGGAGAAAGGGCTGAACCTGAGAGAAGGAAAGGGGCGAGAGACGATACTTCCTTCCACAGGGGAAGAAGCTCTAGCCCTTGCCTTAGCGCGACAGGGGTCGAGTAAAGTGATCATTCGAAAAACACTTTATTCTCTTCTGCAGAGGAATATCCACGCAACTTTCGGGGAAGAGTACAAACGTCTAGAGGAAGAGGACGTGAAGCGTCCTCTCCTCTAAGCTTCTCTTAAGAGGGCGAGAGTCCAACCGAGAGCTCCAACCCGAGGCGGGGAGGACGTGTCGGAGGACGAGAAGCAATCCTTCAGGATGCGTGCCTGAGCACGATCCCTGGCAGCCTGGGTAGCGTCATCAGGACCTGCCGAAGGGACGCCAGATCGGTGGGAAGCCCCCGTAACCCTCATGCGGCTTTCGACATGCCCCCTCCCTGGTCCTGGGAGTTCGACAGAGGTCCAGGCCTAGAGGCATTATAGGGCCGATCTGACGCCCCCTCCACAACACTAGGGCCACTAGCACTAACACTATGCGTTTGAATTGCATTCACTTTAGTTTCAAGAGCACGCATTGACTCCACACGAGAGCCAGGGAATTACCTTCTGCAGCAACAAACTACAGGGTTAGTAATAAATTTATTACAGGGTTACTAGTCGGAGAAAACCCAGACTGTCCAACTAAGGATGCACTCTAGGAGGAAGATTTCCTCAGCCTATCACGCTCCAATTTAAGCATATAGGCTTCCACTCACCCTCAGACAATCCCACACATTCATTACCGATTATCATAGAGCATTGAACACCCTTACATATATACATAAAGAGTGAGGAACTATCAAAGTCTTCGATAGCCTCACCTTACATTCACCCAAGCTACAGACTCGATAGCTAGAGGTAAGACATCTTAATTATAAGAAAAGTCAAAAGCAAAATCAAAAACGGTCCACAAAGAGCGTATGCCAAGTCACAGATCCAGTCGAATACCAAAAAACAACCAAAATACTTAAGTGACAACAAATTTCGAAATCCAAAAGGCGGAGGAACTGACAACAGGTGTTGACAGTCCGGCGACAGAGAAAATCTGAATAGAAAATGGGAACGGTTCCTGATACCCGCCTCCCAGCGGCGGGAATGGGTACTAACCACCTGACCGGCCACTGCGTGTGCCGCGAAATTTGAAATTCTGTCGGACCTTCAGAGAATACAGCTATATATATATCTGGCAGGTAAGTCTCATGAACAAAATATGAAAGTAATGCACTATCACGAAGAAGAAAGTACCTATGCAACCTAGTATGTAGAGATATAACCAAGGCATTTGACAAAGTATGGACACAAGGACTTCAGTGCAAAATATTACATCTCAACCTTCTAGGCATTTTTGAGAAAATACTATGCAACCTCATTAGAGATCGAACAGTAGCAATTAAATCACAAAATTAAGTAGGAAATCCATTCCTGTTACTAAGTGAAGTCCCACAAGGATCTGTACTAAATCCAACACTATTCATTTTATATACATCAGATGTGACTTCACCATCAGAGTACTGTACTGATGTCTGGTTTGCAGATGATATAACTCAAATAGTTATACATCCAGAAAAATGTACAAGAAGGGACCCAACTTGATAAGACAAGTAGTACAAAAAACCATGGACCAAACTGAAAGAATAAACCAATTTGAAAAGAAGTGGAAGATAAAAACAAATACTGTAAATCTAAATTCCAACTAGTATCAGTATCTGCATACAAACCTGCACAAATAATGTTAGATCAACAACCACTGGATTTCACTTAAAGCACAAGAATACTAGGAATGCAATTTGGACAAAGGAATATCAAGACATGTAAGAGAAAGGCTAAGAAAAGACATTTAAGAGAAAGGCTAAGAATAGCAAGAAAACAAAATACAAAGCTAAAAAGGTTTAGGAATATCAACACAAAGATTAAAATCCATTTCTATAAAAGTCTAATAAGACCAATAATGGAATATCCGCCAATACCCACATGTTTAGCATCGACTTCCAATATAAGGGCATTACAAAAACTCCAAAATAAGATACTAAGGTCCGCAGTGAGAAACAATCAAGATGATGATGATCTGAATATAGAACAAATGCATAAAAAATACAAAGTAGAACCAATTAATCTGAGAATGTATAGACTGGCAACCAAAATATGGAGTAAACTAGTCCAATACAATGGAGAATTAATGGATGAAACGGAAGCACAAGAGAGAAACTACCCAAACAACACAGACCACAGATGGTGGAGTATCTTCGTACAGTCATTGTGATGAACCTCAACCATTATACCACTAGGAAATGTCTTGTGAAAAACAGAAATTATAGAATTTACTATGTAAATATATTGCAAAATCATTATTATAACAGTTAATACTAAGGTTAAAACAAGAAAAGTTACAACTTTATCTGAATAGAATTATACTGTTAAGAAATAAAATGTAAAATGTATAATCTGTACAATTCACTATGTCAATATAGTGCAAAATCATTTTTGTAATATGTTAATATTAACCCTTAAACGCCGAGCCTCTATTTACAAAAGTGTCTGCCGTGATGCATGACGGGGTTTGGGAGTTAGCACAAACAAAGAAAGTTTTAAAAAATCACAGCACGCTTTAGTTTTTAAGATTATGAGTTCATTTTTGGCTCCTTTTTTTCTCATTGCCTGAAGTTTAGTATGCAATCATCAGAAATGAAAAAAAATATCATTATCATATATAAATATTGGAATATATGACAGCGCGAAAAAAAAATGTCATATAATTGTATACAAATCGCGCTGTCAGCAAAACGGTTAAAGCTAATGAGATTTTTTTTCATTGTATTGTACACTAAATTGCGATGATTTTGGTATATAACAAATTGTAAAAACGATCAAAGCAACACAGAGAAAATATTATCACAAAATGATGCATGAATTAAACGCGGACATTAAAAAAAAGTTTTTTAAAAAATTCACCATAAATCGAAATATTGTGCTAGAGACTTCCCGTTTGTTGCAAAATGAAGGTAAATGATTGAATATTACTAGAATGTAAGAGTTTTAGCTTACAATTGCATTTTTCGACCATTTCGGTCGAGTCAAAGTTGACCGAAGGTTGAAATTTCGACACTTATCATGATTTATATGAAAATATTTCAAAACTGATAAAAGCTACAACCATGAGTTATTTTTTGTTGTATTCTACATGAAATTGCGCACATTTTCATATATAAAACTTTATGTAACGGCTAATATAAAATCGTGCAAAAATTATGACAATGTGACTAAAGAATTTCTGAGATTTTCAGCAGAGTTAGCGCGTGGACGTAAGGAAAAAGTTTTTTTTTTCAAAAATTCACCACAAATCGAAATATTGTGCTAGAGATTTCTCCTTTGTTGCAAAATGAAGGTAAATGATTGAATATTACTAGAATGTAAGAGTTTTAGCTTACAATTGCATTTTTCGACCATTTCGGTCGAGTCAAAGTTGACCCAAGGTTGAAATTTTGGCACTTACCGTGATTTATATGAAAATATTTCAAAACTGATGAAAGCTACAACCATGAGTTATTTTTTGTTGTATTCTACATGAAATTGTGAAAGACCACCTACATGGAAAATATGTTCATGGAACAATGCCCTCAGTCACAAATGAGATGGGGCTCATTTCCTTTTTTCCCATCAGGTGTAAGTACTTTCCAAACATCTGTACTGTATTTTTGTTTGTACTTTGACTATTGCTTATATAAAGTTTTACTTTTCCATTTATCAGCCCTCATGATGTCTTTGAAAATGAGAGAGAGAGAGAGAGAGAGAGAGAGAGAGAGAGAGAGAGAGAGAGAGAGAGAGAGAGAGAGAGAGAGAGAGAGAGAGAGAGAGAGAGAGAGAGAGCTAAAATTCAATGCACCAATACCAAAACACTCATTCTGTCAGAACCATTGTTCACTAACACACAGTATCCAGTTACCTTCTAAAATGACTCTTATTGACAGCACTGACATATTGTAAAGCTGTTACAAGCATTGTTTACGAGAAAATATTTCCTAACATCAAATATGGAGCCTGTCAGTTGTCTGGATGAGTTCGTAAAGACCATACCTGAACAAACTCCAAACTGCGTAAGGCATATCCTTCTATCATATTTTGGTCAACATCCAACTTGACTGTAACTTCTCCAAGTCTCTTGACTGGCATTGTAAGGTAAACATACATCATGTTTGAAGTAAATGACGTAGAGAATGGAACAGACTCCCAAACTGTGGCTGCCGACACCATTGCGGATGCATCAATTAAACCAAATCCATGCTGGTGAGAATGGTGTAAGTCGGCACCATTTGTAGCCCAATCTGAGTTTGCAGCATCGATCTGTGAAAGAGGACAATTCACTAAGTAAGAGTTTTGGCAATCTTACTGGCATAACCCACAGGGCATTACTTAAACAGCTAGGAACATGTTACATATTCCGGCAGAAGAAATCATTTAGGTTTCACTGTAGCCTGGAATAAGACCTGATTGGCAGTAAAACAAAATGGGGGGAGGGGGAAAATTAGGGTTCCCACTACAAAAGGCACATAAATTTGACTGTTACAAGCATGAGAGAGAGCAAGAGAGAGAGAACTATTCATTTTTATATTGCAAAACGTCAACATAGATACTATTATCATCAGTGTCAAGAACAAGCTAATTACTGACATTACTGTCATGAAAAAAACCAAGAAGAAAATGATCTCTTAGCAGCATTCACATAATTCAGGTGTACTCTGAAATCTAATGTTGATATTGACAAAAATAAATGGAAAAGATTATCTCCTTGTAAAGCTACCCAATTTAATTTCTTGAAAATAAGCAAATACTGTACTCTCCTTTTCCTAACAGTGAGAGACGAAATATAGCCTTAAGCTGGAAAGACTATGAAACTTGAACAGGAAGTGTAACGTGGTCATTGAGAAGGTGATATTAATTGCAATATACCTGTGGGTAACTCCCCATTGAAACCCATTATGTTGTAATTACATACAGTTCTTGTTAATTGTCAGGCAGCATGGGGAAATTCCAAATCTCTTCTTGTATAAGACTGTACTCCAAAGTTTATTTAATCAATTTCAAAAATATCTAGTTACTGTCAACCAAGCTCTTCTTTCTTTTTATTTTCATGTTGCAAAATAAGTCCTTGAATAGTTACCATGAAAACTAAGTCCTAGTATAAATTCATTCTCCTAATACAACAATCTAATAAATATAACTTCTCTCCAGTCTGTAATACTGATGGGTACTTAACCTTAAGTTTCCCTGAAGTAGCAGTTCACTTGCTAACCACCCAAAAATTACAGGATATGTCTGATGAAGGGGCAAAATTTCTTTTAGCACTAGAATACTGTAGTGTACAGTATAATTCAGCAGTCAAAATTAGGGTCATGCAGCATAAATAGCTACTGTGATCAACGTAAACTAAAACGTAGCATAGCCCAATGGCTGCATCAAACTAGGAGCCATCAGTTTTCTCATGAACCAATACATCGTCAGAATAAAATTATTGACCATTTACTTATCAGATATTTACAGTACAATACTGTACTGCCTTTTACTTATGTTGACCACCAAAGTAGAAAAAAGTATTATCAGATATTTACAGTACAATACTGTACTGCCTTTTACTTATGTTAACCACCAAAGTAGAAAAAGTATTATTGTTCTTATAATACCTTTAGTTATTTTCAGTTTATTCAGAATCTTATTGTTTTTATAATACTTTTAGCTATTTTTAGTTTATTTAAAATGTCTTGAACTCTGAAAGAAAACAGCTGTGGCATTCAAGGTAACTTTTGTAATAAGCTAAATATTATTCCTTTCTGACTGCAAGAATATTTTAGGCATCTAAAGTCTTTGGGATCTCATCAGCAACAAATAACTTACTTTCAACAGGAGAAGGTCCAAAAGGCTCCTGTGATTATTGAGAATCATTCCTTCATCATGGATAGAATTAGGGGTCGCAATCAATAGTATACTATTGTACCTGACTGGTAAAGAAAAGTCAACTATTGTGCAATTACTGATATTCTTTATCAATAACTCAATGTCACTTCCTGATTTGTTAAGTTTATGCTTAATTATAACATTACTTCCGTATTTCCTGATGAAATATATTATAATAGAAAATGCTTGACTTTAAGTGGCTAATTTGATCCTTTCTGACATGTTTGGTTATGTAATGCTAGTTATGGTACTACAGTCATACCTCGAAATTACGCGAGGTTAGGTTCCGAGCCCTCGTGCAAGGTGAATTTTCAGACCAACTAAGTTTGGCATGGTCTTTAAAAATGCTAATAAATGTTTATTTCCAGAGTTTAAGTACTAAATATGACCCTAATCATGCTCATTTAAAAGCTAACTTTTAAATGAACTAAAGTTAGTGTAATTTTATTTAAAATTTAGCTTATTACCCTTAAAAAGGAATACAGTAAATGGTTGACATAAAAACTGAGTACTGCACAGTTTCATAATAGCGCATTTACAGTAGGTGCGCATTCTATACTAATGTTACCCCTAATTCATGGGATGCAGTTTTTTTGTCACTTAAAGTAAAAGCCGTTTCTTTGCGTCACTAGGCAAAACGTCACAGTCAACAAAAGTACAATTCCACAAAACATCGAAAACATGTACATAATGTTCATAGAAGGTAGTACAGTACAGGTAAAATTCAATCAATTTAAAATTATATACTGTACAGGTAATGACGTACAGAGAATAATAAGTTGTAAACGTCTGTTTGAGCGCTAACTACGAATGAGAGAGAGAGAGAGAGATATACTGTAATAAAGTAACTGTACTGCTTTTGTATCGTATTTATAAAAAATATATAAATACAAATTTTCCATTCTGATTTTACACCTAAAAACACAAAAACTTAAAAATTATACACACTTTCTACACAAAACATCATCTTTGAAAATGCAGGGTATCACATCTTGTAAAAGTACACCAACTGAACGTGCTATAATTACATGCACATACAGATTGCACCAGCACTTTTCTCCGAGGTGAACAGAGTAATTTTCAAAGAATGACACTTATACAACTCTTAGTTACATCTCTGATATTACATTAAAGAATTCATTTTATCAAATGAGCGCGACTGAACAACCTCATCTCAAGGTCATGTAAAGTCCTTGTGACAAAGACTTTGCAAATGGACATAATACTTGTATGATATTTATGTACAGAAATATAAATATAAATTTTCCATATCGATTTTACAGTTAAAAGCATGAAAACTTATAAATGTACTTCAAACATTAAACAAGCATTTTCTGCAGGGGTATCATTTTTGAAAAGTGCAGTAACTTTGCAAATGGGTATCACATCTTGTAAAAGTACACTAAGTGAATGTGCTGAAATTACCTTTGCATCATATTTATGCATGTACAAAAATAAAAATAATACATTTTCGATACAGATTGTACACATGAAAGCATGAAATGCGTTTTTCATTGAGATTTTACACATGAAAGCATGAAATGCATTTTTCATAGAGATTTTGCACATTAAAACATCAAATGCATTTTTCATACAGATTTTACACATAGAAGCATGAAATGCATTTTTCATACAGATTTTACACATAAAAGAATGAAATGCATTTTTCATACAGATTTTACACATGAAAGCATGAAAACTTGTAAATTACTTAAAAAATTAAACACCCACTTCTGTAGGGTTTCTCGAGAATTTCGTATCTGAAAAAATCGCGTATGCCCATTAGTTAGGTTCCAGTGAAAAGTTCGTGTGTGTGTGAATTCGCGCAACTCGAATCGTGTAAGATCGAAGTATTACTGTATATTTTACCAGTCCACTACTTGTTAAGTACTTGTCAGATGACAGAAGAGCAGTTCCTTGCATAACTGCATCACAGGAGACAAGGTCATTTGGTTATCTTCCATTTCAATTTGTTATAATATACCCCACTTGATAATAAAATCAGAAGGTTAAGTGTTTGTAGATATCTTAAAGATCCATTAGTGACCAAACTAAGTGTAATGTGATATAACATTCAAATATGCTGGAAGAATATTCATAATACTGACTTTAGCGAAGATGCAGAAGTTGCAGCAGAAAGACAGAAAACTTTTAACTTTTTTTATGCATAAGTTGCTGACAGAGGAAATGGCCATAAAAATTACATTTTTATGATAAAATGAAGTTTTCTATATACTTACCAAGTAATTACATAGCAATAGCTTCCTCTTGCACGGCAGATTAAAATGAAAAAATTCGCAGGTAACGCTTCAAAGTTTAGCACAGGCGACTGGTCCTGCCCACTAACGGGAATACCAGGAACGGCTTAGCAGACAAACTCATTCTGTTTATGCCATACGTCCGTCGGAAGGGAGGAGGGAGGGCTCCAATCATGTAATTACTTGGTAAGTATGTATAAAACTTTATTATAAAAATGTCATTTTTATATAAGTAACTTACCAAGTACTGTACTGTATCATTAAATACTGCTAAATCTGGACTTGACATAAATGAGCTCAGTGTAGCTTGTGAAACCAATAGAGCACCTGTTACTGTCATTTTTAGCTGAGAAATGTCACAAGATCAGCAACAGCGTTTGGTGCATGGCATTCATCTTGCTGCATCAAATGTTCTTTATAATAAAAAGAATAAATTTCTAAGAAATCAGCTCCAATTAATCCTTAAGTCAGAAGTTCCTTTTGTTATTTTAATTTTGTTATTTTCTTTTATTTAATAACATGAACGTTTAATAACGTGAATGTTATTAAACCACCTTACTCACAGTATAAGATTCACAGTGACACAAGAAACTTCATTATGGACTTTGAGACATATGTCCTTGATGTAGCTAAATACTATACAGTAATTTACATATTATTCATGTTGATACAATACTCACTTTTCTAGATGTAAGGACAATAAGATGCTGTATATCTCTCCATGAAAGGCAAGGCTGAACCTCCAAAGCTAACGCCACAACAGCTGCAGCCAAAGGGGCAGCTGCTGAAGTTCCTGAGTGATGCTTTGTACAACCAGATGGGCTGATCTCCCTCCAGTCTGTTGTGACCTGTATGAAATCAGGTAATGAACTGTATTACAAAAACAAGGTCATACTAAATCCTATGGTGCTATAATCAGCAATAACAGCCGCTAAATCTGTGACTTTTCACAAATGAAAGCATTCCGGAAATAGAGTAAACCCCCCGTATTCGCGTTCTCACTATTTGCGGACTCACATATTCACAGATTTCTCTGTGGAACGTATCTAACCATTATTCGCGGAAAATTCGCCCATTCGTGGTATTTTTCGCAGAGAAATATTCACTAATTACTGTATTTTCATATTTTCATGACTAAATGCAGTTTTTGTGATAAAACTATTAAAATACTCAGGTATTAGCATCTTTAGAGGGCTTTTCTTGTGTTTAAACTATCAAAGTAGGCAGTTCTAAGTGTTTTTAGAGGGGTTTTAAATATTCGTGGATTTTAGCTATTCGCTTGGGGGTGCAGTATGCATCCCCCGCGAATACGGGGGAGTTTACTGCAATGTACTCACAATATCATGTCCATTACTATCAGAGCTTGGGGTCACAGCCAACATTGCAGCGCATTCTTCAGCATAATATGGCATCTGCCCTTTGTAGTTCACAGCTCCAATAGTTACAGTATATACAGAATTAGCATAGCCATCGAAGTTACCTGAAACACAAAAGCACACAGGCTGAAGGATTAAATTACAGGTTGTATAGCACCCACTTCTCATTTCCAGTTATTTGTAGCCATAGGATGTGTTCAGTACTGGGCAACAACAGGATGGTGAGCATGACCAACACATACACCATTCTGCTGCAACCCTGAAAAAAGCAATGTTACACACACACACACACATAATCATCACTAACATTTGTTATTTTCTAGGCTTTCCTCCTGGTCTTCATCATGCTACTTCAATAACTCCAATACAACTTTTCTGGGCAACTATTTCTCATTCATTCCCACCACTAGTCTAAGCTTTGAAAATTTTAAAAATATTAGTCTATCTCCCATCCAGTGGACACTGCAACCCCGGCATCTTTCCTAATTTGCAATAAATGTAAGATCTTTCTGCCACATTTATAGTCACACCTTATCAAAATCTCCTCCATTTCCTCTTATAGTGTAAAACTGTGTTATTCTTTGCTCTAAAGTACCACTGTAAATCCTGGTTTCTTAATTAGGTAGATTTCTCTCATATTAACAGATTCAAGAAGACAACCTCCTATTACTTTGTCTTAATATCAATTAAGAAACTGTGAGAAACTGCAGATCAATTTTCACAAATTTCATTTATTCCATTTTTTTTTATTTCCTTTCGCCCTAATACTCCCTTGTTTCATCTTTATGCATAAACTCTGCAAGCTTGTTGGCACTTTGAGGGCCAGTTCACAATCTGGAACAGATTAGGTTGTATTTTCCAACCCATAAGGTTCATGAATCAGAATTCACAGAATAGAATATAGAATTTAGGCCAAAGGCCAAGCGCTTGGACCTATGAGGTCATTCAGTGCTGAAAGGGAAGTTGACAGTAAGAAGGTTTGAAATGTATAACAGGAGGAAAATTTTGCAGTTGCACTATGAAACAATTGTTAGAGAGGGTGCAAAGTCAGATGGAAGAGAGAGAATATGAACAGAGGTACAGTAAGAGGAATAAAAGAGGTTGCAGCTAGGGGTCGAGGGACACTGCAAAGACCCTTAAGTAATGCCTATAGTGTTCCACGTGAATCAAAACTCACAATTGAAATAACCTTAAGATATCAGAAGCACAAGTCTGGCAAAAGCAACACTATCATGCCCACGGCTTCTCACCTGGTGAGAAAACAGTTACAGTATTCTGTTTTCCAGTACTAATCATGACTTTGTGTAATTCTACTGTGGGGTGTTCAGAATACTTGACTTTCCATACATATCTGTATGAATTTAATTTTTCTTTTTCTATATGCTATAAAAATTTTTTTCATTAAAGTGAAAATTATATTATTCAATAGTATTGTTAATATTTAGTGAAGCAGATTAAACTGCCACTTTCTTTGCAGCATTGTACAGATGATGTTGATGGGGCAACTATAACTTTGCTTACTTTGAGGCAAATGTACTTGACCTCATCAGTCATAAGAGGGTAAATTTACACACACCAACTAGTTGCTGTACCTTTCACTTGAAGCTGCCATAATTATATTATTACAATCATGGTACTACAATATCACTGGTCATGGTTCAAAGATGATTTGTCCTCTCCTGTGCTTGGTAAGTCTCTTGTTACTGGTAAGGGGTGCAACTGATTTGCTTCATAATTAAGAACGTTTTCAAGAGGTACCTTCAAGTGATTCCTTTTGCACACTCACGTGCCTTCATTAATCACTTCAGAGGTATAATTGAAGATTTCTCACTTTCACTTACCTGTAGCAGCTTAGTGATGATAATGTATTCAACCAATGATGAGCACTATTTATACCATTTGTGTATTAATAAATGTATAGTGTATGATACTTTTTCCTGCAGTAGTTCCAACATTAATTAATGGTCATTTTTACTAAGCTATCCTTGGGAAATCATGAGACTCCTTGCCTACTTAACAGTTGCCTGGTACTGAAGGCCATTGTGTCTGGAGGATTAAGTATACCACAGCTTTTTTTTTTTTAGTTCCATATGCCCTTACTAACAAAAACGAACTGAACACAGTTTGCCTTAGCTTGGGACCAGGTGCTTGTTCAGTAATTCCATCTGAGTTTAAAATGCAAAGGCTGGGTACTATGAAGAGGAAAAATATATGTGGCTAATAAGGTTGTCAGCTGTGTAATAATTGAAGAGGATGTTTGGAGAATATACCAAACTGTTCAATATGTATTTGGGCAAATGGAAAATGTCATAGCTACAGAAAAAAGGTATAACTTCAGATTTTTAAAATGACTTTATCTCAATGGGTATTTGGTGGCTTACCAAAATACCCATTGATTAATTTTGTAATTTTACTACACAGAAAATTTAAAAAGTTTATTATAAAATATTCTGACGTTATTTTCAAGGGAAATTCTTGTGTAGACCTTCAATATGCATTTACACAAATACTCATACCATCATTAGATACTATAATCACAAAAAGAAACCCCCTGATGCTCTGCTCTTTGTTCCATAATACTGCCTGTGAGTTAAAGAATAAAGGGACTTCCACTGGTCATGGAACCTTCTTCCTCTGGAAGAGTACATATGTACAGCAATTATATACTGAATGGGGCCTGATCATGATTTTAGGAGCAATCACAACAAAGTAATTTAATCATTTCATTTTGCAATTGTTTTACACATTCTCCCACAATCTTAATGAAACAGTATACAGTAAACAGAGAAAAAACTACCCTGCTTTCAATGAACTTACAATTTAATTCTATAAAGAACTAAAAATGGAAAAATGGTATGTTTAGAATAAAATTAAGTTTCATATATACTTACCAAGTAATTACGTAGCTATAGTTTCTAACTCACACGGCAGCCCTTAATTTAAAAATCGCAGTAGCACTTCAACAGATTAGTGTAGGTGATAAGCCCCGCCCACTACAGGAGTATGGGAACAACTTAGCCAGTAGCGTCATTCTGTTTGTGCCCTTGTGTCCATTAGAGGGGAGGAGGGAGGGCTCTGATTCTGCAATTACCTGGTAAGTATATGTGAAACTTAATTTTATTATAAAAACATAATTTTCATATAAGTAACTTACCAGGTAATTACATAGCTGAATCCCACATTGATAAGAGGTGGGATAAATGGACATATCCTACTCCACAACATTAAGGTGTGATAATGAGTTTGAAATAGAAAGGATGGCCAGCATTGAAACAATGCTTGTCGTTTCCTTATGTGGTAAGAGAGCTACTACAGGTGAATACTACCTCTGGCTGGTGCTCATCTTAACCTGTAGTGGCATGGCGGTTGAGCCGTGGGTCGCCTCTACATAAATGGGAGTCTTGCAGTGGAGGATAGGCCTTATCTCTGACAGGGCATACATAAGTGCCCTTGGCCTGGGTGCAGTACCAACAAAACAAATAACCAGACAACACTGTCACCTACACTGACAAAAAACCACTACCCATCCACTAAGAATGATGGATACTCCAGGTACAAAGTAACCTCAGGCTCCCCAAAACTCAACACCTCACTTCAAGGCGAAGAGGAGTAGGAGAAATTCCTATGCTTCCTCACCCAACACCATGCCAGTCACTGATAATGGTCCCAAGGCTTAACGAGACACAAAGACCAATTTGCACTTCCAGTAGGTCAACTGCGAAATGGAAGTAAGAACATATTGTGCTTGAAAGCTAATGAGGTAGAGACTGTCCTGATATCAAGAGCTTTCATTTAAAAATAGGCAGAATGTCCTGATTCTGAGAGTGAGCCTCAGAAATTAAGTCCCTCCAGAAGAAGGACAATGCTTTCTAGTCAGAGGGCAAGACAGGTTCTTAACAGAACACAAAAGGTTCAAGGGGGGCCCTCGGATCTTCTCAGTTCTGTTCAGCTAATTACCTGAACCCCTAACAGGACAAAAAACTCTCTCTTATTCCTCACATCCGAGGATGACCATTAAGTTCTTAATAGAGCAAGAATGGGTCCAGTGCTTGGATGGGTCCTCGTTCTTGGCTAAAAATCCTAGGGAAAGGAGTAAACCGTCTCTCTTCTAGTGAAAACCTTCCCTTATCGATGGCTTGGGTCTCGCTAATATATTTAGCAGTAGTCAAGGCCACAAGGAAGACAGTCTCCTGGAAAGGTTTCTCCAAGAAGAGGAATGTAGGGTTTAAAATGAGGGACTTGTCAGCCACTCCAACACTACGTCCCAGTTCCAAAAGACTGGATCTTCCTTCCTTTGCTTGGATGTATCCAAGGACTTGATGAGGTTGTTAAGATTGAGATGACGAAAGGTCTAGGTCCTTGAGCTTAAACGCTAGGTTGAGCGTAGCCTGATACCTCTTAATGGAGGAGGACGAGATATACTAGATCTCCTCAGATAAAATAGGAAATCTGCAATTGGGTCACAGATGCCTCAGAAGAATAGAAGTGTGTCTGAGACACCAGTTTCAGAGAAGTGCCCACCTAGCCTGGTAGACGCTGATAGAAGATTGACGCTTGCATTTTGCAATGGCCTCTGCAGCATGTTTAGAGAACCCTTTCACTCTGCCAAGTTTTCTGACTTTCTGAAGCCTGTCAGGGGAAGAGAGGACCACATTTGGTGGGATCTCTTGAAGCGAGGTTGTCTGAGTAGACAAGGTTTTGTGATACCAAAGCTAGAATGACCATGTCCGGACAACAAAAGAGAGGAAGACGATGATTCCTTGAGGTGGCAAACAGGTCCGAAGCTGACCTGCCCCATATACTCCACATATCCCGACAGACCAGGGGGTGCAAGGTCCACTCAGTGAGAAGGACCTCTTTCCGACAACTCACTTCGTCCACCAGAACCTTTAGTTTGGCCTGAACAAATTGAGCGACTACAATCACTCGATTTTGATCTGTCCACAGTAGAAGGTCTCTTGCTCTTGATAGTAGATCCTGAGTGGACTCTTCTTGGAGGTCTGAAGCAATTTTCCTCACAGTACCCTGCGGGAAAAGATAGAGGTCAAACGGCGAAAACAAAAGGGTCGCCTTCTGGGTCTGTGCAACCCCTTTAAATGTAAAGGAGCACCATAATTCCCCCTTGTTCAATATTCCCAAGGAGAAAAGAGCCGTAAGCTCAATGGACCCATCTCTGATATCCTTGTCTGCTCCAGGTAGTACTCCCAGCCAGACCGAGGCAATGTCGTTTTTTAACTCCTTGAAATTCTAATTTTCCCTGGCCAGATAATTATCTTACATGTACGATAAAACTGCCTCTGGTATGATGTACAGTACCTTCTCCAACTATTGTACATTTTAAACAATAATTCTGGGACTGAGCTTTTTAAGACAATGATTAAAAAGCATTCTCATAAAAAATAACACGCCTTTCCAGTGGCTGTCTGTTGAAACCTGGGATATTTGTGTAACCGGTTCGAATGAGGGGGCAGCAACCTGTGCAAACCCCCCGGCCTCCCTTGGACTTCCAGCATGTCTTCTCCCAGGTTTAGGGGAGCAGGACAGAGACCTTTGTCTAGGAGAACTGGCAGGACAGGAGGCCACCTCCTCCACTTCCATAACACTTTCTCCTGTCAAGTAACCTTTCCAGTGGCTGTCTGCTGATACTGTACCTGGGCACGTGCAACAGGTTTGACTGAGGGGGTAGCAATCCGTGGGCAAACCCCACCAGCCTCCCTTGGACTTCTGGCATGTCTTCTCCCAGGTTTAGGGGAGCAGGACAGAGACCTTCGTCTAGGAGATCCGGCGGGAGGAGAAGCCAGCTACTCCAATTGCATAATGCTTTCACTCATCACTTTGCGGGAAGCAGCGCCATCTGAAAACGTTTTCCCATAAACGCCTTCAGTGACACACCTAACTTCACCACTGAATACACCAGAAGGATAATTTTCTTGTGAAACTTAAACTCTAGGCTGGCAAGGGCATCAGGTTCGGAAGTGAGAGAACCAGGCGCGGGAGTAGGTGGATTAAAGGTAGGAGGGCTAGTAGCAAGAGAAAAAAGGCGGGAAGGGGGAAGAAGGAATAGTAGAGCTATCTTCTAACCTAGGCTAAAGGGCAGCTTGTTTCTCAGCTCTAGAGGCCGCTTTCCTTTCTATCCCTATCTAACTTGTCTAGTTGAGATATAAGTACCTTCTACTCTTGCTAACCATTACATTGAGTACAAGTTTTCTCCCTACTATATCCTGTCCCTTGCATTAACTGCAAATTGTATGAGAATTATATGAAAAATAATTAATCTGATTTGTAACTTTCGCTATGATAGCGAAGATAGGTGAACTTGAAAAGATGTAACAATAACCAAAGAACTAGAAAAAATTATCCTGAAAGATATTAAAGCTTGAAGGCTACTCAAATAAGCGATGCTACTTCACTGAAATCCAGCCATACAACCGAAAATCAGTGAACAAAAGCTGCAGCAAACCCCGATGTTACTCGAGACCACGACAGAAACAGAATGACGTTTATGGCTAAGTTGTTCCCAGTACTCCCGTAGTGGGTGGGGCTTATCACCCACACTAATCTTTCAAAGTGCTACCACGATTTTTAAGTTAAGGGCTGCCGCGTGAATTAGAAACTATAGCTATGTAATTACCTGGTAAATTATATGAAGATATGTCTTTGTGATAAAATGACCCACTCATTCTCATACTAGAGTATGAAGTCAAAACAGTTCAGTAAAGCAGACATAAAAAGATGAATGAAGGTGGATACACCAACATAAAGATGTGCTCACAGTTATCCCGGCTTTTTCCTCCATTTCCAGAAGCAACTACATAAATTGCGCCATAGCCTTTCCTCCCATATGTAATGCCATGTATCAGTGCTTTACTTGCTAGATGATGGGGGCCATCAACTGTCTTGCCATCATCATCAGGTCCCCAGCTGTGGATGGAAAAAGGTACTGAAGATCACTCAGTTCCCCAACTGCATAAAAATGATACTTTAATATAATAATTATAATGCTTAAGTACAGGGTACAATGTTATGACATTTTAATTAAGTAATTAACAACTAATGAAACTCTGTTATAAAAAAAATGTTTGTTTTGAATATTTTATGAAATGCTAACCATGGCATTACTAGAGAAGTTACAATACTTTGGTTACTTTGGTATTTCAAAGGGCTGACATCTTAGAATTTATGTATGAAAGAACTTATAGGACTACAGTATAAGGAATACTTCTTAACTGGGAAATACTCTCGCAACACCACATCAGGTACACAAAATCTTTTATCAAAGCCTGTAGAATATATATTCACAATAACAACAACAATAATACTAATATGAATAACACAATAATGCATTATATAAGTCCCTAAGCTATGTTTGCCTACAAAAATTCACCAACAAAGCAAAAAGACCTGACAGCAAAGGAAAGCATATCTGGAGAATTTACATTTAAATAATTAATACTATTACAAGAAAAATTTTACATTGTTTTCTGACTTTCATATTTCTCAATCTAATCTGCAGTTTGTTTTTAATTATAACTCTTCAAGCATATGATGAACCAAAAACAGTAAACACAGTATTCTTAACTCTCAAATCCATATTACCTTTGTTAGCACTAACTATTTAAAGCTAAAAATATCCAATCTTTATATCCTTTCCAAGTCAACCCCAAAGGAATGATTGATGGATGACCAGCTAATTGTGCTCTCTCTCTCTCTCTCTCTCTCTCTCTCTCTCTCTCTCTCTCTCTCTCTCTCTCTCTCTCTCTCTCTCTCTCTCTCTCTCTCCTTACAAGATTTGCCTATCCAAGGCAGCACACTAACACACAGATGGCACAACTCAACAACTGAGGCAAACTTGGAAGATAAAAATAACCACTGAAATTTAACCTTTAAATACACAATATGAATAAAAAATTTGCTAGGCACAGTTGGGCATATCTGATGTTCTCAGTTTATCCTAAATTTGAGAGATTTAGAAAAAGAAATGTGATTTTACACCAGGAAAGATGGAGGTTAATAAATTCTATAAAACTCAACTTTCTTAATTCTAACCTCAAAACTTCATTTTTAAAATATAAAGAAGACTTGTTATTTGCAACAAGCTCCAATAAATGGTTTGTGCAAATCACAAAAGTTTAAACAGAACTTGACTGCACTCTGCACTCACCTACAAGAGTAAATGTCATTTACTTCTAGGCCTTGGATGAATGCTGCTGCTTCCATAGAATCAGTCATACGTCCTCCAAGCACTCTTATTCCAGAAATATTAGCTTGGTAAGCTACACCCACACCACAAACACTATTTGCTACAGCTGCTATTTCCCCAGCGCATCTTGTTCCATGTTCATTGCGCTCTGAAAGTAAAGGCATCTGTGTCGCATTACATGAACCACAAAAAGAAAGCTTGCATGCATTTCTGTACTGTGTAATAGCCAACTTGCCTTATTTAATCAATGTATTGGAAGATTTTTCCAAATACTGTAGTTTCTTCAGAATGATCTTATACCTTACGCACCAAAGACCATATGAATGCTTATACATAAACATGATATTTTAATGATAAAATAAAGTTTGTTCATACTTACCTGGCAGATATATATATAGCTGTATTCTCCGAAGGTCCGACAGAATTTCAAATTTCGCGGCACACGCAGTGGCCGGTCAGGTGGTTAGTACCTATTCCCGCCGCTGGGAGGCGGGTATCAGGAACCATTCCCATTTTCTATTCAGATTTTCTAACGCCACTGTCTCCTGAGGGGGAGGAGGGAGGGCAATATAATATATATATCTGCCAGGTAAGTATGAACAAACTTTATTTTATCATTAAAATATCATTTTGTTCATGAGACTTACCTGCCAGATATATATATAGCTGAATACCACCTTTGGAGGGGGTAGAGACAGCCAAGAAATAGGAAAAACCAATTATTGGTAAAATTATTTTGGTTCCTTATCTGATAGCGTAGCTGACTGAGTGGTTACTGTCACTCTAGTCTGCTTCTGCTTTACTAGAGACCCCAGCGAGGTAGTGACCTATATAGCTGGCGACTTCTAGATGATCTGTCAACGGGGCGTGACCACAATGTGACTAGATCATAGCCCATACAAAGAGGACAAAAGAGCATTACTAACCACCTAACCAACACCTAAAGCGTTAGTTTGCAAAGGATTGGGAAGACTGCCTCCAGTAGTCGACCCAACAACCACAAAAACACAATTAAAAAGGGGATAGGATCAGAGTTACCCCTTGTCCCCAAGGTTGCTGAAGCAGCAATGTATGGTCCCAGCGAAAAGCAATTTCGTATGCTACCTAAACATCTTGCCAAGAGTGTGAGGCAAACACCGAATTGACTTCGCCAAAATGTGGCACTAAAATGTCACGGAGTACCATATTTTTCTTGAACGCCATGGAGGTAGCAACTGCCCTCACCTCGTGAGCGTTAACTCTCAACAACTTGAAGTTGGAGTCGTCACAACTAGAGTGTGCGTCCTTAATGACGTCCCTAATGAAGAATGCCAGTGCATTCTTCGACATAGGTTTAACTGGTTGCCTCACAGAACACCATAAAACATCCAATGGACCACGAGTGTCCTGTGTTCTTTTAAGGTAGAACTTGAGAGCTCTAACTGGACATAGAACTCCCTCAGGTTCCTGTCCAATAAGGTCTGCTAAACCTTTAATTTCAAAGTGTCTAGGCCAAGGGTTAGAAGACCTATCATTCTTAGCCAAGAACTTAGGGCTTAAAGAATAGACAGCATTGTGTTCCTTGAAGCCCACATGACGGCCTCGAACTTCTCTCACTCTCTTCGCCGGAGGAATGCCGTTTCGAGTAACATCCTTAAGAGATGCAGAGTGGAGAGGCTCAAAAGGACTAACCATCAAAAACTTGAGCATTACGTCCAAGTTCCAAGCAGGGGAAATCAGCTGAGGAACCTTGGACGTCTTGAAAGAGCTCAAAGATCGTGGAGGTCCTTATTGTCAGACAAAGCTAATCCTCTGTGTCTGAATACAATCGAAAGCATGCTCCGATAACACTTGATAGTCGGAACTGCTATATCGAGTTTTTCTCTTAAGTAAAGGAGAAAATCCGCAACCTGGCTCACAGTGATAGAGGAAGAGGAAAAGCCCTTCTTTCTACACCAACCTTTGAAGGTTGCTCACTTCGCTAGATATATCCTTTAGATGAAGAACTTCTGGCTCTAGCGATGGCCCGTGCCACCTGGCCAGAAAAACCCCTTCGCTCTGACCAAGTTTCGATAGTCTGAAAGCAGTCAGGTTCAGAGCGGGAGATTCAAAGATATCTCGTGAAGTGGGTTTGTATGAGCAGGTCTGCTCTCATAGGAAGGGTCCTCGGAACGCCTACCAACCAGAAGAGAAACTCCGAGAACCAGTGGTTCAAGGCCAAAACATGGGGATGAGAGTCATCCTCGTCCCCTTGTGAGGCCGCGAACTTGCGTGTATGACTTCTCCCAGAATTTAGAACGGGGAAAAAAGGCGTAAACATCTATTCCCGTCCAATCCCAGGGAAGAGCAACTATCGCAACTGCCCCAGGGTCGAGTACAGATGAGCTTTACAGAGGGAGCCTCGCTGTTCTTGAGGTCGTGAAAATATCCACAAGATGGCGACCCCAAAATTTCCAAAAATCTTGGCAAACCTCCTGATGAAGGGTCCATTCCTTCGGCAGGAGTTGATGGCGCCAACAGAGCAGGTCTGCTCGAACATTTTCGACCTCTGCCACAAAACTTGTGAGAATCGAAATGTTGCGAGCATAGGCTCAAAGAATAATCTCTCTTGCAAGGCTGAACAGGGAACAAGTATTGTCCGAGTTTGCTAGAACTACACGATTGCAAACTTGGACTCGAAGAATTGGCGAGCTAAAAGATAGCCGCCAAATCTTTGAAGTCGATGTGCCAGGACACCTGTTCCTCTCTCCAGGTTCCTAACACTTTCTCTCCCTCTAGTGTAGCCCCCAACCTGTTGACGACCCGTCGGAAAAACAACACTAGGTTGGGGTTCAGAAGCTTGAGGAGATCCCTTTCTGCAATTCCGTTGGATCGAGCCACCACCACAGATCCTCTTTATATAAGGAAGAATTCTCAATTCCTCTTTCAAGTCTTCCTTGCTTTGTCAGTTCTCCAACAAAAAGAACTGAAGAGGCCTGAGATGCAGACTCCCAGAAAACAAACTTCTCCAGCCAGGAAATGGTCCCCAGCAGACTCATTCCTTCCTTCACCTAGCATGTTTCCTTTTCCAAGAAGGCCGAAACTTTTTCGTACATAGAAGTTGCCGTTCTTGCGACGGAGACGCTATAAAAGCCGCTGAATAGATCTGAATTCCCAGACACAATGGACAGTGAGGGGATCAGCTGCGACTTCTCCACAGACCAGAAGTCCCAGGGACTTCACGAGTTGCAGAGTCAACTGAAGGTCCTCCAGATACCTTCGCCCGACGACGCCGAATCAACCAGTCGTCCAAGTAGAGTGAGATCCTGACGTGCGACAGATGCAACTGCATCGCAACGCGTTTTTCATGAGACGTGTAAACACCCTCGGAGCAAAATGTGACACCAACAGCATCTGGTGTTCCCAGGCGGTCAACCATCCAAGTACTGACCAGACCCAACGTTGCTTAACTTCGCTGATCGGACGAGAAGCGGTGTTTTCAACGTGGTATGGCCGTTGTGCAGAGTCCAAAGCAGAGAGCCCTGAACTGGTACGCCTAGTCCCCAAGACAACCTGAGATACTTCACCGAACGTGGATGAATTGGGGCGTGAAGATAAGTATCTTGGAGATCCAAAGATACCATCCAATCCCCGGGATGAAGGGCTCCTAGTATTGACTGCGAGGTCTCCATCTTGAACTTTTCCTTCCGACCAAGTTGTTCGACCTGTTGACGTCCAAGACGGGTCTCCAGCCTACTGAAAGTTTCAGGACTAGAAACAATCTGTAGTAAAATCCCGGGAACACCGAGTCAATATCTGTTCCACTGCTCTCCGCTCAACATCTGTTCGAGCAGGTCAAACAATTTTCTGTTTGACAGGAAGGCAGTTGGGAAACAAAAACAAAAAAGAGGAGACAGGAAGGGAATCAAGTAACCTCTCTCTAACAGTAGGAGGGACCAAACGTCTGCCCCTCACTCTTTCCAGGCTTGTGCAAAATGAAGCCTGGTTGCAAAGGAGTCTGGAGATGAAGGGAGTCACTTGCTACCTCTCTTGAAGTGACATTCCTTCGGAAAAAAAACTCTTTCTCGTGGTGCGGGTCTCGTGTTGCTTCCCATGGAAGCCCCTTTTGTTATGCAAACATTTAGCTTTCGTTTACTTTTTGTATCTGAGATCGGTGCAAGCGTTATGAAGGAGATGCAGTTTGAATGTCGATAACTTTAGTTTTGAGAAAAACGATATTTTTTGCTTCTCTGTGTATTTATTTGCTTGCCGTTACACAGTTTGATGTTTTATGACATAATGAAAAGCCAAAAATAGACCTGCAAAGTAATATAACTTCGCTAAAATGAAGCTAAATGAAGCGAGTGTCAAAACACGGCTGAGGTTGGCCAGCGACGTTTTACTTAGACAAGCTCTGAGCTGCTACTGACTGACTGCCACTGACTGCCC
This sequence comes from Macrobrachium rosenbergii, assembly GCF_040412425.1. Taxonomy (NCBI): domain Eukaryota; kingdom Metazoa; phylum Arthropoda; class Malacostraca; order Decapoda; family Palaemonidae; genus Macrobrachium; species Macrobrachium rosenbergii. The sequence goes on along the minus strand of NC_089780.1, from coordinate 1,587,035 downwards.
TGCGCATTCCTGTCTTTCGCTGATGCGCACTATGTCCACAGGGTTGCCATAGATCGCATTAGATATTATTTCATAGCTAAAAGGAAATTACCACCGATATACTGACAATATCATTACATTATATGAAAAATGTAATTTGACTATGATAGGTTACTGTTTTGTTTATAACTTCTAACTGTGGCGAACTTTTTAAATAAAACTTTCTGAGAAGATAGTCAGGATATGTATGATGCCATATATAAATATCCCAGAAAATTTTATTTCCGATTTTTTCACAAACGCTCCCCTTAAGACAAAGACAACTGCGAGGGTGGAGAGAGAGGAGCCGACGGTTGAAAAGTCTCAGGAAACAGATCCCTAAGAAAAAGCCAGAGTCTGATAATCAGAGGAAGAAGAAGACGAAAGAAGTTTCTCTTCATACAAAGGCTGTGACGAAAGAGGATGTTCTTCCGCAGCTGGTGGGTCTTGAGTGAGTGGTGAAAGTAGTTCCGATTCGCCGATCACGTAAGCGGGAACTCCCGCGAACGAAGAAGTCGCCAACTAGAGTAACGATAGTAAACATAAGAAATGTGGAACGCTTCACGATTAGCGTGTCATCCTTGCGCAAGAGCCATGCTAATCTTCTCTGTATCGTTCCAATAGTATATGTACTGCCGAAGCAAGTACTGGCTAAATTAAGAAGGACATCAAATGTTGAAGCGGGTAGTTGTGCGACATGATGAACAACTGGAGCGGTGTCAACACAAGACTTGAAGCTATACGGGCGAAGCGAAGCGGAGCGTCATGGCGTGACGCGCGAGAGGCTCCGTGGCAAGTACTAGAAGAGAGTCACAGCGCGTGGCGCGCGCCAGCGTCATGGCTGAAGCGCGCCGAGGCCAAGGTGAGGAGCGCGTGAAGCGTGAGAAGCGCACGAAGAGCAAGACGCGCTCCTGGCGCGAGGCAAGAGAAAAGGCCAACACCTCAACTCGGGAAGACGAATAGGAAGCCACTAAACACTCTCTCTCTAGAAGACAGACGCTCTGTATCGTTCCCTGAAGCGGGAGACGAAGGTGAAAGTCTGTACCTCTTAACAGGCAGATTCGAATCTTGAAAGGTTCATGAGAGCATCCAGCTGTTGTTGCAAACCCAACAAAATCTTACGCGTTGGAGAAGCCACTCTCTCGGGAGAAGGGCTGAACCTGAGAGAAGGAAAGGGGCGAGAGACGTATACTTCCTTCCACAGGGGAAGAAGCTCTAGCCCTTGCCTTAGCGACAGGGGGTCGAGTAGAGTGATCATTCGAAAACACTTTATTCTCTTCTGCAGAGGAATATCCACGCAACTTTCGGGAAGAGTACAAACGTCTAGAGGAAGAGGACGTGAAGCGTCCTCTCCTCTAAGCTTCTCTTAAGAGGGCGAGAGTCCAACCGAGAGCTCCAACCCCGTGGCGGGGAGGACGTGTCGGAGGACGAGAAGCAATCCTTCAGGATGCGTGCCTGAGCACGATCCCTGGCAGCCTGGGTAGCGTCATCAGGACCTGCCGAAGGGACGCCAGATCGGTGGGAAGCCCCGTAACCCTCATGCGGCTTTCGACATGCCCCTCCCTGGTCCTGGGAGTTCGACAGAGGTCCAGGCCTAGAGGCATTATAGGGCCGATCTGACGCCCCTCCACAACACTAGGGGGCACTAGCACTAACACTATGCGTTTGAATTGCATTCACTTTAGTTTCAAGAGCACGCATTGACTCCACACGAGAGCAGGGAATTACCTTCTGCAGCAACAAACTACAGGGTTAGTAATAAATTACTACAGGGTTACTAGTAGGAGAAAACCCCGACTGTCCAACTAAGGATGCACTCTAGGAGGAAGATTTCCTCAGCCTATCACGCTCCAATTTAAGCATATAGGCTTCATATTTCTTCCACTCACCCTCAGACAATCCCACACATTCATTACCGATTATCATAGAGCATTGAACACCCTTACATATCATACATAAAGAGTGAGGAACTATCAAAGTCTTCGATAGCCTCACCTCGATAGCTAGAGGTAAGACATCTTAATTATAAGAAAAGCCAAAAGCAAAATCAAAAACGGTCCACAAAGAGCGTATGCCAAGTCACAGATCCAGTCGAATACCAAAAACAACCAAAATACTTAAGTGACAACAAATTTCGAAATCCAAAGGCGGAGGAACTGACAACAGGTGTTGACAGTCCGGCGACAGAGAAAATCTGAATAGAAAATGGGAATGGTTCCTGATACCGCCTCCCAGCGGCGGGAATAGGTACTAACCACCTGACCGGCCACTGCGTGTGCCGCGAAATTTGAAATTCTGTCGGACCTTCGGAGAATACAGCTATATATATATCTGGCAGGTAAGTCTCATGAACAAAAGTACAATATTATGGATTACTCAAATTATAAATACCGTACAGTGGAACCATGGTTCTTGAACTTAATCTGTTCCAGAAGGATGTTCAAAACCTTCAGCCTCTACACAGTCCTAACAGTAGCTAACATAACGTTTTCGTTAGAACTAGAAGTCTAACTACGCCTCACTATACCATGTATATAAGCCGCTTTGCTTATTAAATTTTTCAAAACACCCCCTGTTAGCCTTGAAAGCATCACTACCTCTACAGTATTAGCATTTTTTCCATTTTTTTTTTCTTTTTAAGCAGCCATCATGCAGACGCTCTACTTTTTCACAAATGATTGCCCTAAAAATACTATCACTAAGTGTTTTTCATTATCTAAATCAACAGCAACATTTATACCACTTCAACAACTGACTTGGATCTTTGTTTTGTAAGCACTTTCACCCCTTCAGCAATATCTGCTCCTCTGATGACCTCTTCGTTTTTTGGTATGGTGGAGATTGTAGGCTTCACCTTACTGAAATGCTCAGCAAGACCAGAGAAGCAAGTCCCCCTCTAATATTCAGCTACAAGATCTTTTTTCGTCTCTATCGTAGATAAGCGATTTGAAAAATACAAATAAACATAAAAATAAAAGTTCAAAAAAGTAAAAATAAAAATTATAATAATGTGGCTCTTATCACTTGTCTTTTTGATTTGCTGTTATCACTATCCTTATTTGGTCCCATAGTGGCCTTTTTTTAATAAGAATATTAAAAAAACTTGAAGAAACACCCAAACTTTAGTGGAAGTGTGCACTGAACAACAGGTATGGCCAAACTACCCCAACCACCCTTTGTTTCAGCAAGCATGATTGGAGACGAATCCCATACAAGTTCCAAACTGCAATATACATTCTACCAAAGTGGGGCTGGCTCTTTGAGAACCAAGGATACATTCAATAACCATTCAATAACATTTGAGAACTGAGGTTCCACTGTATCTGTGCTTCAATTTCCTTAGGATGGTGTACCTACAGTATTTTAAATTTGTACTATAAATTTATATCCCCAAAAGTTCAATGATACTATGAAACGGACTGATTCATAGATACTTACTTTCCAAATACTGGTAATACATCAACAAAAGTCACTGATGCTGAAGAAATGCAGGAAATCAGCAAGATTACAAAACTCTTAAAATATCATTCACACAAATAATCAATTACTGTACACCTACAGTAAAAAAAAAACCTACGGAAAAACTGTCAAAGTAATACAAATTACTATTAAATGGGCTCTTCTAAAACTTATGAAACAGCTTAACCTCTTAAACTACAGGAGCTACATAACTCTACAGGACTCAAAAACATCCTCACCGGAACTTCTTCAAAGCAGTGATTACCCCTCCTCATCAATCTACTTCAGAGATGAAAAATAGCACCCTCCTGTCATGTCCTGGCAACTAGGACATTCTACCAATAAATGTCAAACAATATGGGGTACCCAGAATTCATAACAAAATGCCTTAGGTTCACCGGCCATTATAACCCCATGATTCAAAAGTGTGGTTAATTCTAATTCAGAAGTGGCAATTTCTCATCTCATCACATTATAATACATTCTTGGGAAAACTGATTTGCTAATTTCCTGCATTACTAGTTCATTTTGGCAACACTAATCCCAATAATTTTCAGTCTTCTTTATTTTTTCTTGTAACTGAGAATATATTAATACTGTAAGTTCCCAAGGAATATTCATTCTCTGTATTGAATAATAATTTTCTCATGATATTCTGGACCTTCTTACCGGCTGGCATTCTACTGTTTCCTGTATGTACCTCTCCCTTTAAATTACTGCTCAGCTCTCGTTCTCTTCATATGCCCCACCCATCTGAATCCTTTTTCAAAACTTCTAAACACCTCATTTCTCAGCTACTAGTCTCATTTTCTAAGTATCATTACATCTGCTGTGTAAAAAACATATTTACAGTCTCATTTTCTAGGTATCATTGCATCTGCTGTGTAAAAAAACACATGTCTCATGAACAGCCATAAATTTTGTTGCCTAATAAGATACTCTTATACAGTGCTTCCCCACTTTTTCACTGTTCACTTTTTTTGTGCTTCATTTTGTCGCGGATTTTTGTGGAACACGTTATTCACTTTTCCGCGGGGGAAATTTCACTAATTCGTGGATTTTGTAGACAACAATACTACAGTGTAAGTACACTGTAAATTATTTTTGTCATAAAAATCTGTAAATAGTCATGAACACAATATGAAAAAATACAGTAATTAGTGAACAAACAGTGTTACTCTATGAAGAAAAGTGAATTAGTGGTAAGTTTAATTGTTTTTACCAATATATCAAGAAAACGGGACACCTTCAATACTGAGAGAAAACAACTATGCTTATTTATACAAGGGTAACCTGGTTAGTTGTATTAAACATTTTATAGATATTTTGTTGTGCTTACATTAATATTAATATTTTAAAATTAGTAAATCATTTCAAAAGCATTTTAGGGGCATATACAGTATACATAAGAGTAACAGTCGTAAAAGGGTACAAATATTAATCTAAGATGACTTAGGGTGTTTTGGGATGATGGTTTGGGGGGGCACTTTTCTTTGAAATGATATTGAATTGTTTTAGTATGATAATTTAAGGTATGTTTTTGTTTGAACTACTAAATTAGGCAGTGGACTTTTAAAATAGACAGCTATAAGCATTTTAGTTTAAGGGGTACAGGGTATTTGGCAGTTATAAGCACTTATAAGCATTTTTAGGAGGGGATTTAGCATTTCTACGGTGGGTTCTGGAATCTTTCCCCCCGAAAAAGTGGGGGAGCACTGTATACACATAGCCAAAAAATTCATTCCTTATCATCTATATTATTTGCTCCATATTCAGTCTGTCACAGGATAAATCAATATTCTTTGGCAATTTCTTAGTTTAACTTCAATGCAACATATGCCATATGTAATTTGTTATAAGAATACTATACTGCACAGATGTACATCATGCCAATTTAGTTGAAATAAACACAAATGACAAAAAAGCACAAAACTGCCCTCCACAAAAATAAAGAAAAAGAGACTGACCACCATTTTTAACTGGGGAAGGATCGGAATCATCTGAATTAATGTCGTAAGACCCGGCTGGATTGTAGTTATCCCTCAAATCTGGGTGTTGCCATTCAAGTCCATCATCAATTACGCAAACCGTAACACCTCGGCCAGCTATGCCACTTTCCCACACTCCAATGACATTGATGTCATACTGTCCTTTAATGTTGCTCTTCTGAAAAGTATGATGAATTTACAGAAATGTGTATAAAACTGATAAAACAGAACAGAATATACAATTTAGGCCAAAGGCCAAGCACTGGGACCTATGAGTCATTCAGAGCGCTGAAAGAAAAGAGAGTAAGAGGTTTAAAAGGTGTAACTAGAGGAAACCCTCCCATTTGCACTATTAAACACTGTTAGAAGAGGGTGGAAAGTATGGAAGAAAGCATATGAATGGATGTACAGCAAAAGGGATGAAAGGGGTTGCAGCTACAGGGTATAAAAGAGATGGATTGAAAATCTGAATTCTACTCTCACTCTAAAAAAAAAGTAAAAAGCAAAAGTCAATGGTGAATTCATTTCTGACACAAAGCAACAATATTTTAAGTTCAGATGTAGCATCATACAGAACAAGCAAAGTAGCAATACCTTAAAAGCTAACATTAGAAAAAATATTTTCATAAGAAAATTAAGTTTCATATATATTTACCTAGTAATTACATAGCTACAGTTTCTAGCTCGTGCAGCAGCCTATATTTAAAAAATTGTAGTAGCACTTCAATAGTTTAGTGTAGGTGACAAGCCCCTCCTACAAATGGGCGTACTGGAAATGACTTAGCAGAAAACCTCATTCTGTTTGTGCCCTTATGTCCATGAGAGGGGAGGAGGGAGGGCTCCAATTCTGTAATTACTTGTTAAGTATATATGAAACTTAATTTCATTAAGAAAATAACATTTTCACATAAGTAACTTAGCAAGTAATTACATAGCTGAATCCCACATGGAAACGAGGTGGAATACATGGACATGTTCTACTCCAAAACATTAAGTTATAATAATGACTTTGAAGTAGAAACAGTGCTTGTAATTTCCTTACCTGGTAAGAGCTACTGCAGGTGAATACTGCCTCTGGTTGGTGCTCATCTTAACCTGTAGTGGCATGGCGGTATAGCCTTGGAGCGCCTCTACTTAGGTGGGAGCTTTGCAGCAAAGGATGGCTAACAAAGCTTACAAAAGGTGCCCTTGCCCTGGGCGCAGTACCAGAATAAAACAATCAGACAACACTTTCACATATACTGAAAACATCACATCCCATCCCCTGAGACAGGTGGGAACTCCAGGTACACTGTACCCGCTGGCCCCCGACAATTCGACACCCTACTTCGAGGCGAAGAGATGGTAGGAGAAAAAGAGAGATTCCTATGCTTCCTCCCCAAATACCATGCCAGCCACTGATAATGGCCCAAGGTACTGCAATTTTCAAACACTATTTCAACTTCTTTCAAACAATGAGAAGCGAAGATCGGTTCGCACTTCCAGTAAGCCAACTGCAGAATGGAAGTTAGGGACATATGTGCCTGAAAGCTAATAAGGTAGAGACTGTCCTGACGTCATGAGCTTTCACTTTAAAAATAGGCAAAATGTCCTCCTGAATCTGAGAGTGCACCTCAGAAATTAAGTCTTTGAGGAAGAGGGACAGTGCATTCTTAGTCAGAGGACAATATGGGTTCTTGACAGAGCACAGAGGTTATTGGATGGTTCTCTGATCATCTTGGTCCTGCTCAGGTAACACCTTAAAGCCCTCGCAAGACAAAGAACTCTCCTTCTTCAGAGCCAACGTATCCGTTAAGGTCTTAATGGAGAAAAAAAGGGGCCAAGACTTAGAAAGGTCCTCGTTCTTGACTAAAAATCCACGGGTAAAGTAGCAAACTGTCTCCTTGTGAAAAAACCTACCCTTTATGGATGGCTTGGAACTCGCTAATATGTTGGCAGTAGCCAAGGCCACAAGGAAGAGAGTCTTCCGAGTAAGGTTTCTCCGAGAAGAGGAACAAAGGTTTCAAAAGGAGGACCTGTCAGCCACTGCAACCGGATCTTCCTTTCTTGCTTAGACGTATCAAAGGACTTGACGAGGTCGTTAAGATCTGGGATTAACACAAGATTCAGGACCCCTGTGTTTAAACACTTGAGCTAAACACAGCTCGATACCCCTTAATGGTGGAGGACGAGAGATTCCTACATCTCCTCGGATAAAGGAAACCTGCAATTCTGGGTCACAGATATCTCAGAAGAAGAGATGTTGAGTCTGAGACACCAGCTTTGGAAAATCTCCCACTTAGCAGCTTGGAAGTTGTGGCTAGGAAATCGACACCTGCATCTTGCAATAGCCTCTGCAGTGTGCCTTGAAAACTCTTACACCCTGACAAGCTTCTGGACAGTCTGAAGCCTGTCAGGGCAAGAATGGACAACCTTTTGGTATCTCTTAAAGAGAGGTGGTCTAAGTAGACACAGTTTTTAGGGGAAGGAGTCTTGGACAGTCCACCCACAACCTTAGCAGGTCCTGGAACCATTCTTCATGGGCCAGAATGGGGTTATGGAAGTCATCATAATGTTGCGATGAGCCCAAGACTTGTTCAGCACTTCCCTGACCATGGTGAAGGGTGGAAAGGCGCAGTGGTCCAAGTGGGACCAATATTGCCATATGGTGTCTGTTGCCCATGCTAGAGGGTCCGGGGCCTGAGAACATAAGAGAGGAAGGCAATGGTTCCTTGAGGTGGCAAGTAGGTCAATGTCGGCCTGCCCCATAGTATCGCAGATTCTGAGAGACCAGGGGATCCAAGGTCCACTTGGTGGGAAGGACTTACATTTCAACAGCTCAGCTCGTCCGCCAGAATATCTAGTTTGCCCTGAAGTAAATCGAGTGACTAGACTAACTAGATTTGATCTGTCCACAGTAGAAGGTCTCTTGCTGTCTGGCACAGAGAAACTGAGTGAGTGCTTCCTCGCTTTTGTATGTGCATTAGGGCTGTGGTATTGTCTGAATGGACTGCCACAGTCTTGTTGCGAACTAGGGTTGAGAGGCACTAAAGCCCTAATTGAATTGCTTTCAGGTCTCTGATGTTGATGCGAAGGTTCTGTTCTTCTGGAGACCACGTCCTGGAAGCTTCCCAGTAACCCACCAGTAATCTGTATGTTGTTGGGTTTGCAAATATTATTTCCCAGCCATACTGAAAAATGTTTTAGATACAGGCAGTCCCTGGTTATCAGCAGGAGTTCCGTTCCAGACGGTGTGATGATAACTGAAAATCGCTGATAACCGAAAATGGCTGATAATAGCCCTTATCGGCACCGATAACTGGGGATCAGTGCTGCTGCTAAGTGGGGATCGGCACTGATAACTGGAGATCGGCGCATATCGGCGCCAAAAATCCAGCTGTCGTCGCTAGACAAGCAGTGTAAAACCAGATCACCAATAATCGAGGCCGCCAATAACAGGGGACTGCCTCTATATTAAAAAAAATTGCTATGAGCAATATGCTTTGTGTCTTCTGGAACATGTTTAATCATGACATATGGAATGTCACATGGTATGAGAGCAGAATCCTTGTCTTCTGCTTTTCTGATTAATGGGTTAGCAGATCAGTGGTCACTTTGATCCACATTAATCTCTTCAGCTTCAAAAGCATAAAGAACTGCTCCAGATGTCCTCTGACTGGACTGGAAAGATTAACTGTCGCCAATCATTTTTACCCTGATTCCTTTGGGGATATTTAATACAAAATTACAGGCAGTTCCTGCTTATTGACAGGGTTTCCATTCCCAAAGAAGTGACGATAACCGAAAATCACTGATAACTGGAAATTGATGAATATCAGCGCTTACTGGCACCGATAAGCGGGGATATCGACACATATCAGGCTCCATATTGGACCAAGAGGACTCTCTACCAAAAGCAAGAAAAAAAAATGCATTATCCTGACCTTGCCTTTCCTCAGAGAACTGTCCTAAACACTGTGTCACGATCCAAAGGCACTGAAGGAGATCAACGAAGATTCCTTTCTCTACCCTCAAGCCTAAAACTAGCCACAGATCCAGCCAATTTGGCCTGACTGGCTGTTCTCAGTGAACACAAGTGTATACACTACCAGTCCCTTGCTGGATGGCACAATTATGCTGACACTGGTTACATGCACATCCCTGGGTTCACCAAGCTGGCTCCAAAGAACCCAGAGATTAGTCCACAGAAGTTTGGATCTTCCTTTTGCACCTCCCATGAGTTATGAATGGGACAAAAGAGACAGGGTTGGTTCTTCTCTCCCAAGAAGACCAAGAGGAGGATCAACCATGAGCAGGCTCATGGACATGGACTGGGATCATTCACAGGCAAGATCAGGAACAGATCTTTCCACTCCACCCACAACAAACTGCTCTTGTAAATTGCTACAATGACTGCAGTCACCCTTTGAAGAAGAGCTATATCCATGTGAAAAATTCTTAGCCTTCTTGCAGAGGGCTGACTTTTAAGTCTTCTTCTTGTGCTTCCTTTTGTCAAAGGATGGGGAAATGCTAAGAAGGTGAGAAGAGGATGAATAGAAGGAAGGAAGGGAGGAAGCATGCTCGCACTTAATTTTTATGATATGGGCCTCTCCAATCTATCCTAGGCCCACCAAAGACAGAGTCGAGGCATGCATCCCTAAAGAAACAAGAGCAGGAGCCCTATAGCATCAACAGCAGGGAAATCAGCAGCAGAAACCATGGAAACAGCAGGAACAGCATTTGAAGTCCAACTTGGGGAGGCTACTACCAATTCAGAAGAGTCCACTGAGACAGAGAAAGGAGTAAAAGTCTTGGGCATAGCTGAGAGCTCCAAAAGCACAAAGAAGGATGGATATCTGTTAACCTGGGGGAATGCATGAAAGCCTTCAGCAGCTCCTTCATCCCATCACGATGCCTGTTTGTTGGCACAGCAGCAACAGGAAAGGTGGTATCAGAAGGGTCAATGGTCATAGTAGGCATGGCCATTGTACTGTCCAACATCCCTTCCCAAAAGCACCAAGGTTGATCACCGTCTAGCTCAAGCATACCCTTCCTGGACTAAGCAAGGGGGGGAACATCCAAATGGTCACAGCAATAGAACATGGGGTCATTGTAGCCAAGACATTTGAAGGCTGGCTGGCATAAACAAAGATGTGTAGGCCTCAGAAGACACCTACGGTGCCATCATGGGCCACTTCCTCTCCATCCTGCACCTCTTCCACAGAGAAAGGTAAACAAGAAAGACACTTGCTGCAGTTCAAAGATAGAGTAGACTCCTGAGCCATGCAAAAGGAACAAATAAAATGAGGATCGTTGTTCACAGGTGACAAAGTGCCCACACACACCCTGAACATCTATGCTGATTAAACTTTCACACAGGAAAATCAGGGATCATCATTCATACCAGAGTCAACACTAAAACTGTAAGGAAAGTCAAAGTTGTGTCACTGAGTGGGAAGTAAAGAAAACCCAAAAGCTGAGAGTGGAATGAGTGGGTGGTTCTCCATACCTCACTCATTTTCTGCTAGTTAGCAACCCTGTTATCAAAGTGCAATGACTGAACTTGATGACATGATATAATTGTAACCTACATCAAGGAACACGTTGCCAACAGCAAGAAAAACAAAAGTTTAAAATCAATGTTCATGTACTTCTGACATACAGATAAACTACCAAACACACATACACACACACACACAAATATTATTGTAAGGAGCTTCACAACCAAAGACAAGTTCCTTTACCAGAGCAGAAACAAAAACTTCTTGACTCAAGTAAGGCCAGAGAAAAAGTGAGGGTTGACCGGTGAGCAGGCAGTAACCCCACTACCTTACCTACCTAGTCCCCAAGTTTCACCAAACAAACCAGTTTGCACCAAAGGTCTATTCATATAAAAGACAAGGGTTTGCATTCTCGTAGGAACAAACATAAACTGATGGCATAAAACTTTTATAGCATATTTAACTGAAATATATCAGGTTTTATTTGACGAGCTCGAGTGTACACTTTTATCTAGATCAACTACAGTATACTCATTTAAAAACAAAACAATCATATCAAAAATGAAAGATCAGCATGATGCATAATATGACTGCATCACTGTCTAGCAAGAGAAGAAAACCAACAAGCAAAATATAGCTTACCAAATGCCACTGCTCACTATACAATGGGTCATGGAATTCAATGCTACGCTTTTGTCGAGATCTAAGGACTTCTTGCTTGGCAAAACTTACGCAAGGGTGACTATCAAGGTACAGCTTCAAGCACGACTCGAGAAAAAGAAACATATCACTACCTTTCAATTTCTTCCAGTTGTAAGTACTGTACATTTCTCTAGTTTCATTTGTTGCACTATACAAACTCTGATGAAACCTTTTTTCTCTTTGCTTCCATCTACGTTTCTCTTTTGAATAAATCTTAAAATACGGATGCGCAACAATGTAAGTCTTTTCGAAACTCGTCAATTTTTTCAACAAAATGAGTTGTGTGGGTACATCCACTGAACAATAATTACTTGTTAAATCCACCGATAAAAACCTACTCGAAGGTACACTATCTTTAGTTCTTAATTTGTGATTTGGTAAAAGTCTTCGGGTGTCACTAGAAAATTCCTTTTTACTATCTTGTACTGTCTTTCTGTTTCTAGTCGATACATTTTTTATAACATCAGATATAATACACTTGTCCTTCAGTTCAACAACCCATGCTAAGGAGTACACACTGGAACCACGCTTTAAATGCAAGTCTCCACGGTGCCTGTACTCTGAGGGATCAATATCTCCCGTAACCCTCATGACAAGGCATAGCAGAAGTGTGTGAAGAAACAGACAACCTGAAGGCTTTGATTTAGGAAGGCAACAAAGTGCATGTAATGAGGAATCCATAGTGGTGCCCAGCTCTTCCTTGCATTTGTGCCATAGCAGTCCTGAAGACACTTTTACACAGCTGTCTGGAAAATAAGATTGGAGATATTATCACCTGAACAAAAGATGACTTCAAAAAATCTTTTAAAATTTATTTTTATATATAAAGGCTAACTAAAATAAATTTGCAGTACCTTGAGGCAAGCCCACCAAGATTAGAAGGCCATTTCACCAGAGAAACATAAAGTACAACAAAAAACCTGCTCATACTAGCATAGAATCAATTTCTATGCTAGTATGTTCTGAAGAACATATGAAGCAATTATAAAGAACTCTCCTGACAACACCTAAGGATGTGTATATCAGATCCCATACAAGTCATTTGACGGTTTCCATACTGATCAAACTAGAATATCAGAGCAAAAGAAAACAGAACAGAATAAAATAATATAAAAGATATGCAAAAGAGAACAGTGCAATTTTTGTTCATAACATACCATCCAGTAGGCAGTGCTGAAAAAATTACATTTTTATGATAAAATAAAGTTTGTTCATGAGACTTACCTGCCAGATATATATATATAGCTGTAATCTCCAAAGTCCGACAGAATTTCAAAATTCGCGGCACACGCAGTGGCCGGTCAGGTGGTTAGTACACATTCCCGCTGCTGGGAGGCGGGTATCAGGAACCATTCCCATTTTCTATTCAGATTTTCTCTGTCGCCGGACTGTCAACACCTGTTGTCAGTTCTCCCGCCATTTGGATTTCGAAATTTGTTGTCGCTTAAGTATTTTGGTTGTTTTTTGGTATTCGACTCGAATCTGTGACTTGGCATAGGCTTTTTCTGGACCGCTTTTGATTTTGCTCTTGACTTTTCCTTTAAGTAAGATGTCTTCCTCTAGCTATCGAGTCTGTAGCTCGAGTGAATGTAAGGTGAGGCTATCGAAGGCTTTGATAGATCCTCACACTTTATGTATGAAATGTAGGGGTGTTGAATGTTCTATGGATAATCGGTGTAATGAATGTGAGGCATTATCTGAAGGGGAGTGGAAGAAATATGAATCCTATATGCGTAAATTGGAGCGTGATAGGTTGAGGAGGTCTTCCTCCAGGAGTGCATCTGTAGACAGACAGTCAGGGATTTCACCTGCTAGTAACCCTGTAGTTATTAGTCCTAACCCTGTAGTGTTGCCTTCGGGCCCTGAGGTTGTTGCTGCAGAAAGTAATACCTTGGCTCTCGTGTTAGAGTCAATTCGCGCTCTTGAAAATAAAGTGAATGCCATTCAAGCGCAAAGTGTTGTTTGTGTTAGTGCCCCTAGTGTTGTGGAGGGGGCGTCAGATCGGCCCTATAATGCCTCTAGGCCTGGACCTCTGCCGAACTCCCAGGACTCAGGGAGGGGGCATGTCGAAAGCCGCATGAGGGTTACGGGGACTTCCCACCGATCTGACGTCCCTTCGGCAGGTCCTGATGACCCCACCCAGGCTGCCAGGGATCGTGCATGGGCACGCATCCAGAAGGATTGCTTCTCGTCCTCCGACACGTCCTCCCCACGTCGGGGTTGGAGCTCTCGGTTGGACTCTCGCCCTCTCAAGAGAAGCTTGAGAGGAGAGGACGCTTCACGTCCTCTTCCTCTAGACGTTTTGTGCTCTTCCCCAGAAAGTTTCGGGGATATTCCTCCGCAGAAGAAATTACGGTGTTCTACGGATTTTGACGCTGCTCGACGCCCCAGTCGCGCTAAGGCAAAAGCTGGAGCTTCTCCTCCTGTGAGAAGGAAGAAGACGTCTCCTCTCCCCTCTCCTTCTCGCACCTTCAGCCCTTCTCCCGAGAGAGTTGCTTCTCCGACACGCCAGATATTGTTGGGCTTGCAACAACAGCTGGATACTCTCATAGACCGTAGAAATGACAGGCCTCGTCGCAAGGATTTGACTCTACCTGTTAAGAAGTCCAGACCTTCACCTTCGTCTCCTGCTTCGTCTTCCTCGCCTGCTAGAGGGCATGGGGCTTCTCGTCTGTCTCCTAGAGAGCGTGAAAAGTGGCTCCCTACTCGTCTTCCCCGATTTGAGGAGTTGGACGTTTCGCTTGATTCGCGCCAGGAGCGTGTGTCTCGCTCTTCGCGCGCGCCTCACGCTTCACGCGCGCCTCTCCTTGACTCTCGGCGCGCTCCCAGCCATGACGCTTCGCGCGCGCCACACCGTGAAGCTCTTCTAGTATCCAGCCATGGAGCTTCGCGCGCGTCCAGCCATGACGCTCCTCACACGCCTCGCCGTATCGCTTCAAAGTCTTCTTGTGTTGATGCCGCTCCTGCAGTGCATCATGACGCTCAACTACCCGCTTCAACTTCTGATGTCCTTCATGATTCAACCATGACTTCTTCAAATCGCGAGAGGTCCCGCTTACGCATCGGCGAGTCGGGACTTCTTCCACCACACACTCAAGACCCGCCAGCTGAGGAAGAAGATCCCCTTTCATCACAGCCTTCGGACGAAGAGAAACATCCTTCGTCTTCTTCTTCCTCTGATTATCAGACTCTGGCTAATTTACTTAAGGATCTGTTTCCTGAGACCTTTCAACCTTCGGCTCCTCGCTCTCCACCTTTGCAGTTGTCTTCGTCTAAAGCGAGAAGGACTCCTGGCTTTCTCAAGATGAGGAAGTCTTTATCTACCAAAAGGGCATTCATGAAAGTCCAGGATTGGATGGCTGCCAGGAAAAATCAAGGAAAGACTTCTTTCGCTTTGCCTCCTTCACGTTTGTCCAGCAAAGCAGGCATTTGGTATGAGACGGGGGAGGATATTGGCTTAACAGTTCCCTCGACTTCTCAAGGGGACTTTGCGAGTCTTGTTGACGCCTCTAGAAGATCCCACTTGTCCTCTTCTAAGGTGTCTTGGACTCTGTCTGAAATCGACCACCATCTTAAAGGACTCTTCAGGACTGTTGAGGTCTTTAACTTCTTGGACTGGTGTCTGGGAGCTTTGCACACGAAGGCTACTAGTCCGAGTTCCATTAGTCTGGGGGAGCTGTCCAGCGTACTGCTGTGCATGGACAAGGCCGTCAGAGATGGCTCAGAAGAACTTGCTTCTCAGTTTTCGTCGGCTCTTTTGAAAAAGAGAGCATTGTTTTGTTCTTTCTCGGCGAAGTCTGTTTCACCAGCGCAGAAGGGAGAGCTGCAGTTCGCTCCTTTCTCAAGCCATCTCTTCCCCCAGACTTTGGTTAAAGATATTGCTGCCAGCCTTCAAGAGAAGGCAACCCAAGACCTCCTTTCCAGGTCTTCTAAACGTCCTTTGGTCCCATCATCGTCCTCTTCTTTTCTTCAGTCGGCTAAGAAGAAGCAGCCCTTTCGTGGAGGGGCTTCCATGGGAAGCAACACGAGACCCGCTCCACGAGGGAGAGTTTTCCCTAAAGGCAAAGTCACTTCCAAGAGAGGTAGCAAGTGACTCTTTTCACCTCCAGACACCAGTAGGAGCCAGGCTTCTTCATTTTGCCCAAGCCTGGAGAGAGAGAGGGGCGGACGCTTGGTCCCTCCAAGTGGTAGAGAGAGGTTACTTGATTCCTTTTCTGTCTCCTCCTCCATTGTCTTCAACCCCAAGAGATCTGTCTCCCAATTACCATCCTGCCAAACAGAAAATTCTGTTCGACCTGCTCGAACAGATGCTCGAGAAGAGAGCAGTGGAACAGGTCTTAGACACTCAGTCCCCGGGATTTTACAACAGATTGTTTCTAGTCCCAAAACATTCAGGAGGCTGGAGACCCGTCTTGGACGTCAGCAGGCTGAACAACTTTGTCCGGAAGGAAAAGTTCAAGATGGAGACCTCTCAGTCAATACTAGGAGCCCTTCGTCCCGGGAGTTGGATGGTATCTTTGGATCTCCAAGATGCTTATTTCCACGTCCCAATTCATCCGCGTTCGATGAAGTATCTCAGGTTTGTCTTGGGGGACAAGATGTACCAGTTCAGGGCTCTCTGCTTTGGACTCAGCACAGCCCCGAGGGTGTTTACGCTTCTTATGAAGAATGTTGCGATGTGGTTGCACCTGTCGGGCGTCAGGATCTCTCTCTACTTGGACAACTGGTTGATTTGAGCGTCGTCGAAGCGAAGGTGTCTGGAGGACCTTCAGTTGACTCTGCAACTCGTGAAGTCCCTGGGACTTCTGGTAAATGTGGAAAAGTCGCAGCTGATCCCCTCACAGTCCATTGTGTATCTGGGGATTCAGATGAATTCAGCGGCTTTTCTAGCGTCTCCGTCGCAAGAACGCAAGAACGGCAACTTCTATGCTACGGAAAAGTCTCGGCCTTCTTGGGGAAGGAAACATGCTCGGTGAGGGAATGGATGAGTCTGCTGGGGACCATTTCCTCGCTGGAGAAGTTTGTTTCCCTGGGGAAACTGCATCTCTGGCCTCTTCAGTTCTTTCTGTTGGAGAACTGGCAAAACAAGGAAGACTTGGAAGAGGAATTGAGAATTCTTCCTTCTTTAAAAGAGTGCCTGAAGTGGTGGCTCGATCCAGCGAAGTTGGAAAAAGGGATCTCCCTCAAGCTAGTGTTGTTTTCCGACGCGTCGTCAACAGGTTGGGGGGCAACACTAGGGGGAGAGGAAGTGTCAGGAACCTGGAGAGGGGAACAGGTGTCCTGGCACATCAACATCAAAGAGTTGGCGGCGATCTTTTTAGCTCTCCAATTCTTCGAGGTCCAAGTTTGCAATCATGTAGTTCAAGTAAACTCGGACAACACTACGGCATTGGCTTACCTCAAGAAACAGGGCGGAACACACTCTCGTCCCCTGTTCGGCCTTGCAAGAGAGATTCTCACAAGATTTGTTGCAGGGGTCGAAAATGTTCGAGCAGACCTGCTCAGTCGGCGCCATCAACTCCTGCCGACGGAATGGACCCTTCATCAGGAGGTTTGCAAAGATCTCTGGAAACTTTGGGGTCGTCCTCTTGTGGATCTCTTCGCGACCTCAAGAACAGCGAGGCTCCCGCTATACTGCTCACCTGTACTCGACCCGGGGGCAGTTGCGATAGATGCTCTTCTCTGGGACTGGACGGGAATGGATGTTTATGCCTTTCCCCCGTTCAAAATTCTGGGAGAAGTGATACGCAAGTTCGCGGCCTCACAAGGGACGAGGATGACCCTCATCGCCCCGTTTTGGCCTTCAAACCACTGGTTCTCGGAGATTCTTTTTTGGTTGGTAGACGTCCCGAGAACCCTACCTATGAGAGCAGATCTGCTCAGACAACCCCACTTCGCGAGATATCATCAAAACCTCCCCGCTCTGAACCTGACTGCATTCAGACTATCGAGAAATTGGTCAGAGCGAGGGGGTTTTCTGGCCAGGTGGCACGGGCCATCGCTAGAGCCAGAAGATCTTCATCTATCAGAGTATATCAAGCGAAGTGGGCAACCTTCAGGGGTTGGTGCAGAAAGATTGCTGATTTTCTCCTTTATTTAAGAGAAAAACTCAAGTTAGCAGTTCCTACTATCAAGGGTTATCGGAGCATGCTTTCTACTGTTTTCAGACACAGAGGACTGGATTTGTCTGACAATAAGGACCTCCATGATCTTTTGAGGTCTTTCGAGACGTCTAAGGTTCCTCAGCCAATTCCTCCTACTTGGAACTTGGACGTAGTGCTCAAGTTTTTGATGTCTAGTCCTTTTGAGCCTCTCCACTCTGCATCTCTTAAGGATGTTACTCGAAAGACGGTATTCCTCACGGCTCTGGCGACGGCGAAGAGAGTGAGCGAAGTTCAGGCTATCAGCCGTCATGTGGGCTTCAAGGGACACGATGCTGTCTGCTCTTTAAGCCCTACGTTCTTGGCTAAGAATGAAAGGCCTTCTAACCCTTGGCCTAGACACTTTGAAATTAAAGGTTTAGCAGACCTTATTGGACAGGAACCTGAGAGAGTTCTATGTCCGGTTAGAGCTCTCAAGTACTACCTTAAAAGGACTCAGGACATTCGTGGTCCCTCGGATAATTTATGGTGTTCTGTGAGGCAACCAGTTAAACCTATGTCGAAGAATGCACTGGCATTCTTCATTAGGAATGTCATTAAGGAGGCACATTCTAGTTGTGACGACTCCAACTTCAAGTTGTTGAGAGTTAACGCTCACGAGGTGAGGGCAGTTGCTACCTCCATGGCGTTCCAGAAAAATATGGCACTCAGTGACATTCTCAGTGCCACATTTTGGCGAAGCGATTCGGTGTTTGCCTCACACTATTTGCGAGATGTTAAGGTAGCATACGAAAATTGCTTTTCGCTGGGACCATACATTGCTGCTTCAACAACCTTGGGGACAGGGGGTAGCTCTGATCCTATCCTTTAATCTTGATTAGGAAGGGTTTTTTAATTGTGTTTTTATGGTTGTTGGGTCGACTGATGGAGGCAGTCTTCCCAATCCTTTGCAAACTAACGTATTAGGTGTTGGTTAGGAGGTTGGTAATGCTCTTTTGTCCTCATTGTATGGTCTATGATCTAGTCACATTGTGGTCACGCCCCCGTTGACAGATCATGTAGAAGTCGCCAGCTATATAGGTCACTACCTCGCTGGGGTCTCTAGTAAAGCAGGAGCAGACTAGGGTGACAGTAACCACGCAGTCAGCTATGCTATCAGGTAAGGAACCAAAGTAATTTTACCTATAAATTTGTTTTTTCCCTAATTCTTGGCTGTCTCTACCCCCCTCCAAAGGTGGTATTCAGCTATATATATATCTGGCAGGTAAGTCTCATGAACAAAATGATATTTTAATGATAAAATAAAGTTTGTTCATACTTACCTGGCAGATATACGAGTATATATTCATATTGCCCTCCCTCCTCCCCTCAGGAGACAGTGGTGTTAGAAAATCTGAATAGAAAATGGGAATGGTTCCCGATACCCGCCTCCCAGCGGCGGGAATGTGTACTAACCACCTGACCGGCCACTGCGTGTGCCGCGAATTTTGAAATTCTGTCGGACTTCGGAGATTACAGCTATATATATATCTGCCAGGTAAGTATGAACAAACTTTATTTTATCATTAAAATATCATTTTTATATATACTTACCAAGTAATTACATAGCTATGAGTTCCACTCACACAGCAGCTTAAATACAAAATTCATGCGCAGCGCTTCGATTGTTTAGTGTGGGTGACTTGTACCGCCCACAAATGAGAACGCCAGGAACGACTTAGCAGAAAATGTTATTCTGTTTGTGCCTTGTGTCCATCAGAGGGGTGGAGGGTGGGTTCTGATTATGTAATTACTTGGCAAGTATATACAGTATAACACTTTACCATAAAAATGTCATTTTTACATATGTAACTTACCAAGTAATTACACAGCTGAATCCACATTGAAACGAGGTGGGATGCGTGGACATATTCTACTCCAAAACATTAAGACATGTAGTGAATTGAAATAGAAAAGTTGCTTGCACTGAAAACAATGCTTGTTGTTCCTTATCAGTTAAGAGAGCTACTGCAGGTAGATACTGCCTCTGGTTGGTGCTCAACTTAACCTGTAGTGGTGTGGCGGTATAGCCATGGGTTGCCTCTACATAAGTGGGAGCTTTGCAGTGAAGGATATGACCGATGGCTAGCAAAGCATAAAGAAGTGCCCTTGCCCTAGGCACAGTACCAAAAATAAAAAACAACCAGATAACGTTGTCACCTACTCTGAAAAAGGCCACAACCCATCCACTGAGAGTGGTGGGTACTCCAGGCACATTGTATCCCCCCCCCCAGCTCTGCAAAGACTCGACACCTTACTACTATGTAAAATGGTGGGGGAAAATCCTATGCTTCCTCCCGTGACACCATGCCAGTTACTCATAATGATCGCAAGGTACTGCAAAATTCTTAGCACTGTTTTAACTTCCCTTAAAATTAGTGAGTCACACTTCCAGTAGGTCGAATGCAGAAAGAAAAGGGGCATCTTGTGCCTGAAAGCTAATGAGGTAGACGCTGCTCTAACATCTTTAGCTTTCACTTAGAAGTTGGGAAAAATGCTCTCCTGAATCTGAGAGTGGTCTTAGAAATGAAGTCCATTAGGACAAAGGACAACGGGTTCTTGGACAGAGGAAGAAAAGGGTCCTTGCCTGAACACTATAGGTTATGAAAGGCCGTCTGCTCTTCCAATCCAGCTCAGGTAATACCTGAAAGCTCCAACTGGATAGAGAGCTCTCAATTCTTCCCCAGATTCAGGGGTGAGAGGAGAGTTGGCACCAGATGAGCAAGAGCCGGTGCCAGGGACTGGTGCTCTGAGCTGGCGCCAGGTGAGCTGGGTGCCACGAGAGCCAGTAGCTCAAGAGCTGGCTGGTGCTCCTTGGTGCCCTGGAAGCTCAGGGCACTGATCTCGGCTGCCAAGAACGTCTTCTCTTCCATTAAGTCCTTAAGGAAGGAAGACTGGATCCAGCTCTTGGAAGGGTCCTCGTTTTTGGCTAAAGAGTCCAAGGGAAAAAACGAGCAACTGCATTACTGAGTTAAACATGTTATCGACAATCCAGTTTTACAACTCTTGTCTAGCGATGACAACTGGATTTTCGGTGCTGATATGCGCTGATCTCCAGTTATCGGCGCCGATCCCCATTTATTGGCACCAATAACCAGGGATCAGCGCTATTATTGCCAATTTTCGGTTATCAGTGATTTTCAGTTATTGTCACGCCATCGAGAATGGAACCCCTGTGGTAACCGGGGACTGTCTGTACTCCTTAAACACGGAAAATGAGAGATTCTAGATCTGCTCAGAGAAGGAGAAAATCCACAATTGGGACACTGCTGTCTCGGAGGAAGTGCCGAGGAGACTGAGACTTCCACTACGGAAATTCGCTCTTAGTCTGGTAGATGAGCTAGAAGATTGATTTCTGCATTAGCAATAGCCTCTGTAGTACATCTTAAAATTCCTTCCTTTTGATAAGCTTCTGGGCAGTGAGAAGTCCAACTGAGTAAGAGCAAGCCACCCTTGGTGGTATCTTTTAAGAGCAAGCCACCCTTGGTGGTATCTTTTAAGTGTGGTTGACTAAGTAGATATGGATTGGGGAAGGAGTCTTGGAGAGTCCACCAACAACCATGGTGGGCTTGGAAATCATTACATCATGGGTTAGAACAGGGCTATGAGGGTCATCGTAACGTTGCAATGAGCCTGAAAATGTTCAACCCTTCCTTGACCTACAGCATGGTGTCTGCTGCCCATGTTAGAGGGTCTGGGACTGGAGAACACAAGAGCATTTCCCCTTCTTCTTCCCCTTGCCCCCTTTACCAGACTGGAAAGTAGGCTGAAAGGGGCGTAAAAGCCCACCCTTTCTGGAGGAAGAAGAAGGCTGGGACTTCTTAGGGGCCGAAGCAGGGCTAGCCTGGCCCGAAGGCCGGGCCGCAGTGGAACGCGAAGACCCGGAGGTCTTAGTCACTGCTTGGTGAACAAGGCGGTCGCTGTCATCGGCCTGACGCTTGTCCACCACAGCATCTACCAACTCTCTAGGGAAGAGAGAGGCAGAACCCAGCAATGGTCCATTCCTGACTCGGGTTCCACAGATCTGGCAAAGCGAGAAAGAACAGCGTCTCTCCGCTTAAGAACCAGGTTGGCCCACAGGTTTGCTGTCTGGCGGGTGAGGCAGGAGATGGATCTACCTCCAGACTGGCACAGTCTCCCGAAAGCAGAGTCCTCCCCGGGTACGATAGCAACTGAGGAGGCAGCCACTTTGGATGCTGTGAACAACTACAGATCCAACCAGGAGACTGCCTGGAAAAATGCCATGGTGGTGGCTTCCAGGGTTGCTGCCTCTTGCTGCAAAAGAGAAATACCCTCTGCAGTAAGTTGCTGTAATGAGAGACCTGGGCCTAGACGAACCAGGTCCAGGTTAACCTGCTTAGGCGGCAATGCCTCTTCCAAGGGTGTGTAGAATTGCTTCTGTCGAGGCAGAGGAGGGGGAAGCAGCTTATCCGAGCAGTTCCAACAAAGCGAATTGTCTTGCCCAGACACAAGACCATTCACTTGGTTGAGAACCCCTTCGGCAAGTGTGGGCCACAGACGCCCCACCAAAACCTTGGGTTCCTTTTTTCAGGCCCCAAAAGGATTCGACGCACAAAGGATGATCCACAGATGAGGCCGCGGTGCCTTCCCCGAGGTCATTGTGCTGAGGAATCAGCTCAATTACCTCTGCAAAGGTCCTCTGTATCTCAGGATGTCCACGTCCTGGGGAAGAGGACACTTGAGTCCTTCCAGGGTGCGGTCCTCCTGATCTACTCTACCCACAAGAGGGAGAACCTCGGCAGACCCCTGGGATCCTTCCTGCACCATGCAGGCGTATGATCTGATCGATCCGAGAACCAAACCAGGAATGTAAGCCCCCATGGTCGAATCTGGGGAGATGACTCACCGGAGTTCCTCCTGTCCGACTTGCACTTCCTAGGGGGAGTCCAGGAGGTTGAGGGGACAGGCGAGGAGGATTGGGCACCCCCACTGGTCTTGCTGGTGGAACCAGCAGGAGCAGCAGGCCGAGAGTGGTCACCAACCCGCAGTGATAACGGCAACTTGGGCGAAGCGTTGTCCCAAGGAGAGCGGAGTGGTTCACACGAGTTGAGCCAGGTGCTTGACTCCGTCGAGCCAGGCTGGAGTCGAAAGCATGGCTGGCTGGCAAGAACTTGCGCTACCCTCTAGACGGGCCCCAGACTTCTTCGAGGCCAAAACCTCGCGAGAAGACTGAGCGTGGGACCTCTTCCCCGTTTCACCAGGTGTCTGGACTTGAGACGGCAAAGCACCTTCCTGGGAACCTTGCTTGGCACTCGTAGAAGTGCCAGCAGGAAGAGTCAGGACACCTGCTTGTCCAGACTCTTCCTCCCATTCTGTGCCCGAGTCGGTACGGAGAGAGGTCTCTCCAGTACCAGACGGGGGTACCCGGGTACTCGGCGCAGCTCGCAAACAGGTGTCCGACACAGTGCTGGCCTCAGAAGCAGACTTCTTCGGCACGGCAACGGGAGTGCAAACCGAGGTCTGCATGCGCTCGGCTCCTGAGACGACTGACCCGAGAGTCAACTAATCAGTTCCCTGGCCTGCATACTGGGTAGAGCCGACGAGAGGTCCCACTGCCTTCCCTGTGGAAGGAGGCAGCCTCTTACAAGTCTCAGGGCGAGACTTCTTGGGAGGGGGAGAGACAGCTTTCTTCTTCTCCAACCAGCAAGCCTCAGAAGAAGAAGAAGAAGAGGTAGCAGACGACGAGGACGACGAAGACAAAGACGATGAAGATGACACCACCTTCCTAGACCTCTCCTTCGACTTCTTCTTCCCCATCTTTTTCAGGATGGTGGTCAGGTCCCCCATCCAGGATGGAGCAGCAGAAGACGCAGGAGCAGCCAGGGGGGCCAGGGATGCAGCAACCTGGGCAGTGGAGACGTCAGAGATCGGGCCAGCAACTAATGGGGCAGGCGGAGTAGTGTGGGAGCCAGGTAAGCCAGGAGCAGAGACATGGATAGAGGGCATGGTGGAGCAGGAGCTAGGCCGGGACGAGGGTCAGGAAATCCTGGAGCTAGGACCAGAGTCGGAAACGAGCATAGGTCGGCAACACCAGGAACAGCAGGAGCAGGCACCATGATGTAAGGCACTGATAACGTAACCATACTGGAGGGACCAGGCAGGGATAATGGAGCCAGGAAGCCACGTGGCAGCGGCACGGCATGGAGAGAGGCAGAAGCAGCTGATACCTGGGTGCCCAGGTGCGAGGCCACAGTCACAGGCAGCTTGGCGAAGGACATCATGGTGACTGTTGACGTGGTGGAAGTGGCTGCGGCGTGGGTGGTCACAGGAGCGCCGGACAGATGGGAAATCTGGCCCTCCAACGACGGAACGCCAGGTAGAGTGAGGTGAAGCCAGGTAGAGGTGAGGTCTGCAGCCTGCCCACTGAGAGAAGTCTCCACCACCAAACCTGAAGGCAAAGTCGGGTCAAAGGAGGAAGCCTGTGCTCGCTCCAGGGGAAAAAATTCCCCCCTGGAGCGAGAAGAGGCCCTGAGAGGAAGTCTTGATCGTTCGCTCCCCCGCCGTCTTCCACACCTGACGAAGCGGGTGAAGAAGACGAGGGGGAGTCCTCACCCGAAGGAGAGGCAGCAAGAAGGGGAAGCTTGCCGGGAGGGAGAAACGATCCCGACAGGTTAGCCACCAAGGGAGTCATCAGGGGTGTATAACCCTTAGATGACGCCTTGGCGGGCTTCCTTCGGTACTGTCTCCTCCCCTCAAACTTCACCCATTGCTTGGCAGACCAGGAACAACACTCTGAACAAGGTAAATTACGAGAACACACACATCCCCTGCAAGTGGAGCAAAGGGCGTGTGGGACCATATCAACATGTGAGTGGACGCTATTGCACTTCCTCCCCCCTGCCCCAAGGCATACACGCTGGGGGAAGGAGGGCTTACAAGGCTTATCAACATTCATGGCAAAAAACAAGAAATCCCACCGGGAAAACAGCTTAACAGCAGTCAGGGCAGAGAGCGAGAAACACGTCTGCAACGCATGACGGCCTAAAGCAAAAATGGAATGTTTACATCTGGGCAGGCGGTACTCCCGCCCCCCCGGACAGTAGTTAACTGCCTAACCACCTTGTTCAAAAGTTCAACGGCACTTTCCAGCTTCGCTGAAAGCAATTCCTAATGTAAAGGACCGATCATTTGTATATCGTGTCGGAACAATTGACTTTTCCTATAGTATTTTGGTTGCTTATTAACAATTTATGTTATTTTTTGTCGGTCAACTGTAATTAACCTGTAATTAACATCAGAACTGAGATGCTTTTGTATGCTTGCCATCCTGGAATGCTATCGCACATGTGTAGTGCTATAGGGGAGCTTTAGGTAAAAGTGGAGTTTCCTTCACTGGGGGGTCTGGGTGGCTCTACCCCTCCGACTGAGTAACACGGTCTGCTAGGTTAGGGTACATTAGGTTAGTACAGCTCCTTTTATAACAGGTTTCATTAGCAAATCCCTTCTTGAACATATGGCTTCGTAATGACTTGCGCATGCGCAGAACCATTCCATAACAACAACATGGCAGTCCGGTCGGTAATTCTATATATTAGCTCGGCACCTGTTTTCATCTTTTAACTTATTTTTCTACACTTTTAGGGGTTCTGATACTGGCGGTGCATCTGTTTGTTGTTGGCCAAATGGAATGTCCTTTCGCCGTGTTTAGTACTGGCCCATAAGGGTGTTGGGTACCCATACGTTAAGAAGTTATTGCACTTGCTGGATGGGATATGAACCGTTCGAAACAGACGTACCTGTGCTCTGTCATTTGAAGATTGCGTATGGAAACCCCTTGTTGGAAGGACTTCAGGGGTTAATTACAGGTTAATGATACTCGAGCACCAAAAATTAAAGGTAAATTCATAATTAGCAACCAAAAAACTGTAGAAAAAGTTAAGTTAGAAGGCAGTTGCCACCGCGGAGCTACTATATAGTTCTACCGTCCGGTCTTTCTCCCAACGATTTCCCCAACCCAAAACCCCGCATTCCCAAAGGGTCTCCAACCTCGTTGGGTAGATATGAGGTTAATAATAATTGACCGACAATAAACAAGACCACCTCCTTCATCAGCAGCACTAAAAGTAAGGGAAAAATCAATTTCCAAGGTGATGGTTAGTGCAGAGTTACCCTCTGGTTTTACTTGGAAATTGACAGTAAGGTTTTAAATGTGTAACAGGAGAAAAACCTCGCACTCTGCACTAGGCAACAATTGTTAGAGAGGCTGGAAAGTCAGATAGAAGAAAGAGAATATGAACGGAAGTACAGTAAAAGAAATAAAAGGGGTTGAGGATAGGAGCCTATGGGACGCAGCAAAGAACCTTAAGTAATGCATCTGACGGCACCACCCCCTACGGAAGATAGCCTATGATAGCACTGAGGGATTGTAGTGGTTTAATGATGCACTTTCAGTGGGAAGGAATATATCACTTTCATCTAAATAGAAATGAATATGTCACTTTCATCTCAATGGAAGCGAATACATCACTTTCGTTTCAGTGGAAATTTATATCACTTTTGTCTCATCGGAAACGAATATAACACTTTCGTCTCAATGGAAATGAATATGTCACTTTTGTCTCAATGGAAGCGAATATATCACTTTCGTCTCAATGGAAATGAATATGTCACTTTTGTCTCAATGGAAGCGAATATATCACTTTCATCTCAATCGAAATGAATATATCTCTTTCGTCTCAATCGAAATGAATATATCACTTTCGTCTCAATGGAAATGAATATGTCACTTTTGTCTCAATGGAAGCGAATATATCACTTTCATCTCAATCGAAATGAATATATCTCTTTCGTCTCAAATGAAATGAATATATCACTTTCGTCAGAATCACGCGAGCATCATCTCACCGAGAAATGAATTATCATTTATCAATTTACGAACACTGACCGCAAGAATGTGACGTTGGTAGGTAGGTGGTCCTGACAGGGTACCGAACTCACCTGGAATTTCCAGGCCACAGTACTGAAAATACCTGAAACTGTTCTGTTAAAATATAATAAATGTATCTATATCCAGACATTAATGTAAAAAAGTAAACGCGTAAGTGTATTAACATTAAATAAGAGATAATATTCCCCACCTACACAGAGAACCGAATGCCCGATCTACAAACATTAAACCGAATGACTAGTGGTACCTCCACCACCACCGTATCAGCAGGAACAGGAATAGTAGTTGTAGTAGAAATACGATAATTTCTATGCAACGGCTCCCTCCTATGTTCTGGTTCGCCTTTGATTGTGCTTGTTCAAGCTCTTTTTTTGTTGTTGTTTGCTTTATTGTTTCCATGGCACATACAAGAGATGGCTTCGCTAGTCCCTTCAAATATAGTTTCCCTACTACCACATGCTACAACAACTTTTACTTAGAGCGGAATTAAGTATTTTCCTGCCATTTTTTTTTTTGTCTTGAATTCTTTACATCGTTCTCTGAATCGGTTCTTCGGACTATTCATTGGTTATCCTAGATATTTCATAAGCTTTATTATTCTTATTCCCTTAATTTATTTCATGTTTTATACGTCACCTCTACTGTACCAGTCGCTGAATAATGATATATTTCGTTTATCCTTCATGAATTTAGACCACACTCACTAACTATTTTTAGAAGAACATCTACAAGACGGGCCTGAGATCATCGGCAGTGAAAAATGTCACGAATTTTGAAATACCGTTTCTAAATCGCATCTCCGCGTCATTTTTATTTTCTGTGATCTGGTACGTTGCTAATAAGAAAATAGTTGGCCCGTTACACCCCTGCTTTTTTGCCATTTATGTTTAAATCTTTCTCTATTCTGTTGGGACATAGTGTCGTATTATTTCTACATACCCGAGCAACTACAGTTAGTACCGTTACATGTAATAATAAAATAAATCCCCCTTTTTTTAGTGAAATTTTGGTACGTTGTTAAAAAACCACTTAAAATCCTTCAGCTTTATGAGGACTGCTGTCCTTCATCGTCAGGCGGATTGAAACTAAGTCCACATTTTCACACGGACAGACTATTCAGATCGAGTTCCTGCCCGATGTTCTGATTACTTGACCAGTCTAGTTTGCTGCGGTTATGCTGGTCATCTGCTGCTCAGTGGGTGGCGTTACACATGGGTGTGGGTCATGTAAATCAGATATTTGGCTTTCTATCAGTGCAGAGAGTAAGTCTGGATGGTACAGTTTCCCTAACTAATCTACGAACGTGAGTGGCCTTCATCTAAGATATTAAAAGGTCTGTTTCCAACCATCGGTGGTATTGAGTTAATTAGGATCCCCCGGGAAAGCTTCACATTATTGCTTCTGTATAAAAATTGGATATCATTAAAAATCGTTCTAAGGTCAAAGTCCCAACAAGGTGTGGCTATGGCATTGTTTTCATTATTGATAATAACAGCTCTTTTGTGCTCCCTGGCGCGTTTTTCTAGATTTCATCCGGCTCCCCATGTCAACCAAATTGCAATTGTTACACTTGATGACGTATAGCCTACTCAGGCTTCGTTCTTTTTCTTTATTTTACTCATTTGTTTTTGCAAAGGGATTTAGGGATAGTATTGGCAAAATTAAATACCAATTACATTGTTTTTTCTTAAGATTTCTGGTGAACACTTCTGATTTACTGTGATAGGGTAACTTTATTGTTTTCTATATTTCTTTACCTACTTTCCCTTTTTCTCTGGTCAGGTGCAGTCCATGGCGGTCCTGGTAGAGCATAGTAATAGCACTTCCTTGACGGTGAAAGGTGAGACGTCTTGAGAGGTTATTCCTCCCTATCGCAATGTACGTGGCTTTGTACATTTCACAATCCTCACTGATGCAGGTGTGACAGCCTTTCAAGTTGGTTCCTTTGCGTTCAGATGGCCGAGGAGTGATAGACTAAGATCTCTTGTCTTGTTTGATTGGTTGTACACAACGTTTTTATCGCCGTCAGCCACGATAATGTTGGTGATAATAAATTTTTCATCATTTTTATGTACCGTGAACATTTAATTTATATAAAACAGGGGACCGTGTCATTGTTATTAGGTCTACCATTGTCTTAATATTTCATGTGTTTAGAATTCTTCTCGTGGCTGATTCGACCATGGTGTTGGGGAAGTTCTGCAATGGGAAAGGGCGCGGAAGAAGTAGGCACTGGTGGTGGTCTGTAGGTAATAACGTGAGGGGAATTCAGTGGTACTGTTGAGTCAGTGCCCCAAATTCGTGGATTTAAAAGCGTCAAAGTATGTGTGCCGGTGTCTGCTCTGGATCAGAAGGACGTTCAGGAAAGGAAGTTTGCCATCGTTGTTTTGGGCAAAGTGAGGAATGTCGGTTGCAGTCTCTACCTCAGAATGCTAAGGAGTCATCAGCTGAGTCATCTCACCAGTCACTTTCAAGTCAGCTCTATGAAAAGATACTGATGTCCCGTCGTGGACCACTCCTAGGCGAAAGATCTTTTCACCAGGGCAAAAATGTTTGAGTATGAACCACATCCCATACTCCTTTACCTATTTGAAGCCCTCTGCAAAAGAGAGAGAGAGAGAGAGAGAGAGAGAGAGAGAGAGAGAGAGAGAGAGAGAGAGAGAGAGAGAGAGAGAGAGAGAAACAAATAAACTGCAATAAGAAGAATTTTTCATTCTCTCAACAATGTGACTTCACAGGACACCTGTGTCTCACCTGACACTTAGACTCTCGTCCTGTACCTCACCATGATTAACACCTGCTGTGACCTTCGAGGTCATGTGTTGTGGGGTTATCTTCTACCCTTTTTTGTTCTTTGTTATATGTTTGTATAGATTTTAGTCTTTCTCTTCTTACCTTGGTTTCTTTCGAGGTGTCCTTCAGATCGCTTCGCGGATGATGTGCTATCTTTGTATATTCATTATTTTTAAGTATTGATATCTCTCAGAAAGGCGTATAGAGACGAGATCGGTAATTTCTTCACTTTAATTAGTACTTAGTATTATAAAGATCAGTACAAAATTAACAAGTTGCAATGATAGAAACGAAGCTCTCTTGACTCAGTCTATATGGGGAACACTGAAGCGAGGGGAGACGTACTCTCCCTTGAAGGACAGTTCTGAACTCTCCTCTCCTCGTAGGTCTCTAACTCGTTGAACCCCAAGAAAAACTTGCTATCTGCAATCTCCACCTCTTTCTAGCCTTATTGGAAGGATTAATCAGCAAGGCCTCCCCCTCAAGTAGCTGATTGGAAGGACTGTAGTGGGTGTAATTCAAATCTCTCCTTAGAGGACTTGATAGGAGGTGATCTTAGGAGGGTGTGTGAAAGACCCCTCCCAAACATAATTGATTGGAGGTTGAAGAAGTACATCACTTGAGCCAACCCCCAAATTCCTGGAACTTCCACGAAAACGCCTTCCTGAGAAGGCGGGGCTATAGAACCAGCTGCTGTAAGCATTTAGGTTGTGCTGACTCATGTTTTGGTTAGCTTCAATCGCGAGGCCATTAGTTCTCACTTTTACGACTGTTTTTATGGCTTCAACACGATATACTGCAATGGTTCATGTAAACATCCCGCGTATTGATAACACGATACAACAGCATTTGGGCGTTATCACTGTGTTCTTTGCCTCTCTCTTTATTCTTATTTCTCTCTCCTTCTCTCTCCTAACTTTCTCTCTCTCTCTCTCTCTCTCTCTCTCTCTCTATCTCTCTCTCTCTCTTTTCTATCTATCTAATTTCCCTATCTATTCTACACCACAACATCACTCGGTCACGCTACCTCACACTGCCCTCAGTGTGACAAAAAGAATATATTTCAATAGATGATTGCAAAATCACAAATAAAATAAAGTATTTATATGATTGCCCATCAAGTCAATTCTCAAAAAATATTTAAATTGCACAAACTGTGTCAATGCACTAACGCAAAAAAAATCAATTAAGAATATATGGTAGAAAATTCACATATATTATATCATGAATCAAAAGAGATACATATACATATATATATATATATATATATATATATATATATATATATATATATATAAATATAATGAATTATTATACTGTAAAAATGGTTAATTGTTTTAACACATAATGCAAATAATAATACATAAAGAATTCAGTAGTAAATTATGTCTATAAGATCATTTTACTCTTCATTGGCCCTTTTTATTTCTGTTATAATCTTCTCAATATCTGAAATTACCACACGTTTGACCAAAATTGCAAACACTATTATTACAATGATGATTATGACCAAATTGAACAGAGACAGAACTGGTGAAACATTTTCTTTGTAGTAGAAAAATTCATCTACTAAATCCAACTCATTTATTTGTTTTAACTCTAACTGAGACAGTTTAGATTCTTTAACTTCACTAGAGTAGTTTATGTATGGGTTATTTTTATGGATTGTGATTTCTTTGAAGACATGAGGTTCATAATATAATTTATTATCAAAAGCATGGACATTATTGAAATTAATTTCAGTACTTATATTATGGCAATTAATAGTTGCTGTTACTGAACTCAGTGAAAACACAAAAACTGACTGTTCTACTAGGATGGAAACAAAATCATGTTTAGATAACTGTGTACACAGTACTGTCTCTTGATTTTTGTTTTCAATTATTTCTTGAACACAAGGATAGGCATTAGTAGTTTCATACAGGTTGTCAAGGTTGCAAATATACTCTTTATCTTTCAAAAGTATACAATCTCTTAATTGAACATCAGTAATAAATGACATCATTAGTCCATGTTCTTCTAATGCAAAATTGATGTGGTTGACATTTGAGATAATTACGTTTTCCTTTATCAACATGGGAAAAGGATGTATGGACATCAGTACATCTGCCTCTTTTTGATTAAAAGGCAAAATTAGAAGGATCTTATTTTTAACTACCTTGGTGGTTATCAAATTATAATAGACCATTATATCCTTTACCATAGGGGTATAATGTCCTTCTACCAAAAAATCACTAATTATGCCCTCTAATTCTCTTGGGTTTATTAATGTTGGACTTAATATTCCTTTATAGGCTAACAAAATGGCATTTAACAGATCTTTATGGTCTTGCAATACAATTCTAACATTGTTCATAAATGTACTTAAATGTTGTTCATCTGTTATTATCTTAATCTCTTTGGTAATATTTGTGTTCACTTGATTAATAAATTCCTTTATTTTTTTCAATTCCTCACTGTTTAAGTTTTGAGAGCTTATAATCTTATTTAACACAATGCCCCTTGTTGCTGCCCATTTCTCCAGTTTGTCTATAAGGGCACTTTCTTTTTCTACATTAGGGTCCGTAGCGACCCCAAATAATTGATTAAGTGCTGTACCTATAAAAGGTAAGAGGGATCGTTTGGATCTTGTATTTAACACACTTCCTATGTCATTATCTAGTTTTTCCAACAATGGTAAAACACTGTTATTTTCACTTTTCCTAATTAATGATTTTAATTCCCTTTGGACATCTTTCAATGTCATTTCATTGATAAGCACTGATGTAATGTCAATACTCACTATGCCCAAGTCCTTTATTAATTTCACAGATCCCTTTTTCTCTAGTAGTGCACCCTTTCGGATCACCACCTCAGATGACACATAAAGCAGTGTTATGATAACCGAGAAGAACCGCATGTTTGTATCTGTAAGAATAAGCCTTATCAGATATTCTGTATACATGAGGTATTTTAATGCCTACACATTGTTTATATCTAACAGTTCAACACTTTACATAAATTTATCTTTTTCTTAAGTTGTATTTGTTATTTATTGGTTCCTGTTTATCTTCTTTCAGTAATTCAACTATTCTCTTATTTGACCAAGAGTCTGTTTTTATTACCTTTACATGATTGGTATGAACAATTCTTTCTTTCAGATCAATCTCACTTATGATCTTTAGCTTATTTAACTTCAACACTTCTAATACTCTATAAGGACCATTAAACTTTGAAGATACTTTTATATTAGGACCTTCTGGAACATGATTCTGAACATATACCTGAGCACCTACTACAATTTTTGGTTTAGCTGTATTTTTGTCATAGTACTTTGCTTGGACACTCTGAGCTTCCTTAAATCTAGTCCTCGTCTGTTTGATCGTTTCATACGTACGTCTAGTTTTCCAGGCAATATAGTCATCGTAGTTATAAATATGTCGGGGTGGTGTGGCATCATCTAGTAACGTATTTGGTAGTCTCTTCTCGTATCCGTATAACAAGTAGTGTGGTGATTCTCCTACTGTCTCATTTACAGTATTGTTTATAGTAAACTGTACGTCTTCCAAAGCTAAATCCCAGTCTTCTGTATTAGGTTTAACTAGAGTTTTCAGGATATCCTTTATCTTACGATTCGTTCTTTCTATTGCTCCATTTGAACTTGGTTTAAATGCTGTGATTTGACATTTATTTATCTCATAAAATTCACATACTTTTCTTAAAAGTTCACTAGTAAATTCTGCTGTGTTATCAGAAAGAAGAACTTGTGGACATGAATGTCTCGTAATAATTCTAGATTTAAGAGCTTCTGCTACTGTAATTGCATCTCTATTTCTTATTGGTACAATCTCTACATATCTTGTTAGATAGTCTAAAAAGACTAATATTTGTTTATTCCCCCTAACAGCTGTAGGAAATGGACCTAAAAAGTCCATAGATACGACCTGAAATGGATTCAACTCCGATGGGTATTTTTCAAGTGGAGCTTTTGGATTTACGTTACCTTTATTTCGATTACAAACTACACAATTTTGTACAAAGTTCTTGGCATCCTCACTGCAATGGGGCCAAAAGTAGTTTCTGGTTAGGATTCTAGTTGTCTTTTTGATTCCAGGATGTCCTGCTAACTTGTATGGGTGTGTTAGTTCTAAAACTTCTCTGATTAGTGTTTTTGGGATGTATAGTCGAGAATAACCATTCTTCTCTGTTGGTCTTTTATACAATAATCCATTGATTAAAACAAAATCAGGTTTTAAACATTCATCTGTCATTAGTTGTCCTATTATATGCCTGATTTCTGTATCCATTCCTTGTTGTATTTGTACTCTCTCCAAATCTAAATCTACCACCTGACAGCTAAAACAAAAAGTATTAGTGGTAATACATTTCTCTGTTTCTTCTTGGGCTCTGGATAATGCATCTGCTAGTGTATTAAATTTTCCTGGTATATATCTGAATTCTGGTGCAAATTCTAACATACTAATGAACCATCTATTGAACTTCATGTTATTTGTAAAAGTTCTCTTCTTAAACAAATCACAAATTGGTTTGTGATCAGTAAGTACATTGACTTTATGTCCTAAAATTATGTGTCTAAATTTCCTTAGACCCCAGTATAATGCTAAACATTCTCTTTCTATTGTGCTATAATTTCTCTCTGCAGCATTCAAAACTCTACTGGCATAATATACTGCTCTCATTCTTGTTTTGTCCTTTTGTAATAATACAGCCCCTAGCCCGGTACTTGATGCATCACAGGCTAAGTAAAAGTCTTTGGAGAAATCTGGGTAGACTAGTACGGGATTTCTGGTCATTTTACTCTTTAGTGTTTGGAAAGCTGTCTCTTGTTCTTTATTCCATTCATATTTGACATCTTTCTTTGCTAATTCTGTTAATGGTTTGGCTATTGTAGCAAAGCCTTTAATGAAAGGTCTATAGTAGCCTACCATTCCTAGGAATCTTCTCAATGCTGGATATTCAACTATTGCTTTTATCTTGCCTGCTTGCATTCGCAGACCATCTTCACTAATTACATGTCCTAAGTATTCCAAAGATTTCATTAAGAATTGACATTTCTTTAATTTGATTTTTAATCCTGCTCTTCTTAATCTTTCCATAACTATTTCTAATGTTTTGAGGTGACTTTCTAAATCTTTGCTAAAAATGATAACATCATCTAAGTAAACTGCAACATTTTCTATATCCCCTAATATTTGAAGCATTAATCTAACAAACGTTAAAGGAGCCGAAGTGAGTCCAAATGGCATGACTTCAAATTGCAAGTGTTCCTTGTGTGTGCTGAAGGCTGTGAATGGTTTCGACTCTTCGTCTAAAGGTACTTGCCAGTATCCAGTAAGTAAATCTAAAGATGAAAATATCCTTGCACCTCCTAATTGAGCTAACATATCTTGAATCACTGGCATTGGCATTCTATCGGGGATGGTGTTGGAATTTAACTTTCTATAATCTATCACAAGTCTCCAATTTCCATCTTTCTTTGGAACAAGTAGTAATGGAGAATTATATGGAGATTTAGAAGGAATGACTACCCCATCTTTCTTCATTTCTTCTATCAAATTATTAACTATGGGTCTTTGGCTTATTGGTAATCTGTAATTAGGAATAAAGAATGGTTTTGTTCCATCATCTAATACAATTTTATGTCTTAGGACATTTGTTCTACCTAATTTATCTCCTTCTATTGCTATTACATCTCTGTATTTTTCTAATACTTGAATTAATCTATCTTTGTTTTCTGGAAAATCTGTTTTATTCACTTCTTTGCTTAATTCAGGTGTTTGACCAGTTACAGAGAAAAATGCTTCTTCTTCTAATGTTAGTAATGGATTGTTAATAGGTATTCCTTTACAAAAGATAATGCCTGCATATAGTGTTAGTTTGTTATCTGAGTAGTTCTGGACATAAACTTCACAAGTATCACCCTTCATGTGGACTAAAGAATTATCCATTCTGACAAATTCTGGTAACTCTTCATTTAGTAAAAGAACATCTTTAACTCCTGTCTCTTCTTTTCCCCTTAGATGTATTTTTGTTAAACACTCTGGATGCAAAATTACCTGTCTGTTTAGTATAAATTGTACTTTATTATCATCAGCAGTGCTTACACAACATACTTCCTCATCTTTTGTTTCTGCAAAGTAACAATGTTCTGCATCTATACTAGTTTCTTCAGTTACGGCTATTATATCATTTATGTCTACTTTATTTTGTTTAACAACAGTACCTCATTTACTAATTTCCCTTCATTATCACAACTGATTACTACATTGCTATAATATTCTGTATTTATCTCTGTATATTTATCATCACACCTGTCTTGTTCCTCGTCATATTCAGGACATTGGGGATCACCTTTATTTATTTCTGGGTCACTTCTTTTGTTGGAGGGTATAATTTCTGGATGTGCACATCTTAAATTTCTAGTCTGTAATTGTGGAAATTCCTCCTTTCCATTACCATTCAATTTAATTTGATTGTTCTCTTGATGATAGGTTATTTTCTGTATGTCTTTCTCGCTTGTTGAAGTCGTCTCAGACAAATTGATCAGATTTGGGTGAAACTTTTCTTCTTCATGCGTAAAGCATACGCTCTTTTTATTATCTTGTGTAAGGTTAATTCTTCCTTCTCGGCAATTCAGTATAATTCCACATTTCTTCATTAATTTATATGAGAACAACACCTGTGCGGGAAAGAACCTGTCTTCTAGAACTATAAAACTTTCAACAGTTTTATGTGACGAAAGGTCTATTTCTAAGTTCACATTTCCTAAACTTTTAATCTGTTTACCCGCTACTCCTTTTATTATTTTGCTTTGACCCTGAATTAGCGTTTCTTTAACGCCTTAGTAATTTGTTAATGTGTGTTTATCAATTATGCTTACAGTACTACCTGAATCCATAAGGACAGTACATAATTTATTCTGTATTGGAATTTTAATGATAGGTAAATCCTCTCTGATTATTTCTTCTTCATCCATGGAAAATACAACTTCTTTACTCTGCAATATGGATAGTGCGGATGAACCTTCATTTCTCCTTTTTGCTAATTCTTCTACTCTTAATTTATCTTCTTGAAGGACTTTCTTGTGGTATTCTGTGTAGGGATAAATTGTCATTGATTTGAAGACTTATTTGATGTTGAGCGGTTACTACTTAATTCAACTATTTCTTTATTTCCTTCTTGTGTTTTAAACCAGCAATTCTTTGTTAAATGTCCTACTTTCTTACAAACCGTGCAGATTCTAGGATTTCTACACTCATTTGTAAAATGGTTTGTATACCCGCAGTTTTCGCAGGCTGTCTTTGGTCTCGCCCCTTGAGCGGAATAGTTCACTTGGGTTGAAGTGTTTGTGTTTGAGTTTTGACCATATCTATAAGGTTTGTGTGGTCCACTCTTTGTTAGATTGTTTCTTCCCCTTTGATCTGGATTCCATTTTCTTTTAGTATTTTGGGCATATTTCCCTTGGAAGGTATTTGGTCTATTTCCTACTTGTCTGGAATTATCATAGAATTTATTATTCATTTTAAAATTAGGATTATTATTTCTGACTTTCCTTTCATTTTGTGCTTCTGTTGTTCCCACGAATTCCTTGGATAGATTTATCTCTTTCCTTTGGATTTCTTCTCTCATTGTCTTCAATGTTTGAAGGCTTGTTTTTCTGGGATCAAGTTTTATTTTTCTGAAAGCTTTCTTTTCCTCTTCTCCAAGAATATTATATATGGTTCCAAATGACAAGCAATTTAATACATGTCGTAGGTCAACTAAGTTATGGGCACTAGCCCCAAACTGGTCCTTGTCTCCTATAGTAATAGCTGTCTTCATTAAGTCTTCGGTTATTTTCTCTATTGCATTCTCCACGCTTGCGTACAAATTGGCAATTGTTTTATATTGTGGGTTAAGAAATCTAGTTAGGTTATATAAACCGTCAGTCTGATTTACTGGTTCCCAGAGTGATAAACAAATTTCTTTAAATTCTACATAGTTATTAAGTTTGCTAAAACTTGTGGAATTCAAAGTTTTATGAGCGTCTCCATGTTCTGAGCTGACGAGCAACAAGGCTTCATTTATTTTAGCTCTTTCATCTGTTATTCCCCCTGAAATTATACGACTATCTGCATCTGCTAGCCAATGATTTACAGTATAGGATTCAAGTCTGCTTTTGTCAGGATTGGAATCATCCACCTGTCCACAGAAGCGTGTGGCGGTTGTTATGACGGCCGCCTGATTCATGTTATAAATTTGTAAGGTGCGAGTATTATTAGTATTGTTACTATTATTATTATTGTTAGTAGTATTAGAATGATTAACACTATTTTGGTTCTGGTTATTTGTGTTATTATTGTTAGTATTTCCTTGCACTACAGCGGAGTGGGAATTTAGTCTTGAAATTCGACTTCGTCTAATTGTCGACGGTCTTAAATCG
This sequence comes from Macrobrachium rosenbergii, assembly GCF_040412425.1. Classification (NCBI taxonomy): domain Eukaryota; kingdom Metazoa; phylum Arthropoda; class Malacostraca; order Decapoda; family Palaemonidae; genus Macrobrachium; species Macrobrachium rosenbergii. The sequence continues at coordinate 1,549,125 of NC_089780.1, read as the reverse complement.
TAATGTGAATGTCTAACAGTGTTCAGTAATTCTTCAAACACTCGTTGCATGTCCACACACAAAAAAATTATTCACTCAGAGTACATCAATCATAAAAAATCTTTCGTTATATCGAACCAAAATTAAAAACAATTTGTCAAATTGTCACACAAAAAAATATTAAATTCTCTATTGAGTTCAAGTGCACAATTAAAACCTTTTTCAATACATAAAATAAATTCTTATATGAAATTGGGCATCATATCATCAAAATTCATCATAATAAGTACATAAAATTATATATATAACTTCTCAAATAATCATCACCAACCGAGTGAAAAAAAATAACTAATTCCCTATCTAAATTATTTACCAAATAATTAATTATCATAGAGAGAGTAATGCTGGTATTTATGCAAAAGGAATTTTATTCACAAGAGAGAGTTTTCTTATTTTTCAATCTTATAGCAAGATGCAAAAAAAAATATATATCTTTACTTATTTATTAAGATAGAGAGCGGACAGTAAATTCATTTATCGCGAACTTACTGGGTGGTGTTGCTGATATCGTGATATCGCTAAATGTTGTGCCTTCCGCGGTGAGTGTTTCTCACTATGTCTGCGTTGTTTTTCCGCTGTGGTATTCCGCCTTCGGAATCTTGTTGAAAGTCTGTGCGCTGTTTTTCTTCAATCACTCGATGCAATGTCGCAAACACTGGGCTTATTATCGCTGTCGGCGTCTTGCTCAATTTGTTGACGGTAACAGTTCAAAATATTTTTTTTCTTTTTTTTTGCTTCGGGATGCACTAAAACGGTTTTTATTCACACTCGATGTTGTTGTTGTAAGCTGCTATTCATAACTTTTTGTTTGCTGGAGTGTTTTTATTTCTTCAGATATAGTTGGTCGTCGTCGTAAAAAATCTAAGTTCGTTTTGTAGATTTTCGTTTCACTGTAACTTAAATAATTGCACTGATAATTTCATTAATGTTCGTTTGTTTCGTCTCGCCTTCTGGATCCAAATAAGCTGCCACCATTTTGTTGTGGGATTATCTTCTACCCTTTTTTGTTCTTTGTCATATGTCTGTATAGATTTTAGTCTTTCTCTTCTCACCTTGGTTTCTTTCGAGGTGTCCTTCAGATCGCTTCGCGGATGATGTGCTATCTTTGTATATTTATTATTTTTAAGTATTGATATCTCTCAGAAAGGCGTATAGAGACGAGATCGGTAATTTCTTCACTTTAATTAGTACTTAGTATTATAAAGATCAGTACAAAATTAACAAGTGACAATGATAGAAACGAATCACTCTTGACTCAGTCTATATGGGGAACACTGAAGCGAGGGGAGACGTACTCTCCCTTGAAGGACAGTTCTGAACTCTCCTCTCCTCGTAGGTCTCTAACTCGTCGAACCCCAAGAAAAACTTGCTATCTGCAATCTCCACCTCCTTCTAGCCTTATTGGAAGGATTAATCAGCAAGGCCTCCCCTTCAAGTAGCTGATTGGGAGGACTGTAGTGGGTGTGATTCAAATCTCTCCTTAGAGGACTTGATAGGAGGTGATCTTAGGAGGGTGTGTGAAAGACCCCTCCCAAACATAATTGATTGGAGGTTGAAGAAGTACATCACTTGAGCCAACCCCCAAATTCCTGGAACTTCCACGAAAACGCCTTCCTGAGAAGGCGGGGCTATAGAACCAGCTGCTGTAAGCATTTAGGTTGTGCTGACTCATGTTTTGGTTAGCTTCAATCGCGAGGCCATTAGTTCTCACTTTTACGACTGTTTTTATGGCTTCAACACGATATACTGCAATGGTTCATGTAAACATCCCGCGTATTGATAACACGATACAACAGCATTTGGACGTTATCACTGTGTTCTTTGCCTCTCTCTTTATTCTTATTTCTCTCTCCTTCTCTCTCCTAACTTTTTCTCTCTCTCTCTCTCTCTCTCTCTCTCTCTCTCTCTCTCTCTCTCTCTCTCTCTCTCTCTCTCTCTCTTTTCTATCTAATTTCCCTATCTATTCTACACCACAACACATGTTCTGAATCGAGTTAATCCCTCCTACTTTTGCACAAACCCCCCGCCTTTTTTTTTTTTTGTAGTGTTGATAATTCTACCAGTGATGATTAAATATTTCATCTGGAAATGTCCAAAGCAACAAGAATACCCTTCAGTGACTGAACTTTAACAACAGAAGAATTCAATGAAAGCTTGAAAACTTGAAAAGATCTATAAGAATGCACACACACACATGTATATATATATACACACATATAATATATACATACATATATATATATATATATATATATATATATATATATATATATATATATATATATATATATATATATATATATATATATATATATATATATATATATATATATATATATATATATATATATATATATGTGTTACAGGGAACAGATCAACACTTGTTTTAGAAGTGTACGTAACGTGATCTAGCGATCTACTTCAGGAAAAAGACGTATGAAGGTTCAACCCATGATCACACTCGCATTTTTTTTTTCCTCTCTCTCTCACCGTGTATCGACTCTCTCTCTCTCCCGAATCCCTCTCTCATCGTTTTCCGAAGCTCATCCACCCGACCTCTCTCATTCTCACAAGTAATTAAATGGACTATTTAAAGAAACACAATCGTTCTTACAAAAATAGGTTTATTATTCAAATAACCCAACAAGAAATGAATAAAACAAAGCAAAGATTAAAATGCATAATAAATGAATTATCGAGTCAGATAACTAAACTCTAAACTGCAAAACACTTCTGATTAAAGAAGTCTCATTATGGCTAATAGCCTGGAAATCCCCAAAATCACACATACTCCCAAATCAATAACTAAAGTCATGTCCAAAAAAAAACAGTCTACCACAAGCCCACCATGTTATTCTCACAAGTCCACAGACATCTGTCGAAAGAATTAAACATGATAGAAAACTCCCAAAAATACATGAAATACAAAACACAATAATGGAAAGTGTAAAATGCATAGCCAAGATATGGCAAACGTAACATAACAAAATAATAATATAAAAGAGGTATGAATATTCATATTAAATCTCCCACACCAGTTCAAAAGTTCATAATGATTAGAAAGTCATGGTAAAAATCACAAGTTCAATTTTCTCCCATAAAAACAGAGATTTGAGACTCTACCTTATCTGCCGATTTTCAAAGCCTGGAACCACTCCAAAGCTATGACTGGACAACTGCAGTTCTATCACGTTAATGAACGATCAAACTCACTTTTAGGGCAGATTCTGGCATAATCTAGATCAAAGTAACGCACGTACTCACGAATATACATAACGCTCCGGAGATCACCTGATCGCCAATATTGCTGAGCTTCTCGCGCAGAGAGCTGAGGAATCAAACTATTTGCTGAATACAAAGATTTTGCAACTGACGGCTTCCATCAGTACCATCTCGCACCAAAAATTCTTTCATCACACCATGTATCTTATAAGATTGTAGCGGCCATATTTTCTGAAATATATATATATATATATATATATATATATATATATATATATATATATATATATATATATGAGTGTGTGTGCATTCTTATGAGTCTTTTCAAGTTTTCAATCTTTCGTTAAATTCCTCTGTTGTTAAAGTTCAGTCACTGAAGGATATTCTTATTGCTTTGGACATTTCCAGATGAAATGTTTAATCATCACTGGTAGAATTATCAACACTACAAAAAAAAAAGAGGAGGGTTTTGGCAAAAGTAAGAGGGATTAACTATATTCAGAACATGACCTCGAAGGTCACAGCAGGTGTTAATTATGGTGAGGTACAGGAAGACAGTCTAAGTGCCAGGTGAGCCACAGGTGTGCCACGGGTGTCCCGTGAATGTCACATTGTTGAGAGAATGAAAAATTCTCCCTATTGCAGTTTGTTCTCTCTCTCTCTCTCTCTCTCTCTCTTTTACGGAGGGCTTCAAGCAGGTAAAGGAGTATGGGATATACGTATATATACAGTATATATTCACATTTAGGCCTATATGTATGTATATTTTCAGTAAAATATATTTGGGCATACTTTTACGTATCACGTCACAAACAGCACATGAATATAGAATTCAATATGCTTTGGGTGTAACTTATACCTCCAGAAATTTCACATCGAATTCACAGTGGGTAAAATTAGTGAGGCACTGCAATAAATTTATAGCAAGTCTCAGAGAGCTTACAGTGGAAAGTGGCTTGAAAATAAATTCAAAAATCAATGCTGGAAACTTCGGCGTCACAAAATTACATAGGCCTATGGAAGTTACAGAAACTGATTAAAGTGTTTACTCTGCCGGTGGAAAGACAGTTAGACTGACAGGAAGGGAAATATAACCTCGACAGATTGCAGAAGTACGAAGTGATACGGGAAACAAGAGGCGATAACGAAGAAAACTGAAGAATCGAGAGAAGAAACGAGAGACATTAAGTCATTCTGGGAATCAGGAAAGAAGAGGAAAAACGGGAAAGAAAGACGTGATTTGAAACGAAGCTTATTCGGAAGAAGGGAAAGCAAAAGATAATTAATAAGAAAAGCAGAACGAAAGAGGACCACAGAAAAAGAAGGACAGATTTATGGCAAGAAAAAACTAAGAAGAAGACGAGATCTGAGGGGGCAAAACCTCCTCTAGTAGATGCAGGTTTTCTGTTGTACAACAATTACTTATATTTATATTTAATGTTTTCATGAGATTGCGTATCACTCTTTTCTCTTAATTTGTGAAGGTTTGAGAGGTGGATATTTTCGCCTTGAAATGTGCCATTACTCCCTCAGTGAGCAAAGCGCAAACTACTGTATATGTAGTTAGGGATCTGAGAGGTCGAGAGCAAGGTTACGAAGGTAGGCCTATGCTGTAAATGCTGGCAAAATAAGACAAGGAAAGATACCAGAGAAAAAAAGATGTTGAGAGAGAGAACAGCAGTGCTTGCATGAAAAATATGTAAGAATCATGGAAAAAAAACTCATTGAAGTAATTCTCACAAAAGTACTCTGGTTGTGCGACTCGGCGGTCACGTGACTTTACGTCACACGTAGGCTATTCCTGGTTTTTCTCATAAATCAGTCAAACAGTCTTGCTAGATAGACCTAATTGACTTAAAAGCTTTCTGATAACATTATCTTCTATGAAGACTTTGATCTCTCTCTCTCTCTCTCTCTCTCTCTCTCTCTCCGTGGAGCTGATGAGGAAAATCCAGTTAAAACAGATAATCTTGTATGCAGGCATGTCAGAAGTAGACGAAACGCTTTCGCCTTTCTAATTTTTATGCAGATTCATTTATTTATTATTTCACGAGGGAAAAATTAGTTTTAGGTTTCAGTAGAGGTGCTTTTTATCTATAAAAAAATTTTATATGTCTTTTAATAGTTCATTTTCGGAGAGATATCTGATTTTTTTTTCTTATTTTCCTTGATTTTACTTATATATATATATATATATATATATATATATATATATATATATATATATATATATATATATATATTCTCTTTCTAATTCTTTAATACATCAATCCTGTTTCTCCAATTACTTATTGCGTTTTTGACGTCCATATTTATTTCCGCGACAAGAGACACCATTACCTTCCTGATAACTGGCTTGATTGCATTTGAGATGAAAATTGATTTGTAATTCTTTCGTCCCCTTTTAAAAAGCGCGTGCTTTCATCTCGCTTCCATCTTGGAGGTCATTACGGGAATCATCTTTTTTGTTGCTGCTTGGAAGAACTTCCGAGGAGTTGAGCGTCCATCGCTTTGCTCATTAGAATTTGCATACATCAGGCGCCATCGTCTGAACCGGGAGGGTAAGAAAGCTCGAGAGAGAGAGAGAGAGAGAGAGAGAGAGAGAGAGAGAGAGAGAGAGAGAGAGAGAGAAGAAGAAGAAGAAGAAGAAGAAGAAGAAGAAGAAGAGACTTTTGTTGGTGCTACTTTGGCTTGTTATCTACGTGTCATGAGTCTATCGACTCTGGTATGCGATCTACAATACACTGTTTATCGTGAGTATATAATCAATAGAATTTTTAAAATATTTTAATTACATTTTCTCTGTTATATATATATATATATATATATATATATATATATATATATATATATATATATACTGTATATATATATATATATATATATATATATATATATATATATATATATATATATATATATATATATATATATATATATACATTTATGTTGATGTTTTCACGTTCACCTCTGAGATACTAGTACTAAACATGGCGGAAGCTCCTTGGGACGCCCTATTTAGTACTAGCCCCTCGGTGTAGATAAGCCAAAGTAGTACCCTTTTCTGTGTGTGTGTGTGTGTGTGTGTGTGTGTGTGTGTGTGTGTGTCTCCGCTGACATTCAAAGACAGCCGCGCTTTACGTATCTCCTGTCTCTCTCGGGCAGACTTCAAAGTCGAGTCGTCAACAGGAGACATTCAAAAACCACCGATTGATGTTTTTTCATTCATTTTCGTTCTTTTTTTTTTTTTTAAATTTCCGTTCCCCTTTCTGCAACCGCAGTCTTTGAAGTTCATTATTCTTTCATCGGAGAAAGGAGGGAGGGCCAAAAATGGATCGCAAAAAGACGACGCAAGGAAGAAGAAACAGAGCAGGATTTTGCACAAGGGAGAGATGAGGAATCATAATGGAAATTATAGGCTACTCATCTAATTAATGGCGTTGATAGTATTTATAACGATGAGGATGACGACAATATTCCGGTGGTAAAAATGATTAGGCGCTACTTCGGCTTGTTATCTATGCGTCACCAGGTGCTAGTACTAAACATAATGGAAGCTCCTTGGGACGCCGTGTTTAGTACTAGCCCCTTGGGGATCAAAGTATTATATACACCCATTTCTACATTGTGTTTTTCGACAAAGTAGCACCAATGATTATTATATAGAATATCAGTAAGCTAATAATAACGACGATAATTTTCTAAATATAAAGAGTGATAATAATGATTATGAAAATAAAAAAAAATTATGCATGATATAATGTGGGAATTTTCAAAATAGTCACCATGATAACAACAGCACCGGGAACCAAGAAATTGGTCGGTAAATGAGGGATATTCTCAGCTCCCAAATTCATTGCCGCTGACTCTGTCACAGCTGTGATCGGTGCTCCGTCGAGGAGGAAGTGGCCTGTGGATTTATAAATGACGTGGTTAAAACACGGAGGAAGAGAAGGAAAGTATATGAACTCCAGTCACAACACTTGTAGTAGTAGGTTGGATTTGTCTTTGAAACGGCTCCCTTGCTCGTTTTATTCCGCCTTTGTTGGTGTTCAAGTTTTTTGTCTCTGTAAGGCCATAAATCTTTTATAAATATCCTATTTTCAGTTTCCCCCTTCAGCAGATCTGTAACTAAAAGTATATTAGCTATTAGTTCCTCTTTATTTTCCTGATATAGCTGCTACACAAAGCTGTATCTGTTTCTAATCTCATCATATGCCGGGCAATAGAGTAAGAAACGTTCTAAGTTTTCATTTTTTTTTCTGACAGCACAAACATTTTGTATCTTCCCCTTTTAGCCTATTTCTATCGTTTAATTCTTGTGTGCCTAGTCTAGGCCTACTGACCAGCATTGTTTTTTCGGTGTTATCATACCAGGCTTCTTCTCTTATGTTTTCTTTATACTTTCCGTAGATTCTTTATGTTGTCTTGTCATTCATTTCTCTCTCCCATGTCTTTTCGTCCCAGTTATTTATTATTTCTCTTAGCTGCTTACTTTTAAGCGATTCAATTTTACTCAAGTTTATATTTAATTCTTTCATATACTCTTTCACTTGCAGAATCCTCGGGGTTTTCTTGTTTTCATACTGATCCCTGGTTATCACATATAGGAGCCCATTACCACTAGCTCGTGTTTGACTGCTGCCCTTTTTGCTTGGCAACGTGCACGAGGCAGCGTTGTCACATTACAAACCACACGGCACACTGAGTGTGCTGCCACTTAACCATGGCAATTCATGTAATGGATGGCGCACGTCAAAATTGCAAGTTACGATCTGCGCAATCTAATTGCGAAAAATGGTGATGCCATTGCGTCAGTGTTGCGTAGTGCACAACGACATGACGACAAATGAGAACTGATGCGGCTGGACCGTGTATGTTTTAAACGGTTGAAAACATCCGCCATCACTTGGTGCATGTCGCCAAACTTGGTGACGCGGTAACGATTCATGGCGATTGTTGGTGATTTGGTCATAATTACATCGTTATGCGTCGTAATTTGCAAAATTTCGGCAGTTACGACATGTGTGTCCTTGAATGGCAAATGTGTGACCGAGGCTTTAGACTTGAGTGCATCACATTTATCATCGTTCACCACTGGTTGTAGCATATCCATGAGCGCTTGAGATCTAGACCCCGTAGTAGGGTAGTGCCACCAGTGCACCTCATGGGGTGCACTGTAGGCATTACTAAAGGTTCTTTGCGGCCCCCCTTCGGCCCCTAGCTGCAACCCCATTCATTCCTTTTACTGTACCTCCATTCATATTGTCTTTCTTCCATCTTGCTATCCATCCTCTCCTAACAATGATTTCATAGTGCAACTGGAAGGTTTTCCTCCTGTTACACCTTTCAAACCTACTTACTCTCAGTTTCCTTTTCAGGGCTGAATGACCTCATAGGTCCCAGTGCTTGGCCTTTGGCCTAAACTCTATGTTCCATTCCACTTGAGATCTAGAGGCAATTTCCTGTTTTCATCTCTTCCACAGGAGAAAGAAAAGTTAGGAGGGTAACAGTCCCTATACCTAAATTTAACTGGTTTATTCCTGCGATAATCATTGATCTATCAAAACTCAGGATTTCATCAAAATCACTTTATTTTTTACAATTATATCTCATGTATGAAGCAGGGGTAAAATCTTGGTTACCTTTGCTTTTGCCAAATTGTTATAATATAGGCCTCAGGAAAGCATCCAGCGTCCAACCTTCCCATTGGGAAATCTAGCAAAAATACTTTTAATAACAGAATAATCTTAGAAATCCACTTATAATAACAAAATTATCTTAGAAGTCGATGTAATGAGGAGAAATATGTGGATTGTCACAGAGGCATCAGCTGTCGTACTGGGGTCCAGCTATCTAATTCGGAATTTTCTAGTATTCGAGAGCTTGCGAAAAAATGCGAAATAAATATTGAATATTATCAATTTAAAATTCTTTAGAGGGCCCGCACTCCTCAGCAGCTGGCAATCCTTGAGTCTCTTTGTATAAAACAGGTATAGTAGTCCAGAACGAAGCTGAGCAGCCAAACTGCCTCAACCCTGCCTCTTTTCTGAACTGAGTTGCCCAGGACTTTTACTAACGATTCACGGGGTCCCTTGTTTGAGTGGCAATACCTTTCTCCTGGCATTTTATTAAACTGAATATTATTAAGGGGTTTAGCATACTATTTTTAGTCATTTTATTAAACTGAATATTATTAAGGCGTTTAGCATACTATTTTTAGTCATTTTAAACTGAATATTATTAAGGGGTTTAGCATACTATTTTTAGTCATTTTAAACTGAATATTATTAAGGGGTTTAGCATACTATTTTTAGTCATTTTATTAAACTGAATATTATTAAGGGGTTTAGCATACTACTTTTAGTCATTTTATTAAACTGAATATTATTAAGGGGTTTAGCATACTATTTTTAGTCATTTTAATAAACTGAATATTATTAAGGGGTTTAGCATACTATTTTTAGTCATTTTGAACTGAATATTATTAAGGGGTTTAGCATACTGTTTTTAGTCCGAGCCTTGTATAATGTTTTAATGTAAGTGTATATTCTTATTTACAGCTTTGATAATGAGGGTAGGCCTTGAAAGGTTAGCTATAAAACCATGCAAATGCCTGAGATGTCTTCCTCAAGTTTCTTTTGGTTTTATCTGCGCTGTTGATT